>NC_089567.1:623759-935639 GCF_040115645.1 Euwallacea fornicatus | reverse complement strand
GAGAAAATCGGCAGCTTAGTAAATATGAAGAGCCCGAGAGTAGCTAGTGAGCTCAGTTTGAGCTCTCTAACTTCGGCGAGTATAGTTCACACGCAGCTGACCACTAGTGCCAGCAGCTTATCAATGCCAAAATGGACAATTTTAATTATTATGGCTCTAAGTCAGTTTATATGTTACATTAGGAGTAGATAACTGAAGTATTTTCTTAAAAACGTTAGCGAAACCGTTGCTGCAAGCACCTCTACATCTTCATCAGAGATTAGTGCGCTGCGACGGTTTTGTTAATGTTTTAACCGAAAATGTTGGTTTGGGAAAAACCAGGATTTTCCATTGCAAATTAGCGCTAGCACAATGACGTGTCATGTATCAACTGTGATAAATTTAAATAGGTTAATAAGGAACATGTGCCCCCTTTAGTTTCAGCTTCGGTGTATAACTAGGGCTGTTCCAAAAAGCCCCATTGAGAGACGAAATAAAAACGTATTGCAGTTCAATAAGCCATTTTGGAACAGTATCTCAGACAGTGCAGATAAGTAAAAGAGGATGACAATAACATTGAGCCGAAGTGTTGTATAAAGGCCGTTTTCTGGTAATAGTACATATTATGTTAACGTTAACCAAAGACTTTATTTACACTCTACTATAAGTTTTTGCAGAAGCATAAATATGTAATATAATAATTGTTATGTACATTTTGTAAGATATCTAGGAATATAAATCGTGTCTTCAGGTCCCATGTCTATTCGAGTATTTAAGGACGATTTTCTTCTGATTTGTAAGGGTTCGGTTAAAAATTTTCCCTTTAATTTGCTATTTTGAAAATTATAATAATAACCGTAAAAAATCATATGGATGCACATACAGGGTGTTAGTCCAAGTTAGTTCAGGTGACAGAGACTCTTAGGGAATGTTTCTTCAGCTCATTCTGACCGAAATGCCACAAATCTGCAAGATTAGGAGGGGAGGGGGAAATAAAGGAGATATAAACCGAGTAAAAATTGCACCTTGCAGATTTTTGCAATAAATTATAATAATGTGCGTTCTATGTAGCAATCAATGTGACTAGAAAGAAATTCCAAAAATTTTAAGTGTAACGCCCTGTAGCTCGATAACGAGCCGTTAACCAGCCTAAGTTCATAGGAAGAGTACGTCCTTAGGCTTATTCTTTAGAGTTTTTCTAAGTACTTTAACACCCTGTATAGTAACCTTTATTAAGCTTTTACAAATCCTTTTTTTGTCCAGAGTATCACGAAATGTCGGTATTAAAGCTTTAATATACTAAATGTAATGAGTCGTGGGAGGTATACATTGAGCACAATGCTACATACAAAGAATTAATACATTTAGAGCACTAGTTCGTTTTTCCTGAGAGGTTTGAGCGATTACTGTGTATTAAATTATTGCATAGGTGAATAAACCAACTTATAGTTAATTTTATTCTGCGCGATTGGGGCCCTTTCGCCGCAAATGTAAGTTTTCGGTGAACCTTAGAACTTTTTCATTTAAGCCAAGTTCGGTCTCGAATTCGGTAAAATCGCCATTAACCCTGAAGCTCCCCTTCTTTCATCGTTTTCGACACGTTGTGATCTAGTTTTAAAGACCACCACAACTTATTTTTGAAGGGAAAGGGCGCAAATCGACTAGCAGAAAGGGTGTTTTTATAAATGAATTTTTTTAACATCGACTTTAAGGTAAATATTTACTTTATGTTACCAGAGTTAGTAGCCATATATAGTTGAGAATATTTTAAATAGTCGTTTATTTTAATGTTAAACAAAAAAACAGACATTTTAGCGAATAAACATCAATTTTTATTTAAAAAGTTTTTATTAGCTTTGGTTTTTCATTTCGTCCTTAACTAGTGGCAAAGTACGGAAAGTGAACAGCGTTCAAGTCTTGCAAAATGAAGCCATTTGACGCGATACGTTTGTTAAAAAAATAATAAAATTTTTTAGAGACCATGGAACTTTCTAGTTACCTTAAAAGAGGTATTTTTAAAGATACCAAGTTCTCCCGGAAAAAACAATATTTCATCCACAGGTCAGTTCAGATCTGTTCGGTGGCCATGTCATGTGGTCACTACAGATGTGGTAATATGAAAAATAAAAATTGATTTTAACATTTTTACACGTGTAGACGATATAAATTGTCTTACTGGGACTGGAACCTACAAGACATTGAATTTGTTAACTTATTTTTAAAAATATTTTTCAAAGACATGTAGGGAACTGTAAATTTCAAATATCTCGAGAAGGAACGTTCATAGGTTCCAAGTCACTTTTTGTCAGAAAGCATTATCGGAAAGCGCAAATTTAGGTATAAATAAATTTTATATCGGGCGATTTTTCAAAAAACTTCAAACGCCACAACTGGAAAAAGATGTATCCAGATTTTTTTTATCCCAAACGACGTAAGCCATGCGATTAGTAAAATCTAATTAATGATCAAACGAACAAAACCAGTTTACCGAATAAATAATAAAGCATTTTATCAAAGAAACTGTGAAATTTGCGAAATAAAATCAAACAAAAATCCATAAATTTAACGTCTTGTATCTCAGAAACGAAACCTTATAGTATAAAGTTCAAATGCATACAGGGTTATTTAAATTCGATGCTTTGTTGGATTACTGGGATCTCAAAAACTATAAGAGAAGCAAAATATGCTGAACAAATTTACATTTTAAAATTCAGAAAATTTCGACTAGTCCTGGAAATATTCGATAATCTTTTCCTCAAATCGTCTTCTGAACCCCTAAAGTTGATAAAACAGAGAAAAACTCGCATACGTGCATTTGCCTTATTTTACTGTTTATAGCCACAGTATTTGCGTTTTGGTGATTTCACCACTTTCTTCTTAAGATTTGCTGGCTGCCCCTTTAGGTTTTTCCATTTTTGGTTCCATATTTCTCCATGATATCGGATTTTACATTTAGGTCTTTAATGTATCTCTTGAATGAAAGATGGTGTTAAAGCAATAACAAAAAATTAATCTCTTAATACACACAGTAATCACTCTTTGAATAGGGATAGTATTACGACCCTTATTTTTCGCCAATTCCAGGACTTCATCGGCATATTGAAAGAACCTCTCGTGTCCTTCTTGCGTACGAGCTATGTCCATTGCTTCATCTATTTCTTTATTTTGTTGCTTTTCCTGCCTTTGTTCTTCCTACGAGAACGTATTAGATGTTAAGCGGCAATTTTAGTTGAAACTCACCATTTGATCAAGCAGATCCATGCGATACGCTAATACCGCGTTCAAATGTTGTTTTTTCTTCAATTCTTCATATTTTTGCATACTCTCGTTACTTTGGTAACGATTTTGCAGTTCCCATTTCCGAAGCTCATGTTCCTTCTTCTTCTTTTCCGCTTGTCTTGTCAGCATCTCTTCTCGGTCCTTGAACTGTTCCTGTTTCATTTTCTCCTTAAATACGGCCCTTACCTTCAATTTTGTTATTTCCCTGAAATAAGATGCACATGTCATAATTATAAATTAATTTACTGTTGATAATTTACGCGGTTTCGTTTTCGACAATCGCTTTTTTTATTGTTTTCTTCGCTTCTTCACTTCTGTCCGTTTGTCCTGCAATCACCATTGCGGCTATTTTTTCGCTACGTTTTATAGCTTGATTTTGCATCTTTACAAAATGGTGTAAAAATGAAGTATATAGTAGAGTGTAGAATAGCTTACTTCTTGCACTTGATCCTGCTTCATGCAATCAATCTTATACTTAGTATCTCTGTAGATTTGCACGACTTCATCAAGCTCTTTTTCTTCTTTTACGTTTTTCATCTTAATGTCTTTGAGTTTTTGTAAATAGCGTTTTTTCTCATCAGTTAAATTGTTCTTTGTTCTTTGTTTCTAAAAATACTACATTATAAAAGCTTTTTTCAATAGAGGTTTGATGTACATGTCATACACAAAGACAGTAAACACCAAACACCATAAGACTTATCAATAACGTACCTCTTCCAATTGATTCTTGTCCATTTTTTCCATTTCCTTCGCAGCTTCCATATTCTCCAGCGCTTCTCTTCTGACCTTATTTTTTAGTGCCTGTTTTTCTAAAAGGGCTTTTTCGTTCGCTCTAATTTTAGAAAGCAAAGCAATAAATAATAGCATTTTTAAAGTTGTAGAATGTAATATTTCAACACTACCTATGTCAGAAACTTTTCCTCTAATAACTCTTTGAATTAATAGCTACTTTAACAACAATTTGTATACAGGGTCAGTGGTAATTCGAGGTGCTCCTTTGGGAAGGTGATAGCGCATGAGGTAAGGAGGAGATTAAACCCATATATCCATATTGAAATCTTACTAGATTTTGAGTTACTTCAGTTTTTTTTCATTCGAGGTCTTAATGATTTCAGATTAATTTTTCGAGAAATCTTTTTGGCTTTTTTCACTTTCATTACTTGATTAATTGTCTAAAATCGAGATCTTCTGTAAAGAGTGAAATATGTGCGGAAACATTTGAATTATGTGAAAGTTTAGTTATTACTTTAATTTGAGCTAAATTGTTCATCTAAAGCATTTCAACTATTTTATTTTGGGGAATAGCAGATGATTTGTTGAACATATAATATCTCATTGGACAGCTACTGAAGTCGGGAAGTTTCTACTCCAATTTGTACGCATATTACTTTGAATATTTTTTGAAAACTGCTCAGAAGAAGTTGGAGTGGCTGATCTTCAAAAATCATTTTATAGAAGTTTTCTACTCAAAATCTTCACGTAATGCAAATGTTGTCGGATATATTTTATTCCAAACGGGAGTAGACGAGTGATTGCTTAGAGAAAGAAAAAAAAACAAAAACTATCTCTTAAAAAATCACTCTGAAATTATTAAGAACCCGAACTAAAAAAAAATAAAGTAACTCAAAATCTGGAAATTTTCCAAATATGCATATATGGATTCAAACATTCCTTACCTCCTGCCCTATTAGCTCCTCAAAGGAATACGTCCAATTAGGAGCAACCCTGTATGGCTCATCTCTCATACATTTACATTTTCTTTAGTTCCTCTCCGTACTTTTTCTCCTTCTCTGCGCGTTTTTTCTTTTTCTCTTCTTCAGCTATTTCTGCTTCTTTGTCTTTTTCCTTTACAATGTTCCAATACATTAAGTCTTCCTCCCTCTCATGTTGTTTAATTTTCTGTAAAAACTGTTGCTGTTTTTGTCGCTCATATAGAACTTCCGACATTATAAAAGCACTCGTCAAGTCTCTACAAACGCAGTTGAGTGTTAAACATGCCAGATGGAAAGGCAATGAGGAACATACCTGGTATATCCCTTACTCATAAATATCTGCTTATTGACCTTCTCTATGTACTTGGCTCTAATTTCTTCTTGTTCCTTTCGTAGTTCCGAAAACTTAGTTTGCCTTTCCTCTTCCCTCTCTGCTAACAATTTTAGACGCTTTTCTTCCTTTCTCTTGCGCACGTTCTTTATTGTAACAAGAATAAAATATAATAGGTCCTCTTCTTTTCATAATAATAATAATTAAAAAAATAAATAATAATAATAATAATAATAATGATAATATTAATAATAATAATAATAATAATAATAATGATAATAATAATAATGATAATGCAAGTGATAATAATAATGGTAAGAATAAAGAAAACGAATGTGTACCTCTAAAGAATTTTCCCACCCTTTGGTTATACTCTTAGAGCTCTCATCAAGGTACCTCCTAATCGCTATGTTCTGGTCGATAGAGTCCTTCAGCAATTTCTGCTCCAAGCGCTGAGTAATTCTATCCCAACCAGCTTTAGTGATGTGAAGTGCTTGCGACCTATCCGATAGATTCATATTTTCCAAGGTTAAATTTAAAATTTATGTAGACAACCGAATAGTAAAGAAGTGGATTATGGCGAAAAGACTCACCAGAGAGCAAAAACCCCCTGGACTCTATTTTTCCGATAAAGACAAAGAAGTGAAATATTTATGGCTGTCGAGGCCACTATCGAACTGTAGGTTAACAGCCCACGATTGTGTCTTCTTTCCTTGCCAGTTGAAATTTATAGGTCTCTAAAACCTTTGTGAAACTGTCACAAGCCATGGAGATGGTATCGATTTAATTTATTGTAACCTAGGAATAGCATTAAACTCTTAAATGGCACCGATATAGCTTCGTAGCTGTATAAGTTGCTTGTAGCCAATATTGTTTGCGACAGGAAATAAATGATTTTCAATTAATTGTAGCAGGGATAAATGAAACTTGCTACCGGGCGAGAAAACTGAATCAGAATAACAATAATGGATAGCTTAGAAAATACGAGGATATAAATTTGAAACAATATAATCAACGTGAAATTAAATAACAATGTCGGGAAAAAGGCTTAAATATAATGGAGTTCAACCTGCCTTATCGAAGTCGCAGGAAATGAGTACTAATAGCGCACATTAGCACTTATGCGTCTGCTGCCTGTTGCTTTGTGACCAGCTTAAGTATAGTCAAATCTGTCTCTCCCTCAAAGCTGACGTAAAATTCTCTCAATTGCTTAAATGACCCTGTACATCGAGGTTCTTCTATTAGTGCGTCCTGAGACAAAATTTTTACACCGGGTTAGTAGTACCTCTCCAGGAAATCATGTTAAAGTCGTGCGATCAACGCAGTCCAGACTTCCTCGATTTCACCAAATAAACGCCATTTCGATATTAATTCCAGGCACAATTCTCATATCCGTTGCCAAGGATGCCCCTGGAATATTATTTCTGATGGATGTTCCTTTTTATAACTTCTCCATCCAGTTTTAAATGTTACGCTCCATTATATGGCTTATTAGCACCGAAAACCGCTCATTTCGCATGCTTGTTCCATTGAACTCAAATAATTCCTTTTTTATGTGGTGTTTACCACATCCCCTCCCCTATCCAGAATCGTATCCATAGGTACACTTCAACAATCGCGTGGGCAGTGTTGTTTCCTTCTGGAAAATCTCAGTATGCCGGGAAACTTTGGCGGTGTCTGGTGTGGTTAACCCTACGTTTGCGCTTTAAATGGGAAACCAACGTTTCGTGAAGTGAAGTTTTTGAACTCTGTTTTCCCTTCGAGACTTTCCTTTGTCGCCTACCTTCTAGAGGGCAAAAATTCTGGTAAGTGTGTTGCATTTACTGTGAAGCCCATTGTCCATTAAAAATGTGTTCGTGACCGTTATTCTTTGCAAGTTTATAAACAACGTCTCCAGACCTTAGTCCTGGTCATGTATAAGCATTTCCAGCGTTTACAACGAATTTATATATATAACATATGATATAATAATTTTGAGCATAACTTCGCAAAGTATGATACGCACTTCTTTTATGCAACATGGCATATGATATACGTGAACATAACTTTGCAGGCTATAATATACAAGTTTTTCATAATGTATGATGAACACATTAACTGAGTTGCAAGACCGCAAAAGGTTGAAAAAGGTAAGAATCAATAAAGAATTCAAGCAAGCAAAAATAATGTTGAACCAAACGTTTAAGAAAATCAATAATCGGTGTCTTTGTAAATTTGTAAATGTTTTTTGGCCGTTTTGACGACATTGCACGGATGCGAAACGTACAATAAATAATTTAAATATTAAATATGCATTGAAAACTTTTATAAAATTCGAGTATCCAAATAAACTTACGCACTCTCTGGACGTTCATAAATAATGCATTTACAGATTTTATGAAATGGAAATGGAATTTTTCAAAGCATTAAATCAGCTAGTCAAAACCGATATGTGCATGCTCTAAACATCACACGGATGATGGTAACACACGAGGGATGAGATTTGACGAGGATTAAATAAATTTAAATGTAAAAAAGTGCGGGAATCCCATTATTCCCCGACCTCTCGCTTAAACACACATCTACCAGCAAAAAGCGTTAAACAATGGCTTTATTGACTCTGCACACACAACGTTTAATATAGATGAGGGTTTTATTTACAGTTTATCATCCTGTTGTGTTTGTTCAACTGCTCAAAGTAATTCATTAAAAGAAAATATACCTCCTGAAAACCTTAGACAATTTATCTTCATTATATTTGAGGCACCGCGCGTTTTCATAAGAAAACATGGAGTTTTTCGTTTTCAGAGGAGAGGAGCGAGTGATGTAAAATGAGGGGAATTGAACAAATATTGAACCAACTTTTTCTCAAACACCCGAGAGCAACAAACACGTATTAAGAGCAAGATCATCAGCTACATCAACGGTGTTATCGCATGTGCTATTGAATAATGATCTAATTTTCGCCTAAGTGATAAGATTAAGCCGCCGAAAGGCATGAAACCTAAATTCCCATACAAGGTCCTTCAGGTTTTATAATCAGGACATCGAGAAACGTACATTAAGGAATGTAATAAGAGTAAACGACATTCAATGACCAAGTTGACCATTGGACGAAATATCGCAGTTACTTTATTTCTAGGGTCAGTAATTTCCCAGGATATTGGAAATAAATTGCTCATCAATTTAATTTATTAGTTAACGAAACTGGTTATGATCTTCGCCGCGGATATTAAATCAGCCATCTTAAAGCACGCTCACACGAAGATATCCATCGCTGAGGGCAGCTTTCCCTAAGAATAATCATCAGCGCGAAGACCGCAGTTCGGAGTGATTATTACTTCATTTTTCAATAATTTAAACAATTCACCGGACTATATTCACAGCGGGGAGAAGTTTCCATTAAAACCAAAATAATTGTCTTTAATTAATTAAAATATCAGAATGGAGCAGCAAGGAAACTCAGTGCGGGACGTTTTTTTTTTCTTCCAGAATTGTGATAAATTTATTTAAATTGCTAAATTACAAAAATTCGTAGTTTACTCTATAGCTCGCTTTTCCTCTAAGTAACACTTAGACCGATATTTTATTTAGATGTGGTTCCCTGCCGAGTTACCTTAATACGGTAGAACCATCTACGCGGCACGCCGTAACTTCATACGGTGTATGGGAGCTTTACAAACACATACCAGACGTGCAAATGCGTGCTTTATATTAAACCCAGTGCAGGTTAGTTTGCATTAGCTAGAAAGGAGCCGAAAATGAGGATACGACCTTTTTGTGAGACCACCCTGTATATACAGGGTCATTCACGGTGAGTGTCCTATTAAAGGTTTACGGGGCTCTAACATGGCTAGAGGTCTGAAATTTTGGATGCTGACGTAACGGAGTTTGATCTGTTGAATTAAAATATTGGTATATATGGCATGTGTAACTGACAACAACTTTGTTGTTTTAAATGGCACACCCTGTATTTCATTACATTTTCGAATTTCCCGGAAGATTCAAACCCCAGTTTATGTATCACGTGCCATAGCTATGATGAACCGTTTTCGAAATTTTTTTAAACTAATTTGGCAACAAACAGCTCTAAATTGAAAAGCGCATACCTTTTCAGCTATCGCAGCTAGAGAGTTGAAATTTGAGCTACAGACTTTTATTAGTTATCTCTATCTTTTAATATTATACATTTTTTTGATTTACATACAGGGCGCGGAAAAATGAGTGCGATATCGAAAGGATATAAATATGAGCATTAAATGAGAATCTTAAATAGAACGCTCTATACTTTTGGAGGGCATCTGCAAGATCAATAAATTCCCTATCGAAAAGTATTATTCATTAATACAATTGTTATCAGTTGTTTTTGAGATATTGGCCAATATTAGGATCTTTGAGAGTAAAAGGCACCACTTATTAGTTGATTGGGTTAGGGGGAGGATATATTGGTTACTATGGAAGCATCAGCAGTTTTGATGGAAACTCAGGAAGATCCGAATTTTTTGAAAAAAATTATTTGGACAGACGAAGCCAAGTTTTCCCGGGAAGGGATATTTAACAGACGCAATAATCACATTTGGTCTTCTCAAAATCCAAAAATCTTGCGAGAAAGGTGATTTCGATTTAAATTTAGTTTTAACGGGAGAAATTAAACAGTGGAAAATATTTGGACATTTTGAGGACGACAGTTACCGAATTCACAGACAATTTACCATTAAATTTATATGGTTGGTATCAACTACATGGTGCTCCTGCTCACCGCACCAATGAAGTGAGTGCCAAACTTACTTTGATGTTCCGGGGTCGTCGGACACGGCGTCTCGGTCCTTGAAACTGGCCACCCCGGTCACCGGATCTTACACCGGTTGATGCTCATTTACGGGGTGTCATTCAAGGTAGAGTATACCGGGACGAGGTGCGAAATATTGGCCAGTTACTGGAACGGGTGCGAGAAGCATTTGATCTGCTTGATCCAAATGAGCTCCAGAGAGCTACTAACATTCATGTTCTGGATTCGATCCAGGAATGTCCGAAAGCAAACGGCGGCCATTTTCAGCAAAATCTCTAATTTTATTTATATTACGTAGATCTAGTTTATTAAAAAGGATGTTACAATTTGGTTTATTTTACGTTGTTAACCCATAGCCTCCCCCTAACCGAATCGGCTAACAAGTGGTGCCTTTTACTCCCAAAGATTCTAATATTTATTTCGAAAACTGCTCATCAAAGCTATGGCACATGATGGGTGAGCTGGGGTTTGAATCTTCCGGGAAATTCGAAAATGTAATGCAATACAGGGTGTGCCATTTAAAATAACAAAGTTGTAGTCAGTTACACATGCCATATATACCAATATTTTACTTCAACAGATCAAACTCCGTTACGTCAGCATCCAAAATTTCAGATCTCTAGCTATGTTAGAGCCCCGTAAACTTTTAATGGGACACTCACCGTGAATGACCCTGTATGTCCTCAAGATCGATTAAGACGATGGTTATTTTTGAACGATGCATTACTGGAAATTCGCAGTTTTCGATTTTTGCCCTTTTGATGTATCTTTTCTGTGTTGGTCCTTACTTTCTCCGGCTAAAATTCCAAGAAGTGTCCTTGGAAAAGTTAATATTTACGACACTGGAAAGCTGGTTTATGAAACTTTACGAGTAACCGCTTTAATGCCCCGAAAGACCTCGGAAATTTCTGTCTGGAAAAATTGGAAACTTACGCCTTGGCGACGCTCCCTATTAATAACACGACCATATTTACGATTCTGGATGTGGATTAAAATGGAAATAAAATATTCAATCTCATCTCGAATGCCATTTCGGCTGAAACCCGATTGGCTTGATCGTGACGTGGTGTTGCTGGTTTCACAGAATTTTATCGAACACGTTATAAAGGAAAATGTGAAATGTCAGTTGCACAATTTGTTTAGTTATTGGTGCAGAAAACATGCGGGGGTGTCGAGGAGCAGTAAACAGCCCTTAAATCGTTTTATTAAAGGCGACGAGGTTAAATTGTTTAGTGAGAGAACTTAATTACTTTGTACGATATTTTTATTAAAAATAGCTGCATTTTTAATTATTTATACTGAGTCACTCGCAATTCGGGGCATTCTCTTGAGGAGGCGATAGGGCACGCGGTAAGGGCTCAATCAAAGCATGTTCCAACTCACCGTTTCGAGTTATTTCATTTTATTTTTAGTTCAGTCTTATTAATTTGAGGGCGATTTTTCCAGAAGTACGTCATGGATTTTTTGCTTCTTAATCGCTTGTCTAACATCAGGAATTTCCGCATGGAAGGAAAAATTAGTCCGGGATCATTTGGATTACGTGAAGATTTTGAGTAAAAACTTTCATATTGAAGATCGGCTCCTTCAAGTTCTCCTTTTTTTTCCGAAGAGGAGGAATCTTCTTAAGATACCCGGCCTGGTTGTCAGCCGGGTGTGTGGACACAGAATGGAAAACGTGTGAGCGGCACATGTCATGCAGCTGACCAAGAACCAGGGAGCTAGGCAATGGTGATACCAAAGGAGAGCACTCTGACACGAGAGCCAAGACGGTTGAGCTAAAGACCCTTCGGGAATAATTATTGTCATAACTTGTTATAGTTGTTAACGTAAATACCAGGTATACCGGTATGAAGTGAGCGTCAGGATACAAATGTCTCGGTATAGGGCGTTTGTTGTAAACAAACCTTTTTTTGGTCTGCTTGGTTGGTGTGCAAACTGACAAACACATTTAGTGCAAATCAAGTCCTTGAACAAATAACAATATATCATTTTATTGTGCCAAAAATGTCGAATTTTCTACCACAAAATCATGATTTGCGGAAAGCATTAATTTTTCGCTTTAATTTGAAGAAAAGTGCTGCAGAGTCGCATCGAATGCTTGTCGGGGCACGTGGTGATTATGCTTTATCAGAAGCAACGTGCAAAAGATGGTTTCAACGATTCAGAAATAACGATTTTGATGTGCAAAAGGAAGAACGTGGCAGACCACCAGAAAAGTCTGAAGACGCCGAACTGCAATCGATATTGGATGAAGATGACGCTTTAAGTCAAAAGCAAATGGCAGAAATGTTAAATGATGCACAACGAGCAATTTCTGATCGTTTAAAAGCTACGGGAAAGATCCAAAAGTGTGGAAAATGGGTGCTGCACGAATTGAATGGAAGACAGATGGAGAACAGAAAAAACACCTGTGAAATTTTGCTGCAAAGGCACGAAAGAAAATCAGTTTTGCATCGAATTGTTACTGGAGATGAAAAATGGATTTATTTTCATAATCCTAAACGGAAAAAATCATGGGTTGATTCGGGACAACCATCGACATCGACTGCAAAACCTGATCGATTCGGCAAGAAGGCAACGCTGCGTGGTTGGTGGGATCGGAAAGGCGTGGTGCACCGCGAGCTTTTAAAACCTGGTGAAACCGTTAATACTGTTCGCCACCGACAACAATTGATTAATTTAAACAATGCACTGATCGAAAAACGATCAGAACGGGCCAGAAGACACGGGAAGGTAATTTTGCTCCATGACAACGCACCTGCACACAAACCAACACCGGTTCAGGATACCATCGAAACACTTGGCTGGGAGTTGCTGCCCCATCCGCCGTATTCACCAGACTTGGCTCCTTCGGACTACCATTTGTTTTCATCGATGGGACACGCATAACTGGCTGAGCAGCACTTCGATTCCTACGAAGAAGTAGAAAATTGGGTGTTTGATGCCAAAGAGGCACATTGCTGTATCCATAAATTGCCAGAGCGGTGGTCAAAATGTGCAGAAAGCAATGGTCAATATTTTGAATAATTTTTTTTCTTTCCTTGTTAAAATTGGTGTTTTATTTTCACAAAATAGCGCTCATTTCATACCGGTAGACCTGGTAAATAGGACCCACCACCAACAGGGGATTTTTACTTTACTCCATGTGACATGGTCCACATACATATTCACCACTGAGTGACGCGAGATGACATGAGGGTAGTAACCATTATCCCACAATGCTGATAGGTGATTTTTCACAAATCTAACAATTTTATATTTTAGAAATAAAATTATTCACATTGTAGAGCGTCATGAAATTATTCACGTTAATTAGAAGTCGAAACAAGCTGAGCTATAAAATCACTTCACTGTTATATTCACAAACTTGTTCACTAATAGAGAAATTGTAACGCCCGCTACAATTTACTTCTTTTTGCATCTTTAAACGGTAATTACTGTGTTTAGCAGGATTTAATTATTTTAAACATTTCTGAAAGTAAAAGTTTACCGATTTTGTGGTTTTTATAGTACAGACTGACCTAAAGATTGTAATTTCATAGAAATAGTTGTTGAGTAAGCGTAACAGAAAGGAAATGGATATTTTAATAGTAGACGGTCACCAAGAAGTGAAATAGGTACCACGCAAACGGGCTATTAATCACCTGAACACATACGTACAGACCGAATTGGTTACGGGCTCTGATTGTACAAAATCCTTGACGACTGCGACGTATGAAGGATTAATCCCGAAGCAAATCTCTGAGGGCCATAATGAAAAGAAAGGTACACTAAAAGGCTACAATCGCAGCTCTTTCAGGTCTTTTCCAATTCTCTTTTAGGCTTCAACAAAATTTTTTTCTCTATGTTGATTTTCTTGCCACCCACCGTGAAATTTGCACATTTTTTTTTTTGTTAAAAGGAAACTGGCACAAATCGGAAAAAAATCTGCACTGATCCTGTTGATCGCCGTTAGTGCTATCGAAATTTGAGACAGCTTTAAAGCTTGAGGCAATTTTAGAAGCGATCTCAAAAATCAAGCGTTGTTGAACTCATATTGACGTAGAGATTCCCTCAATTTGAGAATTTGAATTTGCGACGAATTTTACAATTTTCGTCTGCTCACTCCGACTGGTCTTTCATAGCCGCACTCTCAGACTTCACTCATCATGCTCATAAATACTTAGTTCGAAAACGGCCTTGGCCGATGATTATGATCGTTCTCTGTACCTATAAAACGCGTTAGATTAATCATGTCACCAACTTTGATGGTAAAGTTCTCTCAATAAACGATGAAAAAAATTTAAATATCAAAAAGTCTTATGACGGTAATATAAGGAAACAAAATTTCACATTCATTTGTGTAATGTGAATACGAGAATTAAGACTGAACACTTTTATTCAACTTCTCAATGGTACACGAGCGAGAGAACACTAAGCACTAACTATCGGCTTCTGAGGACGAGTCTGCGCGACTTCTGTAGGGAGTCTGCGCTTTCAAGGGGTTCCACGTTACTTACATGCTACTGCTTGTCGTTGAGGATACTTTGTAGGTTAAGCCTGAACTTAGAACTTTGCCCCAGCTAATTGCATTAGAATGAATTTACTGTATACGAACAAAGTTATAATATCTAAATGTAGCAAATAGCTTAAGTGTTCCGTGACGTGTCTAAATCTCCAAAAGAAACATTCCATGAAAACTAAGATAATAGGGGAGGGGCTGTTTTTTAGTTCTTTTTTGACATTTAAAATATATAATTTTAGTAAAAAAAAAACATAACGATCCACAAATGTGTAAATTGCACTGCTAAGAATGCCACTGAAAGATATTTACAGTGAGGACGTAAACTGAACTGAAAAAAATTCAATAAAATGTATGCAGAACAAGAAAACTAAAAAGTTCTGATGGTCTCAATTTAAGTTTTTTAAATTCGTAAATTACAGCAAACCAACATTTTATAACGTAATGTTCCCGTAATTTCCTTCTACGTGCCCGTAGTTTATTTTTCCGTCCCGGGATTATTTTTCACACGACCGCAATTTACTTCTACTTAGTAGTAGTTAGTGGTGTAAGTTTTTCGTGCCCTCAAAATACTTTTCGCGTCCCTTGCCCCGAAATGAATTTCTATGTCTCCGTAGCTCGCCTCCCACGCGCCCGTAAATTTAATTTTTGTGCGCTCCCCATTTACTCCTTTAAATTTTTTTACAAAATTTTCAAAACGATTCCTTCCTTGCTTGTCGACGTTCTCGTTCCCCGTCGTTCGGTTGATTTTGATCGCTTTTGCTGCTTTGAAAGCGTCAGGTCGCCAAAGTTCGTTGAACTTCAGGAAGCATTTAAAAGTGGTAAATATAAGATTTAATTGCCTTATGATGGTGTCATAAACTACAATTGACCCCCTCCTATTCAGTCGTTATAGCGGCGAAAAGCATTTTCTTTAACGTCCTCAAATAAAACAATATTTACGTTTCCAACTGAGTTTCGTGCCATAAAATTAATGCATTAGTGAAACCTAGTTTCTCGCTTTTTAGACTTATCAGAAAATCACGTTCGTGAATAACTAAACTAATGAGGGTGTTGGTTTTAGCCACTCTTGTAACTTCCAAGTGACCTTTTGAGAGCTCTATGTGCCACTTTTACACCCGACGATCAATAGTGCGAAAGTTAAGATAACACACGCCTTGTGAGAGCTAGAATTTTTTGGATTATTCCACAAAGTGAAACTTTGCTCAACTTATTATTTTTCACAGCAGGTCGATCTGCACTCTGAATTGATTTTTTTAATCTAAAAGTAAGGTTTTTCTACCGACCTTTAGTTCACGAGCGTGAAAGATTACTCGCGAGTCACACGCGAGGGTCTGTCGTGAGTGTGTTAAGGAGCTCTCTTATGAGCTATGCACACCATTTTTCTCACTGTTATGGACCATACAAAAAATGTTAAATGAAGCTCATCCGATGCGGATGCATTTTTTCATTCCCTTCGTGGACCCGCATGGAAAACCCGACGGTACTTCCTCTTCGGAGAACGACGCAATGCTACGCATGATCGCTTTCATGATGACAAATTAAGCGAGTATAATTATTTTATCGAAATCAACACCTTTTTTCTGTTGTTGAGACACGCAAGATTACATATATTACTTCATTGTCTAACACGCTGCGTAATAATTCTTTTAGCCAGTGCGCTATGTGCAGCGTTCAGTTGCTCGTCCTATCCCTCGAGCGTGTTAAAAATCTCTAACATACACGTGTGTTAAAAGTCTCTAACAAACACGTGTGTTAGAAATCTCTAACATACAGGTGTGTTAGAAGTCTCTAACATACACGTGTGTTAGAAGTCTCTAACATACACGTGTGTTAGAAGTCTCTAACATACACGTGTGTTAGAAGTCTCTACCATACACGTGTGTTAGAAATCTACCGCACACATTAATTATTTTTCCAGCACGTGCATATTAGCATTCGTTTGGCATCTACTATGTTCGGTTGTAATAATTACTTTCCAAGTTTTTCAAAAAGTTTCTCTAAAGTGTTGGCACAGGGCGCGATATGCCCTCAGCAAAGGAGACTAAGGTAATATGTTATTCCTTCCTGAAGCTAGTCCTAAAAATTCTCGTTCATAATCCTATTAACCTCACATCGTTATATTTCCGTATTTGCCAGGAAATGTGCCCTATTAAAAAATAGAAAGGTTCTTTTGTGATGCACTGTATTATTTTCGCTAAAGGCATTTAGTTGTCGCATCTAATTGGAATTTCTGCATTTGCACATACAAATTGACGGTGCACGTGAGAAAAATTCGAATCGACCCTTTTTTCATTGAAAGGAATTCAGAATAAATCAATGGCATGAATTTTTCACAGATGAAACTGGCACTGGAGGGAAACCTGTCAGCCTTGTTATTGCTTTTCTGGATTCTTGATAGGTAATATTACTTGGATAAATTGCTTTTCCCCACAAAAACTTTTATTTGCATGGATCCTCCATTGAAAGGAAAGCAAGCGCCGGTATTTTTAGATTGAAACAAATCTGTGTGAAAAATAATCTGTTGTTAACTTGCCTTATCGTGCAAAAGTGAAATTATATTTTCACTTCACGTGTAATAAATCAATTTTTTTTATGTCACGACATTTCTTCGGCGATTTATGGCTGTTTACAGCAATCAAACCTATCGAGCTGCATATCATTTAGTGCTCCAATAATTACGAGGCTAAAAGCGTACTTCATTCCATGCAACGTACAGAAATGTTCGTAAATTTGACTATTTACGTTCGCGGCCGGCTCGCGATCTAAGGGCCCCCAAACCAACATACCGGCAACTTTAACTGGAAGGCGTCTTCCGTGCTTGTTAGAGCGCTTCGCGGATTTTAGCAAAGTTGCCAGGATTTTTGTTTGTCGAACCTAAATATCTCTCAAAATCAAATTTTTTTTTTTAATTAATTTTTGGCGGCAACCCTCAATTGCCCAAGCCGGTGATAGTGATAGCTGCCGCCACTAGAGACCGCAATTGGTGCGTAAGCGCGCGCATACGCTTTAGAATTGTCAAGAGCTATTCTGGCTGATGTTATTGGAAGATTTTGACATGTCAAATGTCAGCTAGCGTTTTCTACTACCGCCGGCCAACGACAGCTAACGCACGCTAAACTTTGCGGCAGCCGCTGCCCTATACGCGTGCGCTGCCCTATTATAAATGTTATGGCGCGTAAAATTTCTACGGGCACTTCATATTGAGTAACTTTAGTTTGTACCATATTAATCAACACGTAATCGATTTTTGCTGAATTTTTATAAAACGGCACTAATTAGAAAATTCTTTATCGTCCTCTTCTTGGATTCCATAACCAATTTTCGTAACTGAGCGTCAAATTGATCAGCAATTAATTTTATGTAAGTTCAGTGCTTACGATATTTGAAGCCATTTGGCTAAATTATGCAAGTCGGGGGGTTTTTGTTTGGAGTGGTGTAAACGTGAATAATCAATCATTCATATTGGATGGATTTGTTGCAAAAAGACCGAATTCCATTGGTATGAAGAATTATTACCGTGAAATCACCTGAGTGATAATCGTAGAAATGAGAAATCTTCGTACCAAATGATCGTCAAATATTTATTATCCGTTTAAGGCAACGCGAATGAACTGTGATGTCCGACAAGTCAAATTGAACTTGACTCACCGCTTCAAGAATAACACAAATGAGTAACGTCTATGACCTAAGTGATAATGACGCTAAAGACTTTTTACGTTGAAACCGAAGTAGACCGATAATTTTGCGGGTCGACTATGTAGAGAATACGTAAACGTTATTTATCGCACTGTTTAGTGGGGGCCAAATTCTCCGTTATTTTTCTAACTGAGTTTTTCCTCCGCGAGCCTGCATTTTATCTCTTCTGCTACTTCCTACTGCACTATATTTTTCTTTGACGACCATGTTAAAACATTTATCATAAGAGAAAAAAACATTTAAATACATTTTCAATGCTCTAGGCACAGGTACCATTGGTAATTTTGACTTTCCTTAAATCGAGGTCTAATTAAACCGAAATGAGGTCTTGCTGCAAAAAACCCGAGGTGCAACTAACCAATAAAGATTGCTTTGGTAGAGAGAGAGAAGATGGTTTTTTAATTACATTCAAAGTGTACTTGGGTTACGGAAATAGGTGGTTATGGATAATTGTGATTTTACGGTTAACGAAGACGATGAGGGCATGCTTTGCGACTGTTTAAATTTACGGTTTGGTTACGTAAACCGTAAAGTATGCCTAATTAATCTGGTTTTTTAATATTTTACGCCCAGGAGTTTTATAATAATAACCCATTAGCTATTCCGCCGTGTAAAGATCCTGTAATCAAGCCCCAATGTAGAGCTTAATTTGTGTAATGAATTGCCGGCTGGAGGGTTACGAAACAACAACTAGTTACAGCTCGTTCGGACAAAACACCAATTTAAACCCATATTTTCAATTTTTCTGCTCCAGACTGAACCTTAATGCCTGACAGGGTTAAACCCTAAAATTACCCATTTAAAATTTATTATCAAAGTATTAGGCGTCCAATTAGGGGATACACAGAAAAGTTGGAGGTTCGCATTAGACTAACTTTAAGGGGAAGGGGTGCCAACACCACTAATTTCACCACGCGCCATTCACACCAAAAATTACCATTGAAAGTGGGTAAACATAGAAACTATTCCTGACATGTTCATACGTAGGAAGAACTTCCCGGGGGGTTAAAGTTTCGAGTGGATGCATTGGGTCCTGGAACTGAATGAATAATTCCGTAGTTATGCTCCGTTTATGACTGACTTCATTCGTCGTATTCTATTATGTAGATATAGAGAGGACCAAATTACCTAAAGTCGATAAAAGGGCGTGGCAGATATTTCCGAAGCCGATATTACATTGAGAATTTCTTCAGAAATTAATTCCGGAGTAAATTTAGAGGTTCCTTCGGTAATTAACTCGAGAATTAACTCGAGAATTAATTCGATAATTAATTCGATAATTAATTCGAGAATTAACTCGAGAATTAATTATATAATTAATTCGATAATTAATTCGATAATTAATTCGAGAACTAACTCGAGAAATAGAAAGAAATCTCCGTTAATGTATTGTGATACTGCACGTAGCACAGTGGTTAAAATTGAGGTTTTTCATAGGCAGTGGGATGTAATAAACGTCTATCACAAAATGGCGAAATACGTTAATCTACTCCACACAAACACGTTGAAATATTTAATGGCATTTCCGTTCTCATAGTAAAAAGTGGATACGGTGGTGTTCATAATGTATAACTCGTCATAGGCTTTTTTCGATCACTAAACAAAGAATGAAACGACCGCGAAAGTTTCATATAAACTGAATAAAAGCAAATCTGCACGTGTATCAAAAAAGCTTTCGAATGGGTTGCCCATTAAACCATTTTTTGGCCACAGTTTATTGGGTCTGGCAAAAAAGGTATTTTGGTAACATTGAATATGGGTATCATTAATTACATCTGTAAATGGACTGGAATGGGCATCATCAAAATTCCATTTTATTTGCAAGTAGAGATTTATTCGTTACAGCAATCGTGTACCACAGACTTATTCGAAAAAGACCGCGAAGTACCACTGGTGGTCGGGAACTTCGTCGGAATCCATCGGTATTCTTGTGCATGTACGGGACGTGCAAAGTTTCACTTCTAGCACTGATATCTCGGTAACCATAGGAGATAGAGTATACGCATTTAAAAATATCATAAAGCGTATCATGGGCTAATGACATTGTTGAATTGGGAAATTGAAGATGGTTCAAAATCGAAACGTCGCCTTTTAAAAACGACTGTGTTGTACAAGAAAATTAGTTGTTGAAAAGGGTGCGGTAGAGGAGCCATCTTGGTGGATGTTGCATGAAAATTGTTTATTCCTCTCGGATTTATGCACAATAACGGAAGACGCCCTGATGCAGGGGGCCTAGAAGATCTTTGCAAAGCTTTTGAATGAACGTTCTAAAAAAACGAAGAGTATTGCCGTCTCGCAACAAAATTGAACTCGCTTTATATGTTTGTAATTTTAATAATTAAAGCAACATTTGTTGGAAATAATCATCATCGTTTCCTAAGTAGACTAACTCTCAACAAGAACGATCCTCAAATCACCAATTTCTTATTTTCGCCAGTTTGTCTCATACTTCGTAAACATCTAATAACGTTAACTGACCACTCCACCTACAGCTGTGATAATGCGTTTCGCTGCCTCTATGTTTAGATTTTCTGGAGATCTCAGGAAATTAAGCTTTATACAGGGTCACTCATTAGTGCGTCAAAGCTCGATATCTCAGTAAATATAAGTTTTAAAAGGAAATGTTCCGTATTAAAATTTGTGGTCGTCAAGAGGTGCGTGTTTTAAAATCGTTTTCAAATGTACAGGGTCTGCCACAAAAGCGAGGGAGGATCAAATTTGGTGTTTTAAAATAGAACTCCCTATTTTTTCGTCAAGTTTCATAATTAGTTTATATATAAAAAAAATCCCATATTGGAGTTATTTGGGAAAATTGGACGGTTTTGATAGTTGCAAGATCTCGCGGAAATCCGCGTTGTACCCGAACCGTCGCGAATTTCGGAATTGATCTTGTGGGTTTCCTGATAAGCCAGGTTTTAACGTGTTTTAATATTAAAAAAGTTTTCTATAACTCCTAAAATATGCCTCGGAAATTCCACGACTTTAAACCTCAATAACTTCCTTACTTCAAATTGAATGCCGGAAATTTCTAGACGGCATCGTGTTCAGAATCCTACAATTTTTGTTAAAATCTATAACTTTTGCCAATATTAACCTATCTGTAAACATAGCCGTGTCTAATGCCCCAACAATGGCCCTTTTTGACTTTTCAATGTTTCAAAATTCGGTGACGTCACTATGGGCAAATTTTACGCGATGCCTGATCACATCCAGTATCGTTTTGCCATTTTACATGACTTTCCATTACAGCATCGTTATTTTGTATTTCCGAATCACGCGTTGATTTAATATATTTTTTTAATTAATAAATGGTTTTGTCCTGGCAACACTGCAACTGTGTTTTGAGCGAAACGGAGGGCAATTTGAGAATTTGTTGTGAATACCTAATTTGCATGAAAATAAAATATTTCCCCGGAGTTTTACGCGTTTTTTTGTAATCTAAACGCGATGTTGTGCCTATG
Organism: Euwallacea fornicatus; assembly: GCF_040115645.1. Lineage (NCBI taxonomy): Eukaryota > Metazoa > Arthropoda > Insecta > Coleoptera > Curculionidae > Euwallacea > Euwallacea fornicatus. Next base: position 913,909 of record NC_089567.1, on the reverse strand, counting down.
GAAAACGTTATTTTTAATTAAAACACGTCCGAACGCAACTCGTCAGGCCCTCTTAGGGCCCCATACGACTGATTCGGAATTTCGCAGCGGCATGGGTGCAGGGCCGATTTCCGCGAGACCTTGCAGCTGTCAAAATTTTCGAATATTCCCTAATAACTCGGAAACGGCGAATTTTTGACGAAAGACCCTTTTTTTCGAAATTCGAAACCACGCCCGCAAGTAACGAAAACATTTACGTATAAGACAATCTGATCCTATCCCACTGTTATGACGGACCCTGTAGATTTCAAAATAATTTCACAATGCGCAACTCTTAACGACCAGAAAAGCTCGATGTGGAACATTTCCTTTTAAAATGCAGATTTGCCGAGATTTTGACGCTCTGATGAGCGACCCTGTATACCGAGACATTTTAATTCCTTTGGATGTTAAAGGGGCACGTGGCACTGTAATGGTAATAGTTCCCGTGAAAAGTTTATCTATGAATATTAAAAAGCTCATCCTCTCGTGCACTCTGTGTCTAATGGCCCGATTCGATCCAAAATGACGCGGTTATCTATTCTCAATTTTTAAGCGGCCTTATCCCAATCTAATTAAGCTCAAAACGAGTGCGACTAGACAGCACCGTTTAGCAACCAATCAGAGTGAATTGATTCATGAATATCCAGATAGTTTTTCAGGATTTAATTAAAATTGGGGATGCGCGTTAGTCTTCGCAGGTGGACCAGGCTGAAATTCGCATTATTTACCTCGTGGTTCGGTTTGTTCCATCGGGGCGATTCCCGTGGCGAGTTTGACATGTCTTCGTTTTTGTCTTGCAAAATTTCTAGCATAATTCGAGAGAAATGGCGATCTCGCTTAAAAACCGATTACGTAAAATGGCAATAAATATACAGGCGCCTTCGTGATGAAATTGGTTCATAGACCGGAAAACCACAAATATCTAAAACAACGGGAATCCATTAAGTTTTTTCTTTGAGAGGAATATATACTACCTGCTACTTATACCAGTCGATTTCAAATCCAGTTTTTGTCTCGGGACAATTTATACTATTACACAACGCCCTCGTAGTTCCGGCACAACGAAATTAAACTCGTAAGAACGTTAAATGTTCTGTTCTACTTGCTGCTTCATTCTGCATTTTTCAAAAGTTTCATAATAAATTGTTTCTTTCGTAGGTAGACTTCTTGTGTGTTATAGAAAGATGAAACTTCCGAGATAAACTTCGGAAAGTTAATAAAAAAATTCGTGAGTCGCTTGGGAAGTGGGAATTTTCGCTTCCGTGCCTACTCGCATGTGAGGTGCCTGCAACTTTAAAGCTCAACGGGCGAACTGACCTCTTCACCCGGTCGAAAATAATCCACGTGAAAACGGAGCTTTTGCCTGCTTTGAGGTTTCAGGGAGTTCGCCGACCAGGGAAAATTCTTAAAAAAAGGAAATTAGCGAGTATACAATAAATCTCGGCCAGATTTGGCATTTCCTTCACCGTGCTCGCGGTCTTGACCAATTTAAACTTCAGTTTACTTCGTGATTTCGACGTAAACTACCTGAACAGCTACATAAATTTCTCGGAAGGGAAGAGAGGGCACAAACTTTATGAAACATACTTTAGTGTGCCAACTGCGACATGCTAATTTTTTTCATAATGGGACACTCAGCATTAAACTTTCAAAAATATGATGCCGCAAGAAGTTACCCCCCAAAAGCCCTGATAGCCTCCTCTAATCGTGCTTTTGCGCTTGCGCGATGAGCAGTTTTTCGAGCTTTGGCAAAAGTATTATACATTTTTATTTTTTTATTTAAACAAATAAAAAATTATGATTAATTAACGATTTAACTAAAAGCGAATCAATAATATGGAGAATACTGCAAAATGCAGTTGTTCATTTATGATACTTCCACAGCGACCCACAGCCCCTTCCCAATCAAACCAACTAATAATAAGTGGTACCTTTTACTCTCAAAAATCCCAATTTTGCAAATATCTCAAAAACGACCGAAAATACTTATATCGATGTATGATATTATTCGATAGAGAATTTATCGATCTTCCAGTTGCCATGCAAAATATAGGGTGTTCTATTTAACATTACGACTTAACACTCATTTTATGCCACAAAATTTGTGATACTAAGAGACACGGGCAATTCATAAGGGTCTCTAGCTCAAGTGTCAGCTCTCCAGTGGGGATAGTTAAAAAGATATGCTCTTTTCAATTTAGAGCTATTTGTTGCCAAATCAGCCCAAAAAGTTTCGAAAACGGAAAATCATAGCTATGGCACGTGATACATAAACTGGGGTTTGAATCTTCGGTGCAATTCGAAAACGTAATAAACTACAGGGTGTGCCAATTAAATTAACAAAGTTTAATCGGACAGATTGAGCTCCGCTACGTCGGCGCCAAAAATCTCGGATCTCACATTAGAACCCCGTAAACTTTTAATAGGGCACTAACCTTGAATGACCCTGTATATCCGCAAGTGAGATGTACTGAGAATTTTTCAATTATGAGTCGGAAAATATTCTGAATAAGCGTTAAGTTAAATTATATGTGTTGGCTTTCAGTTAACCAATACCGCGTGCCACATGGTTTTCGGGGTACCTAGAGCGGTCCCCGAATTTGCATCACTCTGTAGAGGTCAAGGCGAATCATAGCACTGAAGATACCCGGTGTCATCAAATCTCCGAACCATCAATAAGTAATAAACCGACTGATTTAACTACTCACTAATGTAAATAGAGAGCATCTTAAAATGAGCTGCAGCATGAACCACTCCATAGGAACCCACTCCCATTCATACCTCAGTCAACTTTCTTTTTACAGCGACACCATTGAAATTGAACGACCCGCCATATCTCTGTTTAATATCCATGGCCAGAATTCGGTGGATATTAAATCCGCATGAGAATTATTCTATGCTGGTCAAGCGGTCCAATACATAAAAAAACAGAATTGCAGAATCGATAACCGCAGGTCGCCATATTTTATTAAACAATCGGCGATCGGCCACTTGCAACTGTTTTGTGAAAGTGATAGTTTTTTGTTTTGGGGACAAATTCAAATCCGTGCGTGGATTGCTGCGATTGATTCGAATGGTCAGTGCTGCATTCGATTTTGTTCGGACATCGCGGAGCTCGTTCGATAGCGGATCGATTTATTAATTTTTCCGAAGTGTAGGTTTGTCGAGTAATGCCCGGTTGTGAGGAGTTCTAGTCCTGAAATTACTCAAGATATTATAGTATTGAAAGACCAGGGTTGATTCACTGTGAACAAGGTATTTTGGGGCTTGGGGGTGCTGATATTTTCGTTTCAGATTATCTCAATTGATGAACATTAGCTGAATAGCACGGGGTCAGAAATAAGAAGTTAGTGGCTCTGAGGCCCAGTTACACGGTTCCGTTTTAAACTAAAGCTCAATTTTAAGTTTCAGATTTTACGCACAATTCATTATTTCTATGTCAAATGTCCCTTTGACACTTCAACATTCTTTGACACATAAACTTCCATTGTTTATGTGTCAACGTAATTTGACACATAAACGTCCATTGTTTATGTGTCAACGTACTTTGACACATAAACGTCCATTGCTTATGTGTCAACATACTTTGACACGTAAACAATGGAATAAACTTAATATGTCTTTGAAATCAACTGCAGGCAGAGATTAAAACGAAGGCGGTCTTGAAGCCGGACTATTGACCTCTAATTATGATTAACCAATGTCTATTTCTCAACTTTCTTAAGAGAAATGAATGGTATCGAAATGTGACAGTAACTAGTTTTTCATATCCACATTATCTACACTTACGAGTCATAGTTGAAGTTTAATATATAGGACAGAGTTGGATTCAATAGTTATCTCTCACCAAATTCCACTTCCGACATAGGAACTCTCAGGCTCTAACCTCAATAAGCGTTGATGAGAGTGTGGTTAAATTACTCGCAGTCCTCTGTGACGAAGTGTGGCTTTGAAATGTAAAATATTTTTAGTCGTTTCCGAGCAATTCAAAACGAAATAAGAGAGTTTTTCCTCAGTCACTTACAAAAACACTGAGGATCGTTAATATTTTAGAGCCATTTTGTTATTATTGAGTGAATTTGTCAAATCCACTATAACCTAATGGCGACTCCTCCATATTGCATAGACGCGAATCAATGATTCTTGAAATCTCGATTCCATTTCCTTTACCATTTTATGAAGTTTAATGATATTTTAAAAGGCCAATTTAGCATTTGCAGATAAATATCCACAAATATTGGATACAACGACAAACAAACTAAATATCTACGAAACGGTTTAATGAAACGTTTGTAACTTGTCAAATGTTTGTTGTTACATGTCAAATATTTGTTGTCGAGCGTTTTCAACTTTGCGTATCTGCAAAGCGCTTGTGTCACAGCTACAGGGTGATGATATTTCAACAATTATTTCGATTTTATTTTACTGCTCGTAAATTTTTTTGAATATTTTGCTCAAATTTTAATACTGTTTTTTTATCATCGTCGACATCTTCAATGCTACACTAAGAACTTGCAAAAATCTACGCGACGACATCATTTCCGAGTTGAAAATTATTACCAAACACCCTGTATCTTACAATTTGTACTCTTTATAATCATAAGTTGTCCTCTTTTCTTTTTTTTTTTTTTTAATGCTAATTGCTTACCCCTTGAATGCCTCAGCCCAGATTTCTAAACGATTTGAGCATTATCTCATTAAAACGAACAGGCTAATTGACCTTCAACATATACACAATTAATTTGCTTTCTTCGCCTCAAGAATGTTACTGTTGTAGGTGACCTTCCGCAAAATCTTCCATTTGGCGCATTCGAGAATTGATATTGTGTATGTTAATTTATTAGCAGAATATTAATACGAATACGTATCTACCACGCATGCTTCCGTATTATTCAATTTTTGTATATGGTGAATGTAAGAGTTTGTCCACTCTATAGCTGTGTCAAACATTCATGAATTTTGATGAAATTTAAATCCCTGAAAATAGTACATTCTGGGACGGGCTTGTAATAAACGCCATCATTCCTGATAGAGAAGGGATAATGTTGATATACAATACGTCTAACGACACTAGTGATTTGCGGAGTGTGTTTGCTCGCATACCCCGCTGTGGCCAAGCCTAGCTCTGCAATGTTGCCGGCTGCTCTTAAAAAGTCGGATTGCCTGATTGTTACTTAAAGTTTGCCCTCGAAATTACTTCAAATGCTTTTTCGTTCCAAAATTAAATTAGAAAACGAATACAAATCTTGAACACGAAACACAATAAAGTGCTATAAATAAATAAAAAATCAATAAAAATTTAATCGTTGGAATTTAATACAAAAACTATAACTAAATTAAATAGCCAAATCAGACCCCTTCTTGTGTATACCAGTAACCGCACTGGCTACAAAAAATTTTCCCTACGTTTGGAAGTCTTTCTGGGCTAATAGTTTTGCATGCAATTTCGAATTTCAATTTGCAACTCGTACGAATTGTCAACCCTATCACCATCAAATCTATAAGTTGTAGATTTAACGTAACCCCATGAGAAAAAATCTGCAGGAGTTAAATCAGGGAATTTTGCCGGCCACAAAATTTTGTCCCATCCACTTGTCGCTTTGTTTCCAAGATGTCCCCCAAGACTTTTTAAAAAATAAAAGTGGCATTGTGGGCACCACAACCACCTTGTATATATATATCGATATCTCCTAATTCAGCTTGTGATTGTTGAATTGCCGAATTAATTTGTGCCTAGAGCAAGTCGGGACATCTCAATTCATTCAAAGTGCGTTCAATGGAAAATGGACCAGTTAAATGGTCGCCTAAAATACCTGTCCGGACATCAAGGTTTAAAAATATTCCGTTCGTCTATTACATGTGCAAATTCTCCCTCAACCAGTAACGAGTGGCGGCTGGATTAGCATTACCCAATAATTGGGAGGTCGATTCATCATTAAAAAATATGTTTTTGATGAAGTTTTCCTCATTATTCCATTGTTTTTTCACAAAAAAACTTCACTGGATTTTCGTAAAAAATACTTCTTTCGTTATGTATAAAGTACGCTCGTTTTTCCTCAAAACTCTGTGGGCGAATGCACATGACACATCTAATTGGCCCCCTATTTCACCGAGGGACACATCAGGATTGTCCTCAAAACTGGCACAAATAATAACCACCTACTGTTCCGTTTCATTGTTATCTTGCGGGGGGCGTTTATGATGCAGGGGTGAAACACATGCAAGCAAACACACAATGGTCTTAAAATTTGGAATGACACGATGTCCTGTCCCAGCACTAGGAACGGGTCGATTATTTGCTAGAAAATAGAGTAAAAACTCTTCCTAAAGATTGACCTTAACAAAATCGTTTAACTATGAAAAATTTTTCCTCGATGCTGATAATGCGCATTTTATTGCGTTTTTATTCGCTATTCGGACACCGCGCAACACGTGAAAGATGAAATTGTTCCAGTTCGAAATTCAAAATTTAAAAAACGTCGCAAATGCGATATCAGCAAACACACGTCTTAAAAATTGTTTTAATGGAGTAAGCCGGCAACATTGCAGAGCTCGATCTGGCAATAGCGGTATATGCGCGGAAACGCACGCTGCTTGATGCCACTAGCGTCGCGCGATTTACTGTGCGTGCGAGTACAATGCTGCACTTGTCCCGTACTAAGTACTAGCACAGTACTTTTCGAATATTAGTTAAAAATTCCATTTAGCTGCACCAATTGCGCTAATTTTACTATTAAAACACTAAATATCTGCCTCATTCCTTGCTTCTAATTAGCTCCATCAATCTCATAACGGATTTTCTCCAAAATTACCAAGACCAAATGCTAAACCGCAATTACGCAATTACATTGGATGTACCATAGTTTGTTTATAACTATCAATTATTTCGCAACGCTTTTTAGCCCAATGAGAGGTGGTTCCGAAAAAGAGGTGCGCTTGTAAAATCGATTAGATGCGACTTGAACGTTCTGCGGTTACTTTTTCTTTCCCTACGGGTTTCTCCATGAACGAATGGTCCCACTTGGATTTGATCGGTTCACTTACATAAACTTAAATTTATTTGCATAAAATTTGTTAATTTGGACTTTTCTGGTCTTGCTCTCCCCAGCCTTTTGCAATCGCGTTCCGTTACGCGAGTCGCGGGAGAAAGCTTCTGCTTTGCCAAGTTTCGAGCTTTGCTAAGCTCGAGAAATCGGGATAGGGTTGCTCATTGCAGCTATGAGATTCGTGGGTCCGCGACAAAAAAATTGAAAGTTTTGTTAAAAATTAACAAAAAACCATATTGCATTCCTTCGATACTGGTTCAGGTTAATTTAGATTATTTCTACATATAATGATTTTTTTTGCTATTAGCAATTACCCAGTACTCGCCGGTAGAATTATTTATCTTGCTTCAAGCTGCATTAACGGACTTTTCTATCGTATAATTAACTGAAATGTGAAATATCCATTATTCCGATACGAATATCATTGTTAGTGGCAGGTTTAGTATGTACATACGTACCTAACACGCATGCAATTATGCGATCTAGTAAATTTTTACTCTCCACGTAGTTAATAAATGCACCGGAGCTTTCCACGTATCCCGGCAAAGTTCAACAATATCTGCAGAAAACTGTTTCGGAGCTTCGGTCTCCTCCATTCAAAGAATTTACCAGAATGACCATGTACTACAAGTTTCACGTGAAATTCATCATAACTATTTCGAAAACGGTTTGAAATGGATGAAAGCTGCCCCGATACAATTCGACGGCGAGTTAGCGCTCCGCTTCGTACTCCTTAAAATTACAGGGTGTCTCGTTTAAAACGTAAATTTCTGCAACTTCAAAAATGCGAATGTTAAAAGCCGAAGTCTGAACGCCCTGTATGATGCTGGGCCATTTAAATAGCAGAAGTGTAAATTTAAGATTCTCCATTCACCTTCTGAAGAACGTGAAGATTGTGCACTTAACAACTGCGGAGATACGTAATTTTAAAATTGGTCATTACGGCACGTTTTTGACGCAAAGGCAAATACATCAGAATCGGTAAGGGCTAATTACGAGATATTACACAGAAATTGCATCTCAAATATTACGTCGAATCTTAATCGATATACCGGGGGTCTCGCTTGAAACGAGCAAGTTGAGAGCTATTTCCGGTCAAACCGGAAGTGACTGAGGGTCGAAAATATTTTCAAGAAATGTTGCAGGTCGAAGTTAACGTGACCTCAAATTTTCAAATTTGTCTCACTTTTAGCTCCCAGTGAACTCTTAATGAACGGTTTGGGCGAATATATCGGAAAATGTCGCGTCTTCCTTCCCGGGAGGGCGCGGGTTATTGAAAATCGATGAGGAAAATGATCAAATTGCTCATGTAGCAATTTCACACTTATTAGTCGCAAATGGGCACATTTGCGAATGATCCTGTAGCCACAACCCGGAGCTTGGTATTAACAAATTCGGAAAAGTGCTCGATAAAAGCGTCAAGCAAATAAACAATTTAACAGTGTACACTCCGGTGGTAACTCACCTGCGTTAGGGATTGCATAAGCCCAATAATCTAAATTCCTGTGGTTGTGCCCGCAAGAGAAAAATTACATAAACGCTATTTGTTATTATTAATTTATGCATTATGGAACACTGTTACTTCTCAGTGTTAATCTATATCGAAGTAAGCCGGAATAATACAATTAATACCGAGAGAACGTTACGCAACCCAAGAAATGGGCTGGCAATGGTAAAGATAACGTTTTCTCAACTCCTGCAGCCACGTAGGACCCAATGTAGAAATGAACGTATTCGCATGGGAGTATACGTACCTTAGCTGGTGGCCATTCCGTACATTTAATTGCTGTTATAGTGGTTTCAACAGTACCAGCGGCAGCAGAAGCTGGCCATCGGACAAGACGGAAAATATTGCTATCAATTTGCATTATAACTGCCTTAAATACATCACAAATGAACCAAATACGCATGATCGTGCAAGTGTTATTACACTTTAACAGTCATATGTGTTATGAAGAAATTTATTTGTCTTCCACCTGTACTTAATTATTAGAAATCATACAAGCAACCAGGTGAATAAGGCGATTTTTTACCGCATAAATAAGCCAAGATTTACGTCAGTCTATTGGTTCGAAGAGAAATTACTATCCTAAGTTCAAGGTAACTATCTATGCCAGATGGTTAATGTAAAATACAAAGAACAATGTTTTACGTTTTTTTTCTTTTTACCCTTAATATCGGATCATAGATTTCCTATATTAAACAGAAACGAGTAGATCGGCCTCAGAAGCTATAAAACGACTTACGAAAATTTAAATTCATCAGTTTGGGTTAGGCCCAGTGAGCCGTAATTCGTTACAATTAACTGTGGCCAAAAACATTCAGAGAAGAATTTCGTAAGACTTTTTCAGCCTCATTGATTGCTAATACCTTCATCTTTATCAGGTGTTTAAACCTCCGCAATAATGGACTAAAGTATTAAAGTGAGACCTCATAGGCAAAAACATGCTATAACGTTTGAATCAATAAGAACTTCTTTCCCTATCGCAATGTGGACGATTTGCAGTGCTTTGCTCTTTAGTGTTTGGACTTTAAGTGACTTAGTGAGTGGCATCCGGATTCCTCATGAGTGGAATGTAGAAGAAAGTAGATATGACGCACGGCACAGTCATCCAAGAAGGTCTTTCAGTGGAGATAGCCAAGGTAATCGTAAAAAATCATTATTATTGCTATGCTTTTCAACTCTTCGCGATATCTGCAGATCAGTCCAGCTCACAATTAACTTTCTTCGCTCCTTTGGGGAAATCTTCCAAGAAACATGGGAAAACTTCGGTTTACCAAGACCAGAGTTACCTCCCTCAAAGCCAGCATTCACCCTCAATCGCGCCCTTATACACAGTCCCTCTCCTGCAGCCTGAAACTTTGTCTCTTACTCCGACCTCTCAAGAAACAATCCAGGCGGAAAAGTCGCTGCCTCCGCTACTAAATCCTAGGTATAAATATCCAGAATTACCGGTGATGTCCTTCCTGGACCCTGAGTTGCCCGAACAAGTGAGGGCCAACTTAGAGTACCTCAAGCAGCTGACTCAAAAGACTGACCAGAAACCTCTTCAGTCATATCAAGGCTTCAAGGTGTTGCCAAGTGACGTTTTAAGAATCAAGCCTGTGGCCCCGAATACTGGTAACAGGTATCCTCAACCACCAACTGTTAGGTACCGTCCCTTATGCCCTTCTATGAACATCTCAGTTAGAAATCTCTTGCAGAACTCCGATCAGGCAAAGGCCCGTCGAGGATACATTCATAGTGCCAGCCACCGGGGATTTTTCGACCTTAAGTCCTCTGGGTTTCCTAGAGAATAATCCTGAGGATGTAATAATTACTACTACCAAGCCCAGAAATTCTTTCGTAACTGAGGGATACACTAAAGTGTTAGTGCAGGGTTCTAACAAGAAGCAGAACAATATTGACCCTTACCAGAAAAAAGAGAGCAAAAAAGTATTTAAGAAGCAAAAGCCGCAAGATAATATTACTGAAAAACCAGGTTACAAATCATCGAAACATCATGATTCTAATGCCAGAAGCTCCAGCAGAAACTTTGTGGAAGAGAGAATAAAACAGCTGCCCAAAAAATATTTCGACTTGTAGGTTTAAAATTATAAATTATTCTTTTATATTTAATGAGCCACAATGGATTTGGTTTTTCAGTCCAGAATTTGAGTACTCAAAGACATACAGGGATGACACTCTGCACGAACCAGATAGGGATACGGATGAAGAGCGTTTGGGCGACGAAGACGATCGGATTCCTGATGAGGAACCTGAAGGAGAGGAAGAAGAAGCCGAATCTGACGAAGAATCCAAGGAAGGTGCTGAGGAGGAGGAGGAGGAATCAGAGGAAGAGGAAGAAGTAGATGAAAATCCTCCTAAAATTGAAAAAGTCACTAAAGGTTACAAAGTCAAAGAGGAACGAAAACCTGTTGCACCTCAGGAAAATAGGGAAGAAAAAACAGTGGAAGCTGAAGCTAAAGTCGAACCACAAAAGCAGGTACCAGAAAGCGACCACGCTGAACCTAAGCCTATACCTACAAAACCAATTTATCCGGGCCAAGGAATGTGGGCTAAAAAGGGGGTGAAGCACAGGCCTCACATCTCCCCACACAGGTTTGATTCTTACCAATCATTTTCCATTAAATTCTAGTGAATGACTGTTAGGTTTCATAATCTACCAGAAGATGCTAGGAAGCCCGATGGACACGACGTTTTTGATGAGTTAGAGATGTTCTTCAATGAGCAAAAATCACATTTTGCTCACGAGATTCAACCTCAATCCCCTGCAAATCCTAGAACTGCTTCGACGGGAGGTAAAGACATATTTGCAGAGCATGGGAAAAACTCCTGGTCATACTCATATTTTTAGTATCACCTTATTACAATTATGCCTGGATTAAACCTCCACGAACTCCAAGACCTTTGATCGTGTACGATCCATTCAAAGAAACTGAAAATCCAAAGCATTTGAAATCTGCTAGAACGCGTCAAATAAAACATGAAGCAGATGATGAAGACGACTCCACAAACTATGAAGATGATAGAAATCAAAGTAAAGGAGAGGAAGAGTTTGTTCCTACAAAACTGTATACGCAAGTCAGGAACACTGAAGATGTTTCCCATTTGCCCTCCAAAAAAGATGAACATGGAAAGTTGAAGGAGGTGGTTAAGGACTCTAAAGTGCAAACTGTGTACTCTGAGGAGGGGTGTGTATTTTAATTTATTCAGCCTTTATATCAATTATGAGGGGATCTATAATCATAGGTATGAAGACGCTGCTTATGACCATGCAGGACATGAAAAGAAAGCAGAGCAAGACCAGGATTATGCTCATGTAGAGAAGAATAAACAGGCACAACGTACTCAAAAAAAAGTAAAACCTGAAGTAGTTGACGACGACGAGGAAGAAGAGGATGATGAAGCTGATAGTAGAACCGAAAACACAAAAGTTGTTCCAATTTTAGGTGAAACCGGTTGACTTTTTATTTGCCCACTGAAGTTTTCTACATATAAATGCCTATTTTAGATCGTCCATCTGAGCCTTTGCTAGATTCAATAACTTCTGATACCTCATATCCTACTGAAGAGAGTAAAGAAAATGAGGAAGCATCAAAAGGACCGAATGGAACCGTGAATAAATCGAAGAACTTTAGAGCCTCCAAAGCAGTTACAACAACTGAAGTCACGGACAAAGACAATGGAGATATTCAGCTGGAAATACAAAGCAAAGTTAAGTTCGTAGTACAACCAAATAATACCACGAAGAAGGAGAAGTACGTGAAAATATTCCCGAAAATTGTAAAGAAACTATCAAAGAAATCTCAAGATGATGTAGATGGAAAAAAATTGGTGACTAAGAGTGAAAATGAAGAAAAAGAAATAAATATTAAAGGCGGTGAAGGAACTGAAAATCTAAAAGAAGACAGCACAACTGAATCCAGTACTGTATCAAGTATTGAAGCTTTAACAGCTAAAGCATTTAAAAAATCTAACTCTAAGGGAAAAAAAGTTAGTAGGAAGAAGAGGGCAACAGAGGAAAGTCCTTACGAAGAAGTGGAGATTGATACAGATTTCATAGACAATATCAAGCATTCTTTCGCTTCCCCTGCCAAACCTAAAGGAACTGATTGGGAGAAATTTCCTTACTACAACTTACCTGGTAAGTCCCCCGATCCATAAGGTAACAAAACAAAATGCCTTTCTAACCCCAGTTATAGGCATAAACAAAGATTCCCCTCTAAGATATGTGGAAGATCTAAAGAGAGCTCCAGTAAAGCACCCAGGGGAGTTGTCTTTTTACAAAAAGGCTGACCAGTTTGAATGTCCAGATGTAGTGCAGGAGATCCAACCCATACCAGAGAAAATTGAAAGCGCCCACGCAAACGCAAAGCCGGAAGAAGAGAATGATGACGAAGATAGTAAAGATGCTGCTGATGAATATCCCCCATATCCTGAGGGTCCTAAGATTGAACTCGGTGATAAAATTGATTGCTTGAAGCTGCGGTATCTCCCCCAGAACAAAAAAAGTAAATTCGACTAATCTGATATTTCCCCTCTAGGTACTTTGGGGAAAATCCTTTGGATAGTCCGTTCTTCAAAGAGGAAACTATTGATACTCCTAAACCAATATTCCGTGACCTTGCACTTAATACTAATGATGCTGTGGTAGAACCAAAAACTAAAGCAACGGAGCAGGTCACCAATGGAATGCTTAACCAAGGTGACACGAATGATGAAACGCTGGCTAAAAACATAGAAAAACTTAAGGAGCTTGGTACTAATAGTACTGCGCAAGAGACTGCTGAGGCGGAAAGTATAAGGTTTAATAGAAGAGCATCCATGCCTCTGCATATCAAAGAACAATCGCCTGTAATCGCTACGACTCCAAGTGCCCCCATTACCTTGATTACAACCCCCAAGTATACCATCAAACTAACTCCAAATAATATCTATGATCAGATAGTATTACTGGATCACTTGCCTGAAGACGAAGATGATGATGACGATTCCGACGATTCAACAGCTGAAGTTACTGCTGCCAAGAAATCAGAAACTGTTAATATTCCTCAGATTGAAAAAAGTGATGCAATTGAAATCACAGCAAAAGGGGCGGATGAGACGAAAAGGCAACCAAAAATTTTGAACACTTCAAAGGACGGTTTGAGAAGCGATGGAGATACTGAATCGTCAAATGCAGAAGCATTGAGGAGAAACAGATGGAGACCCAGAAAGCCTTTGTACCAGATATTCGATGTGAATGAATTCTTGCCCCCTACGACACCCTTTTCAGTAATTAACACTGCCTCCACTACAGTACTACCTAAGCATATGGTATTTTCCCTAACAGGATTTATGGTGTCATCTGATATGGGGCTTGTTTTAGGTCATGAGTGAAGTGTTCTACAAAGAAGAAATTAAGCCCAGTGAACAGTTAACGGTGTTCGCAGACGTACTTAACAATATTAAAAATTCAACAACATTGGAGGTAGTACCAGTTCGGGTCAATTCAGATTTTGCCGAGCCCAATGCCGTAACCAGTAAAACCTTAGTAGATCCGTCATTGCCACCGCCAAATCAGATACAACCCATTAATAGAGTCAAGAAATTTCAAACAGATAGTTCCCATCAATCGGTAAGCTATGCTCTTGCATATCAACCTAAATAATAATTCGACGCTTTAGAACAACTTCAATGAAGAATGGGTCCCGTCTAAGCTGAATCTGAAGAGGCACAACCATCTGACCACTGGCAGACCTAAACATACAAAGCAAATTAAGAGACACAGAAATCCTGTTACCGCCACTACCAGTACTACTGAAAAAACCACCACAGAAGAAGAAATCATCGATCAAAACACTCTGCATAATCAGCAGCCTTACGATATCATTGACTTTCTAGAAGAAGGAGAACAAATAATTGGTTTGGTACCACCTACAAACTTCCAATACCGAACTATAGTACCACCGGAAGATTTACATGTCAGGAGCACTAACAATGTTCCTCAGCAGGTATCTAATATCCCACAATTTAATGCAGACGTAGTAGAAATGTTACTTTAAAGGTTTATGAGTACCGTACGATTATACCCGCTACCGTAACAGAACAAATTCAAACCAAATCACCAGCTCCAGTCACCGAGTTCCAAGATGACATTCCGGAAAGTACCCCTTCGCGCGGCTTAAACAAATATTATTTCTTGGGGCTGAAGCCACCCTTACACGGAAGGGCGAAGCCCTACTCTGAATTCACCTCAAATAGCATTACGCCTAATGAGAGCTTATTGCGAAGAAGGGTTGCGCACCTCGCGAGGCCCAAAAGACACGCCACTCGACCCGCCTATGCTGACGTCTCGAGAAGCAGAGGTACTGTAGAAAATACTGTTGAACTCAGAAACAGTTTTTTTTTTCATTTTTAGGTCAGCAAAACGAAGGCATAGAAAAGTCTTCTTCTAGTGAAGATATTGATGATTACGTGCCTCACAGGCCTAGGAATTGGCATTATGATGAGAACACTGGAAGAATAGTTTATCACAATAAACCAAAAGACGAAACATCCGAAGAAGAGGAGTATGAAGAAATCGAAGTTGCCGTAAGTTCTTTTGACAATGAAGAATGGAGCATTAGATGGTATCATTGTTGATTACGTTTTAGGACACACCCGGGGTTTACCTTGAAAGAGCTGAAGGTGCTACGCACCCAACCCCCCCAGAAAAAGCAACAACGAAGTTGCTTCTGGCCACGGCTACTCCTCCCCCAAAGGGAAAAGGGTTGTTAGACTTTGTAGCTAAGCTTAAGAACGATCCTACATATAAAAATATTCCTGATCCGACCACTGCCAAACCTGGTAAGATTTCCGGTAATTTAGCTAGTTCAATTATTATTTCTTTGAAACTTTCACTTGCAGGCACTGCCACCACGACTACATCGATCTATACAGTTGATCCTAAAAGCACAAATCCTCCGGAGTATTTGAGCATCTTGTCCAAAGTTAAAAGCGATAAAAACTACAAACCCATCGAGGACCATAAAGTTAGTCAAAGTAAGGTGGAACCTGTTTCCAGTACTCTGGAACCGGAAAGTACCAAAGAGGATGAGGAAGATGACGACAATGATGACGATGGTAGCCCAGGTAAAGCCTTTATATTTTCTGCATGTGCTGAACGATTGACAGAATCTGCAGATTGATCACAACTGAAAACACTGATTTCAGGCAAAACACACTCACGACAAGTTAGACAAATCTCGAACTTGAAAATTTTTAATGTTGGGGACTTTTTACCGAAAATCGAGTCCCCAACGCGGTCAGACATTCCTGAAAACTTTGTTCAGAAACACGTTCTCGAAAGAATGTTTCCCAGACTTAAGTACATGACTCCATACGACCTCGCTAAGGAGTATTACATGCAGACCGACCTGTATAAAAACGTTAAAAGTGAGTAAATTAAAACAAAACTGGTCGCTTTCGGATAGACAGAAAACACTGATAATACAAACTCATTGTGCTTCGTGCCGCTCGGCATCAGAAATTCATGTAAACTTTCATACTTTTCCTGAATATGTCGTTCCCGTGCATAACATATGCAAACATATTTTTAAAAAGTTTTATCGCATTATAGTTATGCAATTCTAACTCCAAAGGTAAAAATCGAAATGTGTTAAATGCGGGTTGCACGGAGGCCAGTCTATGCTACCACAGTGTGCTTAATTGAGCCTTGTTTCTGTAATAACTCTTATTCCCAATATATAAATTTTAAATAATAAAAGCAGTTCCGTCGACAGTTATGGCATAAAGTAAACCATAAACTTTTAAGTTTACGACCCTAAATAGTTTGATCACGCTGACTTCCACTAGCCCGAGCTTACAAATAACTTGACGTGCTTTCAGTATACCGGAATTTACCCAGAATTACATACAACCTAAAACTTGGTCGCAGTTGTGACTTTTTTATCGATTTTCACTACATCGTGTTAAAATTTGCATTTAAAAATTATTTGTTTATACATTTTTCATGTTATTGTGCATTACAGAAATAATATATGTAGTAGCACTCGTCAATTATGGTATGTAATACAAAAACTTTTACTTACATGAACACACTTACACAGCTAAATGCTCACAATACAAAATTTTGGTTCCTCAAAGCCACTGGCTTTGTTTCAATATAGATTCAAAATAATCTTTGCAGAGTTCGTCCAGAACGCCCCAGGGGGCCAAGGAGTGAATCCGGGCGATATCCAGATCTTCGACATCAGCGAGTACTTACCGAAACTCAAGCCACTGAGTCCTAAAACCCCCATAGACTACTCCAGATACAAAACCATAGACAGGTCTCACTCGAAGCAGCCCTCAGAAGTTAAAGAGGAGATCGTCAGCAGGCCTCCCCCGGAAGAGAGAGCAACCACGCATCATTATCCACACACCCACTTCAACAGCAATACTGAACCATCGCGACTTATTCAAAAAGACGAGAGCATTGACAGACCTATTGTGAGCCACCAAACAAACCACCTGAATACTGAGAAGACGGTGACGGTGTATAGCTTGGATCCGACTTCCAGCACCACAACGACTCAGAGGACTGGTACTGAGTTTGAATCATATCCAGATCAACCAATCAAAGTTACCTTACAGTTCAGATTCGGAGGGGCACTCGGCCTACCACTCACAGTATCATCGAAGAAACTTCCACTAACTCCAATGTTGTCACGAGGAGAAGTCCCACTCGCAGGAGATTAGTGCCTGGAGGGTTCCGCACCACTCGAAAACCTTCATCGACAGAATCAGCTGAAGCAACTGAAAAAGTTTGTCTTTTCTTCATCTTCTTAGTGTACATAACCAATTGTTGTAAAATCATGTACTTTTAGGTGGAAAGAGTGTATCCAGTGAATCAAAGCACTGAAGCGACAGTTGCCGAGAGTCCGAGCAAAACTAAAAGAGTGTACAGGAGGAGACCTGTGAGAATAAGATACACGACCGAACGACAGGAGGAGGATGAGGAATCTGTTGAGAGGATCGTTCGACGAAGCCTCAGTGCTGATGATTTCGAGGGCTTGAACGATTATGGAAAACATCGTTTGGGATATTTAGGTACCTGAAAGATGTTGAGCGTGTAAAAATCTGGGGCTTTTGTAAATATTGTAAAATAGCATTAAATATCTTTTTGGTACACTTCAAATGACTTTCATTTAGTGTTTATTATAAACAATGTTTTTATTATGTTGCACAAGAACTTCGTTGCACATTTCCAGATGTACATACACGTGACCTGATAGCCGCGTAGGTAGGTAGCAAACACATGTATTATTCACCAAGTTAATAATGGCACTTTAAAGCCATATCATGTATTTTTTATTGATATTTCAGGCTTTTATGGGTTGGGCAGTTGAATTTGCTTCAAAATTATATTTTGCAGAATGAGAAAAAGCTCCGACTAATTTAGATCAACAGTAATAGTACGAATAACGAGTAATAAAAATGGCTTGTTCTTATGAAAATCGATAGCCTAAGAAGGCATACGATGCAGCGATACGCTAAAAATATCTATATATTTTTTCGGTTTTCCATATATTCACATCGATTTCAAGGTATCGAGAAACTCAGCTGTACCTTTTTCGTTGCTAATACAATCATATGCGATATCGTCTTTAGAACAAAACGACTAACCTTCTCTCGCACATTGCAGACGAGCCTGAAATCGACAGAATCTACGAAGAAATTAAAGACGACATCGAATTTGGAAAACCCAAGTTTGCCTTCAATAAAATTGGTCGTAAAGGAAAATATCGGGGATTAAACACAGAGGAGGAAGAACCACCTTTTGAAGGAGTAGGCGATAAAGTCGATACTAGTGAGAGCCAAAAGGATTTTGTTAAAGAAGTGATTAAAAATGGCAATATCCGATACGAACAAATTAAAAAACGTGGAGATGCTAACAGACGAGAGGAGGAGGAGGAGGAGGAGGACAAAAAGGAAGAGAAGGATGAGGATCTTGATGAGTCACCTGTTGACGAGGCACCTGAGGAAAATGTGGATGAAGTTGAAGAATTAGAGAATGTAAACCACGAAAGTGATGAAGACGAAGAAACTAGTACTGAAAATGTTCATCTACTGCGGAAGCAGTCCAATGTAGTAAAAAAAACTGGTAAAAATGTGATGGTTCCCAGGGACGAGGTCGACCACTTGGAAAAAGACATAACTGGCAGCAAGCGCTCAAGAAACCGCAATGATTCCAAAAAGGACTGTGAAGTAAATACCCCATCTCAGAAGCCCCTAAAGAAAATAAAAAGTGCCAACGGCGGCACCGTGGAAGCAGACAACGGAGCTCAAGCCACAGAAAATGACAAGACTAAGAATATTGACATTGAGGAAAAGGACAATGACAAAACTAAAAGAAAACGCCCTCCGAAAGGCAACAAGATAAAACATGTAAAAATAGTAGAAACGAACGATGGTAAATCCAAAAAGCTCGAAGATCGTAATAATAAAAAGAATAATGTTGATCACATAGACCGCAACAACATCAAAACTAAGCCACACAAAGCAACGCAAAATGACAAAAAAAAGGATGTCGAAATAGAAGATAATAATGAAAGCAAAACTAAAAAGCAGAAAATCACGCAAAACATCAATACGAAAAATAAAGAAACCACGAAGAGCAAGAAAATCAAGAAACAAAAAGAGATAGAAAACGACAAGAAAGAAGATGTTGAAACTGTAGATAATAATTCTAGCAACTCAGATGAGCAGGGAGCAACACAAAATATCAATAAACAGGATGTAGTTATTTTAGACAAAAACTATGATAAAACTAAGAAGCATGGGGGCAACTATCGAAAAGAAAAAGAAGATGAAGAAGAAGAAGAAGAGGGCAAAAGTGATGGAGATACTGAAGCAACTTCTGACGACTATGTAGAAGACGAAGATACTGCCGCTTCTGCAGAAATAGAAGACGCAGAAGAAGTACTCAACGTAAATGGTAAGTTTAAAGGCCACTATGTCTATCACAATTTCAAGTTTTCACCTCACCTTGTTTCAGAGCCTTCTAAAAAAGTAGATGTTGCCATCAAGGATCCGGTTTATAACAACACCCAGAAACATGAGGATAATTACAAGACAGATGAAGACTCCGAAGAAAATGACGAACGATCTGAAGAAGACAAAGGAGCAATTGATAAGAGTCGACATGACCCTGACTATATTGACCCTGTTGAGGATGAACCTGAAAATTCGGATGAGGATCTTGAGTCACTTGAAGAAGACACCCCAGAGCCAACTTCAAAATCTGTAACTCCAAGTCCGAAGAATGGAGACGAAGCTTCGAAACCAGGCCACTCGTGGAATGATGCTGATTCAGAGGAAGACAAACAGGAAGCTGACTCAGACGAAGAGGAGCAGGAAGCTGAGTCAGATGAAGACAAGCAGGAAGAAACGATTGAAAAATCTGACTCAGAGCCCGTATCAGATGAACAAACGCCCGTAAAATTAACTACAACTGAAAAATCTCTGAAAATTACAGAAGATGCGCAGAAGCCCGTTCGTTTAATCTCCAAACTAGACTCTAAAAGTACAACGAAGAAACTAGTTGAAATCGCGAAACCAATAGCAAAACTTTCGGATATAGTGCGAAAGCCTGACCACTACTATACTGATCCTCAGCTTCCCAAAGAAGTAAACAAGCTAGGATCTCAAAAAGTCCCAGTTACCATATCTTCTTCGGAGATCGACCAGTTGGCTGTAGAAGGGGATGTTGTGGAAGAGAGGGCCAAGCCCCAGAGGAGGATTCTATTAAGGGCTCCTAAGAAGATAAACGATGAGACTGAAGAGTTGAAGGAAAAGGAAGAGAATGAGGAGGATGATACTACTAGAAAGCCTGTGTTCGAAAAAGATCCGACCAAGAGATTGTACTTCTATGTAGCAACGTAGGTTTAATGTTTGTAAATATGTGATATATCAGTATTATATTGAATTGGTTATTGTTACCCATGTGAAGGGAGTTGTTTTCATTCAGCGAAACCTACTGATATTTAGAACAACAAGTGAGATTATTTGGAAAAGGAATGCGAGAGAAATCATGTTAATGTGGGTAATTTTAGAACTTGAGGCCCTCCACCTCAAGGAAAATACGATAAAGGCCTTAATTTATTACGGCAAGTGCAGAGTTTTTGGAGGTAATTGAGTACAACGAGCTGAAGCGAGCGTCTTTAGGTCGATGATTAGCGGAAAATCGATGAAGCTTCTTTCTAATGCGATTTTCTAAATTGGCTGCCGAGGTCACAATTAGGGTGGAGATGCACACGAATCGTATCAGTTCGACACAAAGGCACCGATCCGTTTTCATTTTCTTGCAGAGGCCCTAAAGGTCATACCAGAGCTTTATCTTCCATTTAGTTTTCAATCTTTTCTTTTCTCATTTTGTTTGATTGAGGGCGAATCCAAATCAAACAGAAATCCACCCGGATCGCGAACTTCCCAAATCAGCATCTGTCACAAATTCGACCGCGTTAACGAACTGCAAATCGTGCCCTGCGGCCTGAACTCTGCTTTCATATGATAAAAGACGTTTTCATGAAAAGTATTCATTGTATCAGCGTAAACTTGAAATTAGGCCAAGTGCTGTATCGTAAGTGGTTCAAATAAAGCAAAGAATAAAAGGGTGTTTAAAATTCGAATCACGTCCTAGGTCTGTGGGAAAACGGCAGTAAAGCTCACTCGTGTAAAAAAACGGTATATGAGGAAACAGAGCACAGAGTTCTGTATAGAGATGGTAATAAGGGAAGTTTAAATTTAGGGGCTCCCCCGTAAGTCAGACACCCACTCGCGCCATCTGTCAGCTCAAAGTAAGAGAAAATCGTCAAATGAATCGGTGCTTTATTCGTTTTTATTTTTATTGAGTTCGTGAGCGATTTTTTGACTGATTGTGGCTAAAAAGCACCTGGCATCTCTCCATTTTCAAACTTAAAATTACATAACAAGCGTGACGCTAATTCCCGTAATCAATTCATACTGCCTTTGGCCTTTGAAGAATGTCTGGAAACGAGAAAATGTAACGCCTAGAGACGACTTCTCGTTTGCGAGAAATGCTCGAATTTTTAATAAATTCATAATTCTCACATCGTCCCTTTCTTAAATGCTTTGAGCTTTCCAACTAGAAGTTAAGGGTCAGAAAGTTGACCTGCGCGACGCTTTGGGCACGACTAAATATCAAAATCAGTCGTTGGTAATTGGTAACTGATTTTAACTGACCCTAGACGCAATTAAACTGCTTATTATTTTTCATTTTGCCATTATTTCGCTTGTTTAATTAATAAATGAAAATAAATAAATAATAAAACTAAAAAATATACAGGGGTGAAACTTAAGGTTTTTTTAAATAATTTGAATTTTATCAACCTAATTTTGACGTTTTAAACACTTAAGAAGTGTTTAAGTTATGCAAGTGTAATTTACAGTGTAGTGCAACAATAGATCATATTTTATATCCCAATCATGATCCAATCTTATACAGGGTGTGCAAAAATTAAAACAAAAATCAAATTTTGATAAAGCTTAAATTATTTCAAAAACCTTAAGTTTTAAGTATAGTAAACCTCATTAGAACAGACACTTATTTTGATCGGAGAATCCAAAAATGCAATAATATACAGAGAGTTCCATAAAAAAAACACACACACATCTTTGATACTTTTAGGGCTTTTGGGACACCCTGTATAATATGAAAATAATTTTAAAAAGTAGCCGTAATAGATCCCCATATAACCCAAAAGTGAAACCTTTTGAAAACCTCGTATTTTAGCCACAATATTCCGCGCCGTATAGCGTGAATAGCCCTGTATAATAATACAGGGTGTCCGGATCTTTTGTAGCAGGATTTTAACCACGTATTCTACGCATAAAAGTAATATTCGTTTGCTTTATAAACTATATACGAGAAATGCTTTGTTAAGAAAAGGCAGGGCGCTTAAGTTTTATACTTTATACTTTTGTCAATTTGTCTTTTATAGCTCCCAACCTTTTTGAGATATTTAGGTCAAATTTTGAACGCAAATTACTCTTTTTTAATTAAATTAAATGATTAGACAATACTAGATGATCGTAAAAATCTACGGGCCGATATTTTTTGGGATTATCACTCATTTGGTCTCCTAGAACTTTCTGATGGTGCATCGCATACTATTTTCAACAATTTTCAAAATTTTAATTGCCTCTTCAATTCAGAAACTATTACGTGTGCTGACCATTTTAGCGTCTTTCACCGTTTTTCAGGTATTTACAAAATGGTGAAATAACGCATGACGCTTTTTCCATCGACTCGGTTTGGTTAGCCTCTGACATTTCTGATATTCTGCCGAAATTACGTTTTCTGAGACACTACTACTGCGTAAACGGAAGTAAAGACTTATTTATTAACGATCTTCATACGAAGCGAATTTTTAACAGAAGATAGATAAATAATAACAGTGAATAAAAAGTCATCAATAACTTCGAATACGGAATAAAGCGATCGTTTATTCAATAACAAAGCAGTTTAAATCAATATCAAATAATTATTATTGCAGAAATTGCTCAAAATGATCTCCATTACGTTCTACACGTGATTTAAAACGTCACCATGATCACTGCAAAACATCTCGCCTAATTCTCTCTCGTTCCTTCTCAGAATAACTGCTCAAAATGAGAAGTTATGCTGAGAGCAGGATTCCTTATCGTCCGTATAACTTCTCTACAGGAATGGGGTATACATTTCCCTTCGTAAACCCCTAAATATAAAAATCTATAGGCGTCAGATCGGGCGGTCGAGGAGGTCAAGCAATTGGCCCTCCATGATCTGCCCATTTGTGTGGATAGTTTGCGTTTCGTCATTTCCTCATCAGCAAGGAATAATGTAGAGGACATCCATCTAATTCTCCTATAAACTTTTGTTCAAAATTTGAACCAAATGCGGACATCAAAAAGTTTAGGAGCCATAAAATATAAATTGAAAACCATATAAAACTTTAACACCTTGTATTTCCTTAACAAAGCACTTCTCGAACATAATTTACGTAGCAAACTAGTATTGTTTTTATGCGTAAAGTGCGTCATTAAAATCCTGCTAAAAAAACCTGGACACTCTGCATAAATGAACATGTGATGAAGTGAACAAATTTAGTTAGCGTGTGGGCCGTAAGAGGGCATGAATGTTCGAGTAAAAATAAAAAAAAGGGTGTTGAACAAGTCGGTGATACGTTTCTATTCACTAGCTTCATCAGGATTGCGATGCCAACATAACACGATTTCCAACAGAGAGCACAAATAACATTTCACTTTTCCTTATTTTGGGCCTGTTAAGTTAACCGTGCTGACTTCTACCTGCTTGAAACTATCCATGAGACACTAAAGACACAAAACTGAAAACTTCGAATCGACACTCCGAGCGTTCATCAAAGTTTTGTGAAGCTTTTTAAACCTCCTCAAGTGATATTTCGGCATATGCGGCATGTTAAAACAGCATGAAAGCACTCAAAGATCGCTCTTTAACAAATAAATCGTAAGCTGAGAGAAGTTTTGAGAAATGTGTCCGCTCTGAACCAACGTTATGTCTTTAGTCCGCCCTTTTATGGCGATAGGGAAATCGACGACTTTAGAAAATTGACCCACATCTGCACTAAGCCTTCCGAAATGGCTTTAAACTTGGAAAACTGTTTTAATGAAGGCCACACTGGAGATATTTAATTAATGCTTCATAAGTAGGAGAAACTTTATTAACAACCTCGACTTTGTTTCCCGTTGACTTTCTTGCTCCCCACACACTTTTCTTCCAGTTACTTTGGGAAATGTTTCTGTAACCCATCTCCTTACTCTTGAACTATATAATTTAAGTTTCTGACAACTTCCTTCAATCATTACCTCAAGCTTTCTTTTTCAGATATCATTAAGAATGTAATTTGAAAAGCCGTTAAAATGGTAACTCTTCCGCAAAGTAAACGATTGCCATCCTTCCACCCCATCTTCGATCCCAAATATGGGTTGGGATACGACCTGCCCGTCAAGTCCACATCGAGGTCCAAACTGGCGGCTAGTACTACAAGATGGCCCACTGTTCAAAAGCAAGTGGTATCTAAAACTGAAGATGAAGCTGCCAAACCGGGTAAGAAAGCCACAAATCCGTTTATTTTGATGTTTTTTAATACGTTTTTGATCCAATAATGGACACCAAAGTCTAGACCCAGCCGCAACCCTATATGTATATGTCGGATCATCATTAGGGAGCTTTTTCGTGATGATATAAAGTGTCCGTTTTCTTTTAATAGGAAGAATAGAAAGGGCAAAACCAACAAATTCGCCACCACATGAGCGCTTCTCGTCCCTTCCAAATCTCATCCGCCTGTCCCTTTTTGGTCCCGACTTTTTCCAGATCTCGCGAATCCTTCAAATCCGAGGGATAAGAAACCCGCTAATCCCTATTTCCTAGGAAAAGCTCGCACACATGGCCTCTCAATTGCGCCCTTGGCGGTAGCAACCTCGTTGGGCAACGCTTTGTCTTAAGAAGCCCCTGTCACCCTGCCCCTCGTTTATTTATATAATTTATATATAAATATAAATATATAATAAATGTTTTTAATCCTGAGACTCCCGCATGCCTGTAGCAATTAGGTCACATCTAAAATTTGAAGGTAAATAAAGGGGATACTTTTATTTATTTTAGATGAACTGGGGCCTTATGTCCTGGCTACTGGTGCTGCTACTGGTTTACTGCTTATCTTGCTCGTGCTGGCCTACGTGGTAGCCAAGAAGAAAAAGCAGAAGAAAGCAGATGAAGAGCAAACTGCTCAAAGCATTCTCGTGTTCCCATCCAGCAATGGGGACAGCCATCCGCAGTTTTTGTAAGTTTTAAATTTATAGTTTCCTCCTTAATTTCCGAATTACTGATGTTTTTGCCGATTTCGGATGTGTGATGAGAGTCTAATAGTGTATGGCTTTATCCGAAATTCTTGTTACACTGAAAACTACAATCTCTCACATAGTTCAAAAGTCGTCATATCGCAAAATCTAAATTAAAAAAAATCCTAACCCTAAGAGGTCGACAAGACGATCCCGGTGGTCCAAGTGCGCCCAGAGGAGCCCAGTTCTCCATATTTGACCAGATAAACTCCGCGTCTCCAGCTCTTGCCGGGGAAGCCCTACCGTTCCTCTCTGACCGGGGAATCCCCGTCGTCCAATCAAACTGAGTTTTAATGAGCGCATCGAGTCGGAGATGATTCCCGTAAGGAATCTCCTGGATCGCTTTTCTGCAAACTCTTAACCGCTTCAACTTCGATACAATATTAACTTCCAACAGGGAGCATCTCGTTAATGAACTTTGGAATGACTTTTCATTCCGTTCATTAATATTATCCGAAAGCTCTCAGAGCATTTATTTGGGAAACGAAATATTTTTACAACACGAGGGCGTAAAATGGATGTATTATACTTTAGTACATCTCGTAATATTTTATGTCCTGTGCAGGGACGAAATATCTCCTCTTCCATTAGATACTCCAATTTTATAACGTTGTGCGAAAATTTCTGCAAATAGTCCGAAATGGCTGAAAGCTTAAAAAACGTATCGTTTAGCGTGTTACGCCGCCATACATTAAAACCTTTTCATAAATTGTAATTAATCAATTTATGTAATTAAAATTATATTGATATAACTACCCCCCTGAATAAAAAGAATTAAATTAACGAGCATCCCCCAGCTCGCCATTGAATTGATCATTTGAATAGAAAATTTCACTAATTGTCTTTCCACTGGCGGCAACTGATTATTACAGATATATATATAGAGAGAATGAAATGAAGCATAAATGGCTCTAAAATAAAGCAGGAAATTGATTGATTTTTTTTTTTTTTTTTTTTTTTTTTTGATTTTAAGTAACCGCACCCGTCAAAATCCAGAAGTGCCAGATCCGACTTGCGCGGCGGGCAAGTTATGGTTGAATTTTTTTTTTTTTTTAATTTTAAGTAACCGCACCCGTCAAAATCCAGAAGTGCCAGATCCGACTTGCGCGGCGGGCAAGTTATGGTTGAATTTTTTTTTTTTTTTAATTTTAAGTAACCGCACCCGTCAAAATCCAGAAGTGCCAGATCCGACTTGCGCGGCGGGCAAGTTATGGTTGAATTTTTTTTTTTTTTTAATTTTAAGTAACCGCACCCGTCAAAATCCAGAAGTGCCAGATCCGACTTGCGCGGCGGGCAAGTTATGGTACTTTGTACGATCTTACAACGTCCGATTTGTCTTCCGGGATACATTTTTTTGTTCTAATCAACTACAGTTCGGAGAAACTTTTCATGTATTTTCCTAAGTCGCTAGCTCGAAACATAAATAAAAAAAAGTATCAGTAACAAACAATAAAAAAGAGCCATTCGTGGTTTTAAACACTTTCTAATTGGTTGCTAAGCAATAGAGAAGCACAGCGTAAGTGCTGTAATTAGTAAGTTTGTTGCCATGTAGAGTCGCAGAGTCGCCACTCAGGGTACTTTTTTAAATTCAAGTGTTCTTCCATGGTGTAACACTTTCGTTGTTTGGGGACCAAGTAAGGATACACATGTGTTTTATATTATATCACTAAAAGCTTGACAAGAGCTTTCGCGTAGCATTGAACTGATGGCGACATAAAGGGCCTTTGTGTCGTTCCTGTTCCATTATTTATGTGCGTTTTCATTTTTTTTTTGCGGTGTATTGTACGAATATAAACGAGGACTGGAATGTACAAAAGTAATATCGTTTCCTTGGTGAACATCGGCTTTTGGAAAGTTGGTTAATTCATATTTTGTGCAAATGGTAGGAAACGCTTTTGTGCTGTTTTGAATGGAAAACTTAGTTTTTAAAGTGTATCAGTCATTCGAAAAAAAAACAGTTTCCATTATCAAGAAAGTGGCTTCGAAAATCATTTTTTCCTGCATTTCGCTCATGTAACTCTTTTATTGTCAAATGGGAGCAAACGTTCCATTATTACGTGTCCGCGTGCTTGGCGTGTTCTCAATTAGCTTGGGCATTGCTCCTTCTGGCCCTAAAACGACGTTTCTTCCATTTTTCTGTGTTAGACTTGAACAGTTCGTAAAAGCCTCATTGGAATTTAGATAATCAATAACATTAAACGAGGTACTAATCTAAACATTCAATCCAATAACGAAGACGGATAGCACCGTAATCTCAGGATTACCTTATTTACAATTGAAACAAAGTAGCTACATAATTGATCAAGGGTATGTAACCTGATCCCTAAAGCTAATGGAAAGGCAGTGTTTCTGTGAATTTGGGGTTAAACTCCTGCGGGAAATTAATTAACACTCCACCATATTCTCAGGGTTATAAATCATACATTTAAACCGGTATTATGTAAATATAATTCTATATCCGCAACGCAACGTTAAGGTCAGAACAAGTTAAAAAAAAAAAGTAAAGAAATCTGATAAAAAAATAGATGAAATAGCTTGACCACACCAACAGGAAGAGAGCCGACATCTCATCTCAGTTTTTACTGTAACTTACAGGGAAGTAAACTGCGGATTTGGTAAAATTCAGAAAAATGGCGATATCTGCGTGACACTTTGTATAATAGTATACACGGTCGAATACGTTCACGATCATCTCACCTACCACCCTCTTTCGGATGTGCATCGGCATACCTACCACCTTGTATAATAAACATATTTGGAATTAGGGAGGCGAGTCGATTTTAAAAACGTGTAAATATACAGGGTGTTCCGTTCGGAAAACGTAAGTTGTCATTTTTTGAAAGCTTTGCGACGCTCGTTCGTTTCATCTAATGTCGGATTTTGATGGTTCACAATAAAAATTAAAACATTTGCCTGAACTTTTTTTTTCTATTTCCAAAAATGGAGATTGCAGCGTCGAGGAAAAATATGAGGAACAGCTTTGTACACGCGTAACTCCATTAATTCAACCCCAACGTTCATGACCCAACGTAACTCCATTAATTCAACACATGGACCAGAACGTACTAAGACTCACCAAACCATACCACCAATAATTACTACTTTTCTCTACTTTATCAAAGAATCCTGATAACATACCTGAGGCTTTGAAACAGGTAACAATACATGAGGCCGTTTTGGAATGCAATAAATCAGCAAACTATTCAAAAATGTTCGAACAAGCTCTTGTGTACCAATGATCAAGGTGAGGATGACGTTTTCTTAACTGTAATTAGAGACTAATTGCGATCCAATGGTGATGTTCTCGTCAGTGCGTCATTGGGTATTCTTGACTTCGGCTGATCTTCATACGTAAAATGAAGACAAGCGGAAGAACGATGTTACTGAGGAGGAAGATATGGACAGTGAGGACGATGAGAACAGTCCCATTAGAGTTAGAAATGTAGTGACTAACGCGCAAGCTAAACAAGTTTTAATGCAAAGAGCAGGTTGGGCTGAGAGTAAAGAAATATCACACGCGGATTTCTTGGTTCTTCGTAAATTAGGCATCGAGAGACAATGCCAATTTACGCAAACTGAAATTGCGAATTATTTTTAGTTAAAAAATACTTATCACTATTAGAATATTTGTTTGTTTTCCTATACAGGGTGACATTTAAAAAATTAACAATGGCTATATCTCAGGAATGAAATTAGATTTGAGAAATGCGTCGAAACCGTTTCTGTAGTAAGTAGGGGGAGCCAAAAGTACGTACTTACCCCTCTACTCGCGTCGATCCTCTAACCTCCAGCCACCCCAATTTTGCAATTTTAAACGGCAACCCTTCACTTGTAATACCTCATTCTAAAGCTCTTGAAAAAAGCTCTACGATTGTGTTAACTGACGTCACACTCGTTCAAGCCATTATTGAATTATTAAATAGAAAAGAAATGGAATGGAAATTTTCAGAATCACGTTGAAGCGCAGACTGACACTTCGGATAATCATTTTATCATTTATTTAGAATTTTTAAACAATTTAGAACTATTTACATTTTTATATTATACTCATTGTATCCGGCAGGTTTAATAATCTTTTTTAAATTCGGAATTTTGCATTAGACGTTCATTCGCTCAACTTCGTTTTAGCGCCAAAATCAATGAAGGAAGTCTTGACTAATATTGTTTAATAACCTCGAGGCATTATGGAGTGGCCACCGAGATCTCCAGACTTAACGGTGGTTGATTTTTTTATGGGGACACCTAACATCCCTCATCTTTAAAACTCAACCTGGATCAATTCAGATACTACGAGGAACAATTATTCAAGCATGCCGGGCTGCATTAAGGGACACTCTGGCTAATGTTGGTCAGAAATTTGAAAACTGGCTCTATTACTGTCTGGAAAATGACGGAAACCATTTTTAACGCTTAATGAAATAAAAGGTGAACGCAAGCATTCTATTAATGTTTTTTTTTCAATAATGTGATAACTGCTTGGCCAAATATAATGTAAGTTGATACAGTCCTAGAGCATTTTTAAAGAGCTTTAGAATGAGGTATAACAAGTGGGAAGTTGTAAAATTGTAAAGTCGGGGTGGCTGGGGGGTGGAGGGTAGACAAGGGTGGTACATAATGTTGGTTCCCGCTACTCGTTATAGCAGCGGCTTCCAGGAATTTTTCAAACCCTTTTTCATTCCTGGGATGTAGCCATGGCAAGTTTTTAACATGTCACCCTGTGTACAGGGTGTTCCTTAATGATCTGCGGATATTTTAAAGTAAAAATCTAATCATGAAAGATAATGATAGTTTGAAACTATGTTTCAGAAATGCTCCTTTATGGAAATAAAAGGCTGCAAAATTTTAGAAAAAAAATAGAGCTTAATTAATATTTCCGACACCGCTTGAGATGTTTCAATGAAATTTGGTATGCAAAGACAGTTTATAAAGGGGCACTAATGGCAATAAAAATGTGCATTTCAATGCGAACTTACTTGAAACTCTTTTAATATTACAACAAATAAAACAATAGAAAATTTAACACACTATCAGCTGACGTCACAATGAAATATGCGTATATTCAGCCTTTCTTTAACAAATCGTATCATTTAAATCACCGATGTAAACATATCGATAACATGCATCGCATTTGGTTTGAATTAATTTACATTATCGAGCGTCTGTCGTATATTGATCAATTTCACTTGAGTAGACTTAATTAGCTTCATTTAGACTGTCATGTCTCTTCTTGCATTTTAGAACTAAGGAGATCCACTTCAGCCTTCCGCCCTTGCGCAGTAATTCCCTCGGCGACCTCGAGTGTCCTCAGGACAACCCCTACGACTCGGACGTAGACTCGGACGCACTTCTGGTGCCTGCTCAGCAGAATCACCGGAGCAACTCGTTTAGTAAGCTAATTTAATAAATTCGATAAGAAGATGGAAAAGAAACACGAAACGAATCAACTTAAAAGAGAACTTCTGGGGGCTTTTGAGAATATTGTAGCTCGCTTTCCTTTAATCTAATAGTAGCGATGGAAAATTTAGAGTGCGGCGAGAGTAATTTCCTCATCTTTCCCGAATAAAGTCGTAACAGACGCAGCTGGAGGCACCGGCTCAGATTTGAGCAATTTAAAAACATTGAACGCCTTTATCCAGGAAAATCAATGTTTTGCTTGATTTGCATATCAGGGGTTCGGCATGTTTTAATCGTGGTAGAGTCAAAGGATTCATCTAAATTGCGTTTAAACGCAGTGGCTTAGTCACTAAATTAAAAAATATATATAAACATATGTATGTGTACAAATGGCCCGGCCAAACCTACGTACATGATGTGTATCAAACTTGCCTTTTCCGGGAGTTGAAGTTCCGGCATCGGAACACATTTCCGCACTACACATCCAAAACTCCAATGGAAAAAAAAATTTTCTCATATAGCTGGTCGGGAATGCAAGAAAATTGCAAAACGATTTTCACTGATTTCCCAAACTTGCTTGGCAAGATATTTTAAGGAACTTCGATACTCGGTATTGGGAATTTTCCTACAAAATTGCATTCTTAATTAATATTTAGTTTCTATCCATTCGTTGTTCCATCTCGCTGTAGTCTTCTCGCTTCTACCTTCTTACGGTTACCTAACTGCGGTTAACCCTGCACACCTCTAGCATTTCAACAGCCAAAATATTTGTTTGAGAATCAATATTCATGCAGGGAGAATCAAAGCTCATTTGTGGAAAAAAGCAATATTTATTCAGAGTGAACCAAAAGTCGTTAAAACCATCATAATATGTTCGAAATTCGATAAGGTCCTGTATAAGATTCATGAGCAAAACCTGTCTATTAACGGGAACAACAATTAGGCCCATAAACATAGTGGCTCTTCGAGTAGTTGGAATCGTGGACGGTTTGAATGGAAACGATAGAGGAAATTTATTATTCGCCATTTTCAGGCTGTTATGGTTTGGGTGTAATAGAGCCCGCACTCTACAAGAGCACCTTGGACTTGGACGAAATGACTTGGCCAGAAGGGCACATCGGAAGAATATGGTTTTCCCTAAGATACGAACCATCCACGGAGAAACTCTTGGTGTCGCTGCTGAAGGCAAAAAATTTACCTTCCAGGAACGTGGGAACCATCAACAACTGCGATCCTTTTGTCAGGTATATGGGGATTATTTAATACCATTTATGGGTCGTTTGGAGAAGGGCGCGTCTGCAAGGCAATAAGGTGCATGAAACAATAACCGTAAAATATCTGTCCTAGGGACTGAACCGGCAATTTCTTGTTGTGTCAATGTTTGCCGAAAACATTTCCCCGGTGATTGTATAAAGAAAAAGTTTCGTAAAGAAGGTGGAACGTTTGGCATTCAGACACGAGTTTCCAGGCAGTTCTCAACGAAGGGCTGAGTTTCAGAAAGCGTTTCTTCGCTGATTTGAAGCGTTGCATGTATTCTGAGACCGAAGTCGGCATCCGCCCAATTTGTCCTTCTCTCTTGTTTCAGAACCGACAAAATTCTGAACTTTTTTTTTTTTGAATCGGTTTATTCTCCTTTCAGATTACACCTCATGCCGGACGAGCGACGCTATTTGCAATCCAAACAAAAGAAAAAAACTTGTAATCCCTATTTCGATGAAACCCTCGTATTTCAGGTAAGCTCTCCACAGAGATTTCCCAACTTTCCCGCACGCAGATTTATATAACTTTCTTTTTCCCTTGTAAGAAATATTGCGGCAAAAGACTCTCTAAAACGCATATCGCGCAACGTGCCTGCGTTTAGATCCATGATATATTTCTATTAGGCATATTATTCGGTGATTATGTCTTCAGCTGGTATAAAACGGCCTTAATGCCGTTGCCAGGGGATAAAATTAGAAACTTGAAATACGGCATGTTTAAACAAATCGATAAGACTTCTTGCCGCTGAAGTCCCTCCGAACGCAAATCTGGCAGTTCATAATTTAATTGGTTGGAAGTCATACGTCACGGTTTTTTTAGAAAAAAAAAGTCAATATCTATTAATCAATCAGCTCTGCGCTCTTCTCGTAATTAAGCAGCCCAAGCTGCAAATGAGGGAAAATGAGAAACGGCAGTCAGGTAAACTTATCCACTTTCCTTCATTAACGAGCTAGGGAAATGATGAGTCATTTATGCGTCATTATTAAACTGCTATTATTATTATTTTTTTCATTTTAATTTGACACTCACGCATTTCCTTCCAAAACTTATATTTACTGAGACATCGCACTTTGACGCACTAATGAGCAACCCTGTATAGTCACCCGTTTTTCCCACATGACGCGTACTTTTTAAGCGACTCTGTATACTCATTTCATAAAATACCATTTTTATATTTACCCATAGGTATCACAGAAAGATATGGCTGATCACATATTGAAGCTAACAGTTATCGATGGAGGCAGAACGAAGCGATATGCGGAAATAGGTCACGTGACTTTTCCATTAAAAGAGTTTGAAATTGGCGACGGTTCCGAGCAGCAATTGTTCAAGATGGATCTAGCGAAGGTAAAGCTCGGTCTTGGGTAGAAATAACTAAATCTCAATTTCTGACCATCATAAATCACTGTTTATCCCTTCAAGTTTCGTAAAGCGGGATATCTATTGTCCTTATAACCGCGCTGAGCAAACTACCTTGAGATTTATGAAATGTCTAATTTATTTTGTGCACCCCCTGTACCTCAGATGTGCGATCAGGTCCTTGACCAGTTTTGACAAAAGTCAGTAGCAGTCCATATAAAATTCTTTTTGAGCGTTACTTAAGTCAAGTTACTTAACGTCGTAATTTGATGCAAGACGACGTATTACCGCAATACAGGGTGAGACACGTTCGAGAGCAACTTTAGGGATCCAAGACACTAAATTGCTAGCCACACGAAACATACCAAGTGATTTTTGGCTCGGATTTTTTCAGTCTAAATTTGGAACTCGTCATCTCGAAAATGGCGCACCCGGTTTAGTTATGTGAGATCATATCGGATGCGTGAGTAACTTTCACGGATACCTGAAGTCCCACACATTGCGCAAAAGCACTTATACAGGATCGAGAATGATTTTTTTTCGGCGAAAATTCTTGTATGCGGAACCATTAGAAAAATGTGAGCTTCTGAGCTGGTAATAACAACCTCTAATTATTTATTAACTTCCCATATTTACCATTTTTTTAGCTTGAGAAGTCGTAAATAAAACCAACGAAGTTACTTAATAAACTCAGGTCGGGCGTCATCGACCGCAGGTTTAGGTATTTACGTAATGAATTTTTCAATTAAAAACTGATTATCTACATCAAATAAACAAGTTTTCACACCATTAGATTTCCCAGGTATCTGAAAAGGAATCAGACAATTTTATTAACATGGGTAAACCACTTGATTGGCAACGATTGGGCCAGCAGTTGTCTCGAAATGTCGTAGACCTAAAAGGACGGTTTAAGTACTTAAGTCCTGGGACAGAGGCAGCGGCAGAGACTGGACATAATCTAAAGCAAACCGGGTGAGGGGAGGGGGGTTTTTTCAAAAACGTTCAGGTTTTTATTTAAAATGACACCCGCGATACATTGGTTGCCATTCCCCTCTTCGCCATTTGTCAAGAAATTTCGAAAGCCAAAAAAAAAAAATTTTTTTTGTAAATTTAGATGTAATTTTATTTTTAAACGAAAATAATCTTAAAACCGCGTGAAGAATCCAAAAATACAACATGGGATAATGGGTTTAATCCCATTTGAGATTAAAAAAAAAAATTGAATTCTCTGGCATCCTTTCGAGCCTCCCCGTGTGGTTGAATTATGTCTATCTTATACCTCAGAAGGAACCTTACAATGCGTATCTACAAACATTTGAAATAATTGTTGGTAAAGTTATTCTGCAACGTTCTGTATACCATCCAGGGCAACTGCAGAATGCAATGCTTAAGTAAACGTTCTAGTTTGACTCTTATCTCACTATGGTTTTGCAGCAATATGGTTTTACTGACAAGTTATGGTCAAATTTGGAATGATGTGTTGCAAAACTTAAGTTTGTGTTGTATTAAGATTTGCAATTTGATAATTGAAAACTAAAGTAAATAAATGGGACTAATCGACACTGTACAGAAATAGCGACGTATGATAAAGGAAGCAACAGATGTACATATGTATTTAATTTTTTGCATATATTCAAATGATATAACCGAAATATGGAAGCAGTAAATTAGAAAAATATGGTAGATAGTAAAAGTGTAATTAACACACCAACATAAGATCTAATCTTCTCGGTTCGGTGCCTCTTCCCATAGCATTATGATTATGCCTTTCAATCTGAAGCGAATACTTATTTAGAATAGAAAACCCCATCAAGGCGCAAATAACCAATTAAGCTGCACCGAAAGAGGCTGTTCGCCAACATGTACTTACGTAAATTTCCAATACATTGTTGGCAAACTCAATAAACAATAAATATTTACATAATGTAATATACTCGGGACACAAATTCATGTATATAACACACATGTTTCTTAGGAATGTATAACACACGCGTGCTTCTTAGGAATTTATAACGCACGCGTGTGTGAGCATTGGTTTTCACGACTGGCATCTCCTGTTATTACAAATTTAATTACTTTTGCAGAAAGTAATGGAAAAAATTCAAAAATAGATGGACGATCTTGAAATTTTCAATTTTTTCTTGTTCGGTTTCAAAGCAGCCGTAATTATCTTGCTCATCAAAATTCAATAATATTATTCAGATTTCCTGAATTATTTCCTTCAATTATAAGTAAAAACACGTAATGAAGAATAAATTACAAAAATAATATTAAATTATTAACGATGATAATTAATAATTTAATTATTTTTCTGCCCCACTTTTAAATGAAATAACTGATTAATTAATCATAAGAAATCAGTTAATCGCTAGGTCCTTTAGTTTCTACTTAGTTCTTTTTACTTAGGAGGACCAAATCCATTTTCGCTCATTGACTTTGCTTAATCAATTTAATTACTTAATTCAGATGGTCAATAAGTTCTGTTATTTTCATCTAGGAACCACAAGAGATCAGATCTGACCTGGGTGAGCTTTTAGTTTCGCTTCTGTACAACGAAAATCTCAGCCGATTGACTGCGACGGTAATTGAAGCCAGAAGACTTAAGGTAAGTCATTTGTACTTGCCCAAAACTTTGTGAATTTTCTTCATAGTTAAAAGGATGAAAGACGTGACCCGTTCGAAGAACTTTCAACGCTAAAGTACTTGTCGTTTAGAAACCAATAAATTCATTATTAAGCAGGTTTTTAGCACTTGGCGTGCAGTAGACGCGTTTTTACACAACGCGACGAACGCGTTACTGCGTAAGATGATTATGAATTGATAATTTTATTTTACGTTCAAAAAGATACTTACAAAGGATTTTTCTAAAAGTCTCTAGAACTCGGGGAATTTGAGAAACCTGTAGAACTTTGCCAATTTAAGCTGGATTGTTTAGTAAGGGACCAACAAGTGAAGAGTATAAGGTAATGTGAGCTTGATGGAACTCTTCAGTGGAGTCACTAACGTTTGGCGAGCAAAAGTTGAAAAGTCGATGCTAACCGAGCAAAAGGCGAGATCGTCTCCGCTAAGTCTACGTATTTTTTATCAGTAAAATGTTATTTCCAAATTAAATTGGGAATTGAGTCCCCACCTTCCCCTTGCTTCGTTTTCTTGAGCAAAAAGCACAAAAAAATCCACCTTCCACAATAGTTCTGCAGCTTAATTACAAATATTTCTAGAAACGTTTATTGCGATAAAAATTGTCGCATTTGCCTCAAATCTTCGATTTTTATCAACACCAAGACAGATTGCGCTTATGCAACTGCTCAAAACAAGTACAAAATCGTTTTGTGGTGTTTATACACCAACTAAATCCTTTCGCTTTCTTCTGGCAGGCCAATGCACCCACGACGTTAACACACAAACACCAAACGGTTGGTGTCTACATTGAGTTCTACAAGGAAACGTATTTGTACGTTAAGAGCTCTTTCTTGTCGAACACAGGCTCCATTAAGTGCTGCAGACATTTACGGTGTAATCCGAGGACACGAGCACTTTCTGCTATCTTCAAAGCCTGTTTCGTGAACTTCTACCAAAAAATGATGACCGCACACGTTATCAAGCTTTGAATCGAATATTTGACCGGTGACCGAGCTTTCCGGCATACGTTTGGTGAATACGCATGTTGGGGCTTCCTCCAACGGCAATTCTCACCCAGAGGCGTTCGTGGCTGACACGTGTATTAGAGCAATCTGCCAATTATAGCTCATTGATCAATAACAACTAACATCGAATCAATAAAATAGTATTTACCGACACGGTTACATAATTCGAAACGAGTCGGGCAATATTAGCAATTTCTTCTGTAACGGATCAAATATCCTCGCAATCTCTTCTGTACGAAAAGAGGCGAATGGTGGTTCAGTTCGACCTGAAAAGTAAAAGTAAACACCGCCTGTTGCATCGGTGCTACACTGATTCGAATTGTCGTTACGGTCTTTCCTAAGCAAAATTTATTAACAAAACAAGCGTGCTGGTGATTATACAAGATCAAGTGGAAGAAGAG
Source organism: Euwallacea fornicatus (assembly GCF_040115645.1). Lineage (NCBI taxonomy): Eukaryota > Metazoa > Arthropoda > Insecta > Coleoptera > Curculionidae > Euwallacea > Euwallacea fornicatus. The sequence goes on along the minus strand of NC_089567.1, from coordinate 876,375 downwards.
GAGAGCGACAGGTAAGTGCCCCTTTTTTCTTTTTATTCGACGGTAGACCGTGGTCAACGAATGAGCACAATTTTCAAGGAACATGAGTGAGTGCGGCCCATGTGCTCCCATCCCCCGCTTGGACCCTTATTTGCTCAAGACTAACGCCTCTAATGGTATATCCCCAAAGATCAGTCATTTGCATCAGTTTTACAGTCAAGAGCCCAAAATGCCCAAGGAATACGATAGTGACCATAAGAGGAGAAATAAAATGCCGAAAATTTCCAAGGAGCATCAGAACGAGCTCAGAAGGCAATCGTCCAGTATTAACAGGCAGCACCCGGAAAATGGCACCGCCAGATCGGAAGAAAAGCGCATTCCCAAACGACTGTTCATCGACCAACCTCCAATTTTCCACGAACCTCCAAGCATGACCGGTGAAGACTTGGAGCCAATAAGCTTCACGGTCAGTGGTACTTCCATAACCCCCGGGGAACCTGACGGAAATCCCAGAACCCAAACGGGCAACGGCACCACTACGAGCGTTCTAATTGAACCCGTCATAAATCCAGTGATGAACCATACTGGCAATGGCACTCTAAGGGACCTGCATCTGAATGGTGTGACGGCAAATAATGGGTCGGTGAAAAAGAGCATTGGTGAAAAGAGGAACGAACCAGATTCCATTATTACCGTCGATGGTAAAAGAGCCGAAGGAAATTATAGTGCAAAAGAGTGTGTAGAGATTGCTCGAAGGGTCTTTAAAACCGGCAGGACTAGAAAGTTGGGGTTTAGAGAGAGGCAGCTAAGAGGTAAGTTATTGATTTGATGCTTGTTTGACTAATAAATGGATTAATGAGGGCCATTAGTGACCAGGGCAGATTAACAAACTTAATGGAATATTAATATCCGAGCTGGTTGCCATATTTTGCCGTCGCCTACAAGTATTGCTCGCGGCTCTTGAAAAATGTATCATTTTTAATTGAACGTAAATAAAATAAAAATTAACAAATAAAATAGTAAATAGATTAAAAAGAAAATACAAATAGTTCCTACCCAGAAGAAAAACTTGTCGCACGACAACGGCATGCCGTACGTAGGAGCGTTGCCGGAAATATGCGCATGACCCATTTCAAGCCCAACGACAGTGACAGAACCATGACATAAGTCAAAAAGACAAAATTGTACGTTTTACAGCCCGTTTCTCTTTGTTGAGTAAGTGTCAAACAGGACGATATTAACTTTTTTCTTATTTTGTGTATTTTGGGTTGCCTATAATGAAACCGTGCATTAAGGTAAAACAATCGAGAAACTGAACGTTAAAGTTGATCCTTAATGATCGTTTGCAGCAAGCAAACGTATCATGTGTCGTTAAACATTTTTCCCAGCGAAACACGAACAAACAATGGTAGTTTAATTTGTTGTTGATTATGCAGCATAAAATCCGATTTGAAACAAACAATTTCGATTCAAGCTCCAGTTATCTCAAGTTAAATCTAATGTCGTGCTATTATCCTTCTCTTATCAGGTACAAGAAGTGATAGATTATCGATACGATTGTGTTTACATAAATTTCCAAGAACTTTCTCTTGAACTGACATTTGAAATTATATACCTCTCGAAATTACCGTGTTTAAGTTTCTACATACTTCAAGATTACGTAACTAACGTACTTGTTGTAACTGTTAATCTGGCATTCGACAACAATGTAGCAGTGAATGTTTCCGTACCATTAGCAGACCATAATGGTGGAAGTCCATTTCTAAGCAAAAACTGGCAAAAAGGCCCGTTTTATGATTTCCATGAAAGTGGTTCCAGATAAAGTTACCGAAACGTTGATTTAGTGGCCTTTAGGGCAACATTAAGATCTGCCTACGTGTTGAGCTGCTAATTAACAAGCTAGGGTAATAGAGGATGCAAGCTCCTAATGGAGCTTATTGCCAGAATAAAGTCGCTCTTAATTCCTTAATGAATCCAAGTCGTTCTACTTCGAAACTTATCATCTCTAGTATTTTTTCCGTATCTGTAGCCGTTTTCGAGATATTTACTAAAACAATACAAAATTCGAGACATTTTCCTTTTTACTTGGGGCAATTTCAATGCAGAGACTTACCAGTAAAATTCAAAAGCAGCAACTGCACTATGTGAGCTTTTGGAATATAGCGAAGTTGCTAATCTCAAATCTGTCTCAAAATAAAAAATCGCTGTTTTATTGAGTTTTGAAAACATCGTCAAATTGAGTTAAACTAAGTCCAATCCATTATCCGTTTATACGATATGATTTCACAAGATCGAGCTATTCGGGCATTTATGGTTTTCCTCTCATCATCGAGCACGTACATTTCGATACGCTTACTTTCAAGTAATTTAATTTATTACTTCATTTAATTAAACTTTTGTTTATTTTTTTAAAATTTTAATTCATTTTAATTTAATTCGTTTCTTTCATTTAATAAAATACACCTTGATGTGAGATCTGGGACAAATGTAATTCTGGAGGAGCACATGATCCCCCCTTCCAATCGAGGGGGGAATATTTCAAGGAAAGTCAAAACATTTCTGCGAAGCTCAAACAAACTTCAACTCAAAACTTCCTTTTCCGATTTCTGAAAATGCCGGCATCATTTTTCTCAAACTTGCCTAAATTGGAAATGACATGGGGGATATAAAATGGGAAAATACAAACTTTCCACCACTTTATTATCCCCACTGAAGCTTTTCTAAACTTTGGAAATTCTTTTCGAATCACCCTTAGTGAGAGACTAACGGGATTTACTGATAAATTGGATAAAGTAATCCACTTTTGCATGCCAGCTATAAAACTTTTTTAATGATTTCACACCGCAGGTCTTTTGAAATTCCTTGAGAGCCACCGATCTGAAATTGAGGAGGCTTTGTTTAAAGATTTAAAGAAACACAGGCAGGAAACTAATATCTCTGAAATAGAACTGGTTGCAAATGATCTCAGGTATACCATAATGAACCTCAAAAAATGGATGGGGCCTCAGAGACCCAAAAAGAGGTAATGGACATTTTTTTGAGTTTAATCGGCACTTTTCTGCAAAACCGCATCTTGTAGGTTTGTTAACTTACTCGATGACGTCTACGTCTACAACGACCCATACGGGGTGGTGCTGATAATCGGGGCTTGGAACTATCCAATTTTGCTGACGTTAGGTCCCTTGGTTGGTAAGCTGCTTTATAGAATTTGCCTTATGATATAATAACACGGCTTTATTTATAGGAGCACTGGCAGGTGGCAACACCGTCATCCTAAAACCCTCAGAACTAGCTCCTGCAACCAACAAGCTCTTGTCCGACGTACTGACCAATTATCTCGACCAAGAATGCTTCCAGATATACACTGGAAGAGCCCAAGAAACTACGGAATTGTTAAAAGAACGTCTTGACTACATTTTCTTTACCGGTTCTTCAAAAATCGGGCAGATAGTATATCAGGCAGCCGCCAAGAGCTTAACACCCTGCACTTTAGGTTAATTCAGGTCACAGCATTCCGCAATACGCTTTAAACTTCTTTTCTAGAACTTGGAGGTAAATGCCCTCTCTACATTGACAGCACCGCAGATATGTACAAATCAGCCAAAAGAGCCCTATGGGGACGGATGCTGAATAGTGGGCAAACCTGCGTAGCCCCCGATTACATCCTGTGCACCAAGGAAGTGGAAGAACGCTTTATTAAAGAGGCAGAAAAGGTCTTGAAAGAATTTTGGGGCGAGGACCCCAGCAAGTCCCCTAGTTTAAGCAAAATCGTAACCGAAAGTCACTATAGAAGACTGGTAGAATTTATGAGAATGGAGCATATTGCCCTAGGGGGGCAAGTCAACGCCCAAGAGTGTGTCATTGGTCCCACTATTCTCACCGACGTAAGCCCCCTTAGTCCTGTAATGGAAGAAGAAATTTTCGGACCCTTGTTGCCAATTCTGAACGTCAAAAATCCCCAAGAGGCTGTAGACTTCATCAATTCTAGAGAAAAACCTTTAGCTTTGTATGTTTTTTCGAGAAATATTAGGGTGCAGCAACTATTCTTGTATAAAACCTCCAGTGGAGGAGTCTCAATTAACGACACAATATCCCATATAGGAACCGAAGAGCTGCCCTTTGGAGGTGTCGGAATGAGCGGCATGGGAAGCTATCATGGAAAATACGGTTTCGAAACATTTACCCATAAGAAAAGCGTGTTGGTAAAAGATTTAAGTTGGATTTCTGAGCTTACTTTAAGACTCAGGTATCCACCATATTCGGATAAGAAAACGGCTTTGATCAATACAATTTTGAAGAAAAGAAGGGGGATGAATTTGGAATATTTTGATAGACTGATTTTGTTTTGTTTGGGTGTTGGGTTAGCGTTTTTGCTGCAATACTATTACAGGATTATTCAGTAGGGTGTGGTCTGTTGTTTTATATTATAGCACATTTAATAAAGGCACAAAAAATGAAGTATAAACGAACTACCAGTAAAAGGAGGACAAATCCAATGAATATCAATATGGAAATACAGTCGTGCCGCATCTCTGAGGACTTTAACGGGAGAAATTCTCGGAGGACCAGCCTGACAGCAACATAGCATAACATAAAGGCAATCTAAATCGGTAAAATCGAAATGTATCCAGTAATCCCCCATTTCTCGCTTGTAACAGTGCCCGATTGAAACCCAGCATACGCTCTGTGACGTCACAGCGCTACGAGAGCATTTTGCTCAATTGTGAGAATTTCAGTTTCTCTTTTGGCTTCGTTCCACAAAACAATTTATTTAGGTTTTTTCTTACTTTTTTTATTTCGTCTCCAAAAAATTTAGAGTATATAAATATAATTAAATTTTTTGTGACCCTCTCTATTAATCACTTCCCTGAATCATACGTTGAATTATAAACAATAGCCGGCTCGTTATCCAATTTGTAAAACTGATTACCATGTAAAAAAATAAAAATCTCTATTTACGAATGAATATTAATCGACGATCGAATAATAACGCTTTGGCGTCCTAAGTTTGTTAGACGCTAGTAAAACAAATACGACACAGCCACGCTTTGACTTTATTTCATGTCTATATTAACTTACTTTAGCTTTCTATTATATTTTCAATAACAAACAAAAATAATGTTAATTATATATATATATATATATAATAACAATTCTAATCCAATTACTTCGCGCGCCAATTTCAAATAACATGGAAGTTATGCTTCCAATGAGGTTGAATGGAATACGTCACCACCATTACTACTTAGAACTATTTTGCTTAAAATTATTTCCACTTGATACTCACATTTCAGGAAGAAAAGGTATCTTTGGCCGCATTGCCTAATCAGTATGATCTTCGCAATGATCTTCCATTGATAATATTTGTCACGTCATACCGCTCTAAATTGTCCTCCCCCTATGAACATTAATTTTTTTTTATTCAAAAGCAACATTAAATAGGACAAAAAAAATTACAATTTTTGATAACTTTTTTGTTTTAATATTTCTGACGTCATGGGTAGCGCCAAATAGCCGATTTTTTTAAATTGAAATATGGGTCGAATGGCACCTCAAATTAACACTCTTTCAACACTGTATTCAACGAGGTACATACTACGATTTGAAATCTATCCATTAGTCCTTGAGAAAAACAGGTATAAATTTGGTTAAAAACTTCATACAAACTCAATTAAATAGCACGTAAACAATGAACAAACTTCTCTGTTGAGAGGAATTTGGCTTATTTACGTTTTTGTGCTCGAAAACAGTGCTTGGTCAAAGAAAAATAAAAAAAAAATTAAATAACCAAAGATCGTGAGTATTAAAACCGAAACAAAACCAATTCCTATCAACAAACAAGTTTTTCCATTGTTTACATACTTTTAAACTTTGTATTCCTTTTTTTACCAACTTTATACCTATTTTGCGCAAAAACTAATTTTTAGATTATGAAGTGCAGTACACCAATGAATGTGATTTCAAAACACTTTTAGTTTGAACTGCCAATTGAATCGCGATTCAATTAATAAAAATCGGCCGTTTTGCGCTATCGCTGACCTAAGCAACATTTAAAAAAATAAACAAACGTCAAAATATCGAATTTTTTGTCTGATTTAGAACCACCTTTGAATTAAAAAAAAATAAATAAATAAAAACTTGACGGGGACAGTGAACAATTTAGAGTCGCACGGTATACATATTACATGAAATGGGTATGTTCGTCGAAGTATATCAATGAGACATGATGGAAATATGAATATAACTTAGATGTTAAGTAGATCATGATCAGTTGCAAGATATAACCGGTTCCCAGAAGTACTATTGACAGGTCGTTGATCTTTAATTTGTGTCGAAGAGAAAACAAGAGGGACAAAAAGATAAAGAAAAAAGGCGGAAATGAAGCGTAAATAGAAAGGGTAAAAAAGAACACAACGATTCGCATTAAGGTATCTATGGAGAAATAAACGCAACCTAAGCATGCTGGGGTTCACAGTATAGTAGATCTAGTAAAGCAAAGAACGCGAGAAAGACCTGAGAAAAAAAATTAAGGAAAAGAATGAAAAGAAAATAGAGCGATTTGAAGCCACAATTTAATATGCATTACAATCAGAGTAGAATAAAGGTTCAATAACAAAAAAATAACAATTAGAAATTACACGAAATTGGCAAGAAATTACTTGTTTGTTGATTTACGCTTAAATATCGAATAGAGATATAGAGACATTATAGAGTCCGCACAACAATTAAATAACCTAAGACGTATGTTGTATATTTCAACTTACAGACAACATGTAGCGTTAAACACAACTAGATTCTACATATCAATATTATCACATAATCTGAGATTCCCATAACATATCACCAACAAAAGGAAATTAATTAAAATAGACTATTCACTTCTGCCTGAAAAACATTTAAAAGCGCGTAATTGGCTTTGATCTACTGAAAAACCCTATAAGTCATTGCAGTAAAAGTGGTTTTTCAGATAAAATCCCCCCACAGTAATTCCCACCCCTAATCCAAAAGCTAACCCATAATACAAATAACCAGTAAAATTGACGCTTCTGTTTAAGTTCTTTGTTACTACCTGCAACGTAACCCTCGCTCGCTCTGTATAAGGAGGATATCGAATCTCCTGCAACTTCTCTCCAATTGAATTGTACGATCTCATCAATACACTCTTCTTATGAACAAAAATATCAAAACTCTTTTTCCCGTGGTAATTGCCCATCCCACTGTTGCCTACGCCTCCGAAGGGCAAAGATGACACCGCCAGGTGCATCAACGTATCATTTATGCATACTCCGCCACTGGACGTGTTTCTTAAGAAGTAATTTTTGGTTTTCCTGTCTTTAGTGAAAATATACATGGCCAAAGGCTTTTCCCTTTTGTTGATGAATTCGACGGCTTCAGATGCGCTTTCAACGTTTACAATCGGTAAAATGGGACCAAAAATTTCCTCTTTCATTACATCACTATCGGGGTGGACGTCCACAAGAATAGTGGGGGCGATGTAGAGGTCTTGCGCATCCACTTCGCCGCCTATGGCGACGTTCTGGTTTTTAAGAAGATTGCACACCCTGTAACATTGTTAAGGGTCTTTTACTATTTTGTTCGTAAAGAGGGGTTCAAGTTACCGAATGAAATGTCTTTCGTTGATGATTCGTGCAAAATCTTCGGACTGTTTCACATTGTCACCGAAGAAGTTTTTAATGCAATTCTCGGCACATTTTACGACTTCATCCTGGACATCTCTGGTACAGAGAATGTAGTCCGGGGCCACGCAAGTCTGTCCTGCATTGGTGAATTTGCCCCAGACGATGCGCTTTATAGCCACCTCTATGTCCGCTAAAAACAACATTAATCATACATGGAGGAATAGTTTCTGATTAAATTTGCTATATGTAAAATTGTAGTACCTGTAAAATATTTTTGTAATACCTGTTGAATCAATGTAAGTGGGGCTTTTACCCCCGAGTTCCAGCGTTGTAGGTGTCAGAAAGTTAGCTGCGGCTTTATGGATAATTTTCCCGACTGCAGTTGACCCGGTATAAAATATGTAGTCAAACCTGGAATTTAGAAATAAATATTTTCAAATATTTAATCTCGATTAATATTAAGTGCCTTCACTGGAAACTCCATTGGCTTCCTATTGGAGAAAACTTCTGTATGATTTCAGGGATATATTTAAGTTACAATTAATTTTTTAAACCGATACTTAAATGACATCTTAAGCCTTGAATGGCAATTTTAGCCCCCATTTCCATTGTCAAATCATGCCACTTCCAATCAATCCACGAATACGTCCTCTAAGCAACCACCACTTAAAGTCCCAGTTTTCAATGAATTAATAATCGAAAAGGAGTGTATAATTACCCAAAATGCAGATGGGAAACCTTTACTTTGAGTCTAAGCGGAAAATCAATCCTCCACGCCTCCGAGGTATCCAAGTATACCTACAGGGTGTCCCAGGTTTCACGGTCAGGATTTCAGCAATTACTAGAAAGGGGTAATTTAAGGTGCACTCTCGTTGCAAACGTAGGTTTGATTTGTTTTATTTTGAAGCTGCAGCCCCGATTAATCTGGAACACCCCGTATAAGCTATTAATAGTTCTGACTGGTTGAAGCTCGTTAGAAATAATATAAGACTGTCGGAGGCGAAAAATCGATGGAATTGTGGAACACTGTAGTTTAGAATTGAACCAACCATACGCAGTTAGTTCATTTTTAGAATTTTACGGAACAATAGCTCTTTTCTGGAATACAACAATACTGGTAACGGATCCCACAAAGCTCGTAAATTCACAATTTTCCGAGCTCATGTAACTTTTCAATGTCAGCTGACTTCAGGCCTAGTTTCAAGCGAGACATTCTCGAGTCTTACCTCGATTAGACCGCATCAACTTACTTTTCTTTCAAAAGGTCTGTTGTTTCGGGAACCCCCCCTAGGAACACGGGGTAGCAGTCCTTGTCCACGTATTTCGGCATGAAATCCGCTATGTACCGCGACGTGTGAGTCGATAAGTCCGAAGGTTTAATCACACAGCAATTGCCCCCTGCAATTGCTCCTAAAAAACACCATCGACTTTTAATTATAATTATGAAATTATGTGCCCAATTAACTGAATAGTTACGTCGGGAAAATTACAAAATGGATTTAATTGAAATAATGTGCACTTGCCCAGGACAGGACATAAAGTCAAGTGTAAGGGGTAATTCCACGCTCCCATAACCAAAACGACCCCCAGGGGATCTGAATAGATGCGAATATCGTCGAAAAAGTTCAATAACGGTTTCTTGGGGACCTCAGGTTTCATCCAATCTTTCAAGTATCGCAAAATATCGTTGATTTCCACAATAAGAAAGCCTATTTCGTGCATGTAAGACTCAGATTTAGGCTTTCTGCAATGCAAATCACACATGAGATAATATACGCATAGAGTGTCTCTAAAAGATCCGAATAAAATTTTACCACAGATTTCCGAGGCGAAAACATGACGATTTAACCACATTTGTCCTAAAATTGATGGTTTCCAAAATACAGGGCGTCAAAATGAAGATTAACAAAGGAGAAACGTTAATTGTTCTATTTGTTATGGTACCATCCAAACAAAATGGCGCATCTGGGGGTTTTCAGGGGGGGAATTCAGAATCCGTCTATACTTACGATGTTAATTGTAGAGAACGTTGTCGGCGCTGGGTGAACTCTCTTAAAAGGGACATAACTTCTTGATCTCCTGGTATAACATTTACTTAAAGCTAAATTTGTTTTTTCCTAAATGTTTTATGAAAAAAAGGCATGTGGCTGCAAGTCACTACGGTCACTCTTTCTCGAGATGTCTGAGGTTTAAAGTTCGCTGCATGTCTTTGAAATAGCTTTAGAGCGCATGTACAGAGAAGACTAAAAATCCCGCATAAATTCGTTCAAAAACTAAACGAAATATTCTTCATGGAAAAGCTGGAACACTTTAAATATTGTTTTTAGTTATATACTTTTTGACGGGGCACACATATATACCGGGTTACCCATGAAATAGATACAAGTACTTTTTCATTTTTTTTTCTTATGGAACCCCATATATATTAATATGTTAAAAAAAAAATACAAAACATCAAAACTTAAAAAATTACAACATAAACTGCTTTAATCTAATTTATCAAATCTTCGAACTGTGCTGCGTTGGCTTCCTGGCAATGAACAAGCGACAATTCAAAGTTTTGAAGATAAAAAATAATAATTTGAGAACGTATTTATTGAGCTTCTTGAGTAATTTCATTTTTTAACTTTTCTGTATTATTGGGGTTTTCAGATGGAGAGTTTCAGATGGCTCCATAAAAAATCCCATAAGAATGAGATCAGACCACCTAGCAGACCATTCTAACTGCCATATTACGCAACTATTTCAAAAACTGTCAAATTTAGACATGGACACGCTGCATAAAATGTATTCAGAATATGTCAAAGAACTCAAAAACGTCATAGTATACGTGGGGCTCCGTAAGACAAAAAAAGAACTACATTTATCTACTCCATAAGTACCCGTATATACTCGTCTGTTACGTCAAAAAACGCATAACTAAAAACAGTATTTAACGTTTTCCAGCATTTTCGTGAAAAATATTTCCTTCAAATTTTAACAAATTTACGCAGGAATTTTTGGTCTCCGTGTGCATTCGTTCAGTACAACAAAATAAATAATACATAATTGGTATAATGAAATAAAAATATGAAGATTTAAAAAAAATTAAAAGAGCTAAAGATGAATAAAACGTTTTTATTTTTTTTTCTTTCTAACTGTACGAATAAATACGCATTTTTTTAAAGTTATTTTTCAAGTTATGTAGCGAGTATTAAACTTCGAATATCCTGAGAAGCAATGTCCGTAAGAACTTGTACCGAGATACCTTTTTCTCATAATACATCTGGAAAAATACAAAATTCGTCATAAATAAAATCTATAATGGGCGATAAAAAAAGTGACGCCCTTTTAACGAGAGTTCACCTAGCGCTGACAGCGCTCTCTAAAGTGTGCATTGGAAATGCAAATGGATTTTGATTTCTCGCCCCTAAAAATCCCCGAATGCAACATTTTGTTCAGGCAGTAGCGGAACAGACGAAGTAATTAATTTTTCCCCTTTTTTTAATCATCAATTTGACGTCCGCCATTTTGAAAGCCGTCAACTTTAGGACTAAAATAAATTCGATTAAATCGTCATGTTTTCGCCTCGGAAATTTAGTATACACCTTTTAGGGATATCTTATATTAAAAATATTTTCAATATATATGATATGTATGTCCTATGTACCTTAAATCTGAATACAAAGCACTGCACAACCCGTGAGAATGCTCCTCCAGGAACATCCTAACCCCTTCTAGCTGAGCTTTCCTAAATTCGTAAGGCTGAGTTTTACCACTGTTGAAAGCTTTTCTTGCTTGGGCCACTATGTAGGTCGCAGATTGCTTTTCGGTGTCGGAGCACATTTCCATGTCAATTACAGCTACCTGGTCACAAGAATTTTCAACTCTGAAAGGCCAAGCAATTGGCGAAAAATTATGTTAAATATTTAAAAAGGTGAAAAGTTTAAATGCAGAATTTGAAGATTATCAGTTTCATGTCTACCACATATCTGACTTGCACCGCAAATGGTTCCAGATTATGTGGGGGGAAGGGTATTCCTTATTAGTCTCTTAGATTCGTACAGAGTACATTCAAATAACGCAAAATTTCAAAAATAATATTCTGTACATGTACAGTACCAGTCAAAAGTAGAGAAATATTTATGTTCGTCGAATTTATTTTGGCATATTTAAGGCCTAAAGCGAAGCAATTTTATAAAAAATATTGAACGATAATCTTATCACATTTTTTTATATGGCAAAATTTTTTCATGGGCAAGCAAAAGTAGGAAAACATTCGTTTATTGCTCTCATATCGTATTTAAGAATCATTGTAGATTTAACCATAATTGCTATACATACTATACTAACACAGTCATCTCCAATATGCCTCGAGGGAAACCTGTGTATGTGTGGATGTGAGAAAATTAATTATTTCCAAACATAAATCACATATGAAGCAATCGCATATCGGGAGCGAATTAAATCTAAATCGAAGTTATAAATAAAATTATCATTTACTTTAATTTACGGAGAACGATAACGACCCTCCCCAGATCTGGCCAACCCCGTAAAACCGCAAAAAGTGATGATCGAAGAATAGTAGGAACCTCCGGAGAAGATCCGAAGAAGACAGTGGGGGATATCTGCAGTGAAAATGGGCAGCTAAGAATATCGTTTAGTACTGTGCGATGTCGACTTAGAGAAAATTATCTTTATGGAAGAAGGCCCGCAAGAAAACTCTTCATTTCGACGAAAAATAGAGTGGCCCTCTTAGAATTCGCAAGAGAACACTTAGAGCAGACGAATGAGAAGCGGAAACGGTACTATTTTCGGATGAAAGTAAATCTAATTTATTCTCATCTGATGACATTCAGTACCTACGACGTCCTATTGATGACAGGTATAATCCAAAGTTCACGAAAGGCACTGTTAAATTTGGTGGTGGCGGATTGATGATTTGGGGGTCCTCTCCCGGATTTGGTATGGGACCAATAGTAAGAATAGATGGAATAATGGATCGATATTTCGAAATAATAAAAGATGTTATGATACCATATGCGAAAGATAACATCTTAAGTGGATTTTTCAACGTTACAACGATCCAAAGCGTGCTGCCAAAATTATCAAAGAGTTTTTTGCCACCAATAACGTCAGTGGACTGAAATGGCCTCCTCGGAGTCCGGACCTCAACCCCACTGAAAACGTCTGGGACATGATAGATGAAGAAATGAGACAAGATCATCCAGATAAATTTACAAACGAGGAAGAATTATTTAGTGCACTAGAAGATGCCTGGAACTCGATTGAGCAGGAAACAATTAATAAACTATTAGATTCCATCAAAAAGAGATGTAGTGCAGTTTCACTAACTAAGGGATATGCAACAATATATGGATTAAACACATTTAATTTTTTTTAGTTATATATGAATTCCTTGATGAATTATAATGAAAATTAATTGAAACTAGGCCGCTACGGTTTACATTTATAATAATAAAAGTTTAATTTAAACGTAAGCAATATTTAGAAAGTATAACGCCTAAAAGAAATGTTTCTCTAGTTTTGACTGCTACTGTATATGCCTGATAAATGCTCTTAAGAAGGTTCACATGAGACATTTATCTTCCCCAAATCATCAAAGAAGTCCCCAAAGTTCTCGGGGGGTTCATTTGCTCAAAAAAAAAAAAATCGAAGAATTTTCAAAATGTTTTTACTTATTAAGAAAAGTTTCTATATCAGATAATTTGAACAGTGACATTGCTCCATACTGCAAAAAAGTCTAACATAACGCTCTGAAGAAACCAATATTGATTCGACAATGTTAGAAAATACCGTCATGTGATGAACTTATAAAAAAAATAAATAAATAAAAAATAAAAAATATCACCATTTTCAAAAAAATTTCAAAAACCTTTTATAACTCTTGTGGTTTCCGAGATAACAATCCTTACGTAACGAGTTTAATTATTTTAGGTATTATAGAAAAATTACGAACAATATTATTGATTAAAAAAGAACGAGTAGAGACACAAACAGGAACAATTTTACTATATTTTGTCTCAATTCTATATACTTTAATTACTTTTTTTTCATAATCACTAATTCATGAATTCCTATAATTGAACTTCCTAAGAAAGTTAATGTATTTTCTTTCATTTCAACGAAATAAGCGAATTGGTGGTTGGAAGTTTAGGACTGATGGAAAATCGAACTCTTCAATTATATGATATTTAGCAGGTAACGACGACTTTAATGGAAGAACAATTTTGAGGAGAGAAAAAAGTATACAGCTTTCATTACAAAGTAATACGAAATTAATATCTTTAATTTTTTAGAATGCTATTATATTTAATGTAATAGATAAATAGAGAGACAATTCGAATCAGGAGATCATTCTGGACATTTAAAAATATTTACAAATCGTCGGATGAAGTGCAACCAACATGGAAACCGAACTAGCCAAAAACTAACCCCGACTAACCACATGAAATTTTTCAATCATACTCAGTAAAGTCTAGATTTTGGTTACAATGAAAAATTTTAATTAGCATTCGACCTACTGAATTCGCATTGAACTCTATCAATCAAGAATATTCATTAGATGTAGCGTTAATTAAGATTATTTCCGTCTGCCGAGACGCGATTCCAGATCTCGGGAAAACCTGCCCCCCGGCCTGTACATAATTAAGATTTTTACTAATTACGGGTACCTGAAGGATTTTCCCGTAGAAAAGTTCTTGAAATAACTTCTTAAATTTATTTTGTCAAACTTGTTAAAAATTAATAAAATTATAGTTCGCTTGGTCAAAGCGAGTACGAGATTGCTTGAAGAACTGATCGCTGACCAGACTTATGTCAGCTTGACCACTTACGTGAACCGCCCTGACAGTTTTTTTTCTTATTTGCTTATTTAATGTGTAACTTACCGTGGCAGAATATATTCCCCGTCGACCATCATGCACTGGACATCAATAAACCCACTGGGCCGAAACAGAGCAACTTGGATAAAGAAAAGCTTAGTCTATTGTTGGAACGTGTCCTATAGTTGCGACATTACCAGTCGTAATGAATCAACCTTTTTCAAACAACGATCGTTAATAAATTATTATTTTATGGGTGCATATAAAGGAGAATTATTTTGAAGTACAAAGAGGATATACGCGTTACAGGGAAAAGTCCAAATTTTAAACTGAAAAATTTATAATAAGCCAGATTTGCAGACTCAGTTTTAATCGCAATTTTATGCCATGAAACAAACGTTACGATTAATTTAAAAAACCCTTTATTCACCTAAACTTTATCCTTTTTCCGTCGGCGTACTCAAACTCGTGTTAATTCCCTATCTCGAAACGCGCACGTGGGATCATGACTAATTACCATGAACGTCTCACTGTGGAACTCGCAAAACTATACACTGAATTTCCTCATCGGACAAGGTTTATCAAATCACGCAAAAACGGAACTGCTAATTAAATGTTTAATACCTGATAAATATGGGATAGTAATATTTGATATTACACTGTCGACCAGACTAGCTGATCTGTTGGACTATGCACGTAATTGATTTTTGCTAAAAGATCTTGTTAGTGAAGGATATGTATTATTCATTCATTCCTTTGATTTTTATATGAATTACCTACCAGCTATATAGGTAATGAGAAGTTCAAGTTGAAAGGATTAAAATTTGAAGTAGGATATAATCACAGATCATGTCGCAGAAGTCGCATTTTCAGTATTACAGAGAGTTTCAGGCAAATTGCCATGACGCAGATATAATAACATCTAATTTCGAGTGAATCTCTCAGCATAACAGATACCATAGCAGCACAGCAGACGAAAACAGGAAAAAAGAAGATGGAAAGCTATTTCTAAAAGTGAGGTAAAATGGTCGTATCTTATCTAATTTAGGAGGTATCTACTTACTATCGAAAGGAAATCGCTCACACACGACCTTAATTCATGCTGTCCCAAAACACTCATTTGGGAGAAAATCGCCATGGACTGATGGAAATGCACAGACCCAGGGGGATTTCACACTTTATCATGGACAAAAAAAGATTAAAAGCCCTTTTGCATCGGCCTATACACTTCAGGTCAAGACGCAACCATGATTGTAATGCGTATACCCAATCAGTAACAACCGTCTACTCAGCGTACGCTCCTATCACCAATACGTGTTTCGTAAGAATTTTTCTTATCATGTTCCATTGTTTTATTTAGTTTTTTCATTTGTTGTACGTAAGCACCCGACTTGCAGTTAGCAAATTATCGAGCAATGGCACTTAATAGGCCTGTAAATAGGATCCATGGTATTATCTGGTAGATACCCAGCAGCACGTAGGTGCGCGGCTTGGTCGCAAACTTCACAAAGATTTTTCCTTTTCACTAAGATTGATTGATATCAATGGCAAATTCAGTACCTTCTCTGCTTATGGCACAGAAGACACCTTTAAAAATGGCACTGAAAACCGGTTTGGAAATGTTCCTAAAACCTACCATACCGTGTACCTTCAAGTGGTCAAGACGACTTATAAACTCAATATTGGATTCAGATTCATCATTAACCTTGGCTAGAATAAAGATGAATATCACTAAATTTAATGGCGCCATTGATATTTTTGACTTTGAATCGTAGTAAAAGCGCAACACAGCGCATCATCATTCAAATGAAATCAATCTCACGGCGCACACTCACGGTTCAGGTTGCTTCGGGTTAATGGAAATTAGTCCGAAAAATGAAAAAGATAAAAGGGGAACATTAGGGCCATTCCCTTAATCCCTGATGCATCATCCCTGGGAAAAGTTTCGGCAAGGAAGGAAGACGATGAGGATTGTTTCAGCGGGTAAGCATCTCGTACGCCTCCTGCTCTTGGTGCATCCTGTCACCCTCAGACCTGTCGCGATGAGGGGTGGTGCCGAAATAAGTGTATCCCCCACGGTCCAGTCGAGTATCAGGTGGTTGGGGCTGATGTCGCATGCAACGCCAAATCTAACTGCAAGAGCACAATTTGAGCTATATTGCGAATGCAGTGCAAATGCTCAGAGCCGGCGCCGAAGCCAAATCTAACGTTGGGTTTATAAATCCGGCTTTACTGTTAATAGAAGTGGGTCTCGGTAAGGTTTTTGCTTAAGGAAATTACTAACTTAACATAAAATACTCGTCCTTTTCCTTATGTGCGTGCAGTATTAAATTTAATATTAACACGTTAAAATACAAAAGTTCAAAGTCAAGATAATAAAGAATACGTAAATTAAGTTTCAATTAAGTAAATGGTGGAAATAAGCAAAGTATTCATACATGAAAAACCTAGATGTACACTTACCTATTATGTAGTTATTATTTTTTTAAAAACTTATTAAATTCCTTTAATAATTATACGTAATGTAAATTTAAATATAAAAATTTGCATAATATGTTGTTTAACTATTTATAACATTGCAGGTATCTGATTTGTATATACCTTTGTTTACAAGCTACAAAACGAGTATTGAGTGTTGTTATGCAATCGCTATGTTAATTTACTAGTCAAAGTAATTATTCTTCATTTATTTATGAGAAAAACAACCAGTTAAGTAAAGTTACAGGAAACAGTTTATAATTTCGACAAATAACCTATTTCCATTACCATCCTCCCACTGGTATATGTTTTAAAGTAACTCCAACGAATGAAATTGGAGCAAAGGCAAGTCCGCAAAAGTAAAAGTAAAAAAAATTATGTTGAGCGACCCCGATATCGTACGTTTCAGCTTATTGGCTTCATCAGTTTGTGTGCGCGCACAATCGATGCGCATACGGAATGCACGCATACGCGTTTATTGCAAATTTTTGCCTGTATTTGAATTATGAAGATTATAATGAAAAAGTAACCTTAACTTAAGAAAACATCGCGCAATTCTACAATGTTCTGATACCTTCGAAAAAATTCTAAACGTTGTAAATGAAGTGGAAATTCCTATTACATTACTTAAGAAAAATTCTGACCTATTTCCAATTGGGCTAAGATGTGTCAAATTAGCAAATAGGGCAGAGGTAGGAACATGGATAAACCGTATTTATTTAAAAAAACTAACAGGAAGTGTAAACGACCTAAACAAACGGCATGAGGATACTAAGCAAATATAGACTAAAGATCCAAACGAAGATTCCTGAGAAAATCACCTTTAAAGAAAAATCTTGCTTTGGTCCTCCTTCTCAAATGATACTTTATGTGCTAATTAAGCTTTAACTACCATATTCTATTTTACGGTGAGGTAATTATTGTCTCTTAATTAAATTTAAGACGTACAAAAACGACGAAGTAAGGAACATTTGTAAAATACTGCTAAATTAGATTTTACATCATATGTGCGTACCTATGTATCTACACATACGGGGTGGTCCATTTAAAACAGTCCGCCTGAAATACTTTGAATGGATTTTTTTTCAGAATGCCCTGAAACACATCAATTTCACTTTTAAGAGGAACATCTTTAGATCATAAATTCGTAGGTGTAGAGTCATCCCCCTGAACGGGGTGGACAATCCCTTCGAGAATCTTAAATGACACGGGAGGTCAAGTGACACATCAAATCAAAGGTATTTCAAGTCTTTTCACAAGTATGCTAATTTTTTTGCTACGCATTTAAATATTGTAAAAAACCGTTTTACAACATTAGTGAAATGAATCGAAAATAATTACTTAAACTTACTAATGACAAACTCACCAATACTACAAAAAAATGTGTTTATCATCGAATTCTTAAGATAAGGAAATGGACTTAACCAGCATTGAACAGGCAGTTCTGTTCCAACTTTACAGTGATCAGAGTTGTTCTGCGAAATTTGTCGATTCGAAGCATCACGGTTTACACCACTGCAGAGAGGATTGAAATTGTCGACATCGATTTCAAAAACGATAAAATAGCCCGAGAAACTGCAAGAATTTTTAGTGGAAGGTATCCCACGTAGTGGTATTCAGAGGATCTTCAAATGGCATAATTTCCATCCCTGCAAGATGGATCGCATTCCTGAGCTCAATGAAGATAATCCAGATCGCCGTATGCAATTTTGCGAGAGGACAAGTGAAAACATTTTGATCAATCCCAATTTTTCGTATTCTACATGGTTTTCTAACGAATGCACTTAATTGCTTTGCCAACAGACATAATTGGAGATATTGGAGTGATGTGAATCCCAGAATTATGAGAGAACAGCATTCACAGTATCCAGGAAAAATGAATGCATGGGTTGGAACTTTCTTTTACCTGATAACCTCACGGGTGAATCTTACCTCAATCTACTTCAAGACTTCATCTACTCTCACATTATGGATCCCAGAGAATAATGTATTTTTTCAACAGGATGGCGCTATGCAACTCCTGTGCGTATCTTTTTGTGGATCAGCATTTTCCCGAACGCGAGATTGGCAGAAGAGGTTCACATTGAATGGCCCCCAAGATCGCCTCCTTTAACATCGATGGACTTTTCCTTATGCGGTGATTTAAAAACTGCTGTTTATAAAACGATAACTACCTCTTTAGCAGGCCTTAGCCACTGAATAGTGATAGCATGTGGTAAAATAGCTCCTGAAATGCTACCAAATGTTCGGGGAAAAGTTAAACGAAGACTTTATGATTGTGTGGAAGAAAATGGGTCGCGATTTGAATACTTAATTAAATAATTTTTTTTTTTCAATATATTTTGCCGATGTTTTAAAACATTTTTTTAAAATAATATTTAAAGGTGGAGCGAAGAAACTTCAGCAAACCCACAAAAAAAATTGAAATACCCTTGATTTCATGTGCCCCTTAACCGCCCATGCCATTTAGGGTTCTTGCAGGAGTTGCCGCCCCGTTCAGAGGGATGGCTCTACAAGTACAAAATCATAACCTAATAATGTCCCCCTTAAAAGAAAAATTAACGTGTCTCGGGACTCTTCGAGGAAAAAAATTCCACTAAAGATATTTCGGGTGAACTGTTTCAAATGGGCCACACAGTATAAAGGTAGCTGCCAATTTGTATCTTTATCTCCAAAAATATTATTAAAACGAGCACGAAAACCATTTTTTTTCTACTGTAATAACAAAGAATATATACAGATATCCCATAAATAACTAGCTGCTATTGACCAGCATTAATATATAATTCCAATAGAAAAAAATGCTTATAAAAACAAGAAAGTATCTGTATTTACATTTTATATTCTTTTTAATATTTAATTATTATCCTCGTGATAGTTTGTTACGCTTAATAGTGTCCATAGATCTTCCCAGACCATTATCACTGGTAGCAATATTATCGAAAGAACTGAATGACTGTTGCAGCGTGAGGTACCATCATCAATCGGAATAATTTTCCTAATAATGTTCATCGTCTATGGATCGATTTAAAAATTTCCAAAAAACACTATGAGCCCTTTTTCAGTTTCGGTATCAGGTTTCCGAGGGTTAGAACTTACTTGCCTAACGCCCTTGACAATCCCGCTCGACGTACTAAACATCAATCCTTCCTTCTATCAACTTCCCTTGACGAATCTATTGATAATAATACTGACCCCCCAAAGGGTCACTTTAAAAGTCCCAAATTATAAATACCTGCATAGTATCATTAACGATACACTTCAATCTCCCAAATACCAACCCTTATTTCTACCGGGTGACATCAAAATTATTAAGTGGGGATGTTGACAATAACATTGATCATCTATGGGTCGCTTTAGACGTGCTCAACTCATGAACATTCATCATATCTGCTTCTTCAGTTCCAGGGAGACAAGCACGAAGCCTACGTCCGTCTGACTCTTCACCAGCACTATAGGGCCGTCAAGGAAAAACGCACTAACGTGGCCAAACCCAGCAGGGATGCCAACTTGTGCTTCGCCGAAGGCTTCAACTTCAAAATGGCTCCCGCTCAAGCTGACGTGAGCAGTCTCGCGTTCCATGTTTTCCAGCACACTTCTGGATATGGTAAGGGTGCGTGTCGTGCTTCGTTTTGTCTCGTCCAGCCTCTGAATAAATTACCGTTACCTAACGAGTGCGGAAATGGGTTAGTTAAGTAACGATTCTACGGTCAAAGACTTCGCAGTGTAAAAAAATTTGGTATTTATCTGCTCACTCGAAAAGGCCCTTTAAAATCGCACTCGAGGTGTTGTATGCGATTGCCTTCACTGAAGGATTTATTCGATGATGAATAAAAGAAAGCACACATTACTTCCTGCTTTCCAATTTCTCTTTATTCCCATGCTCGTTAATCGGCTGTGTCAACTTTCCGGTTTCGAAGCAGATATCGCAATGGCCCTTTGCAATATTGATCGTGGAAATAGGTGTTAAATTTTTCCTTAACACGCTGACGACCCTTTTTCGTATACGAATAAGGGTCTCCAATTTATTCGGAAGTGCCATCTTCCGATCTATGACCATTATGTACGAATCAAGCAAAATGGATTGCGAAAAGGGCGAAGGAAAAAGCTTTGCAAGGACAGTTTTCGATTTCCTCGACGCATTTCCACCTCCACTGGTACTAATCTGCTCTTACCTAATTTGCACGAAAAACAAATAAAATTGTCGATGAATTGCTGGCTGAGATTAGAAACTAGATAGATGTGACATTCAATTTTGATTAGATGAATTCGTTTACGTAGTGTCGAGTGGTACCTGCTTTCATAACACTGAATTCGACCTCGCTGCGGCAATAGGTACCGCACGTTTGCTATTTTTCACGCCATAAACCAGTGTGGTAAAATTCATTAATAATTTATCATTATCTAACGTAAGTGCGTCACGTGTACTGAGTAAGTACAGAAGTCGATAGTACACAGGGTGCTGCTGAATAAGAGTCCGATATCTCACAGGGTGATGCTTCAAGTAGTTTTAAGATGGGAAGATTTCGTAAACATGTGTCCTAGCTCGTCTAGTTTTCAGGACACGGGGTATCAAAATTAAAAAAAAAAAAAACAATTCATATATTCTTTGATATCTTTCGATCTCTTTCCGCCAATTTTAAGATATTTTGCATGTAGGTTTTTTTTGGGATGAGAAACTCAAATATACCAACGATTTAGCTGTACCTTTTATATGACACCGTAAGCGACCATCGAAACCCTTTCAAATGGCCGCAACTTTTTTGAGCCACACCGTATGTTACTTTGGAGGAAAAATGTTTCTTCTGCCTTGTATGTTTTAAAAAAATGCGTGCGTTATCCCCGTTGCTACTAGCAACGTTTTCCGAGGAAAACGCATCTGAGGCCGTTCATGTATGCTAATTATACAAAAATGCTGGAATAAGCGATCCTGATGGTCGCTTGTGGCGTCCTCTCGAAGATACAACTGAACCATCGGTAAATTTTACTTTATCGTCCCAAAAACCACCCGGGCACGATATTTAATAAAATTAGCTGAAAGATATCAAAGAATATGTGATTTGTTTTGTCAACTGAGATCTACCTTAAAAACTAAAGGAGCTCGGACTCATGTTTATCTGAATTTTCCATATTAAAACTACTTGAAAAATTACCCTGTGAAATATCGGACACTTGTTCAATAACACCCTGTAATGTAGGATGTAGCATAAGCAATTTTAACTCTTTGTTTTAGTTGCATGAACGTGTTGGCTTTGCTTAATTGTTATATGCTAATTTGACAATTTGTTCCAGACAAACTTATCGGGAAAGTGGTGTTGGGTTCATATATGTTTACAAGAGGAAAAGCCCTAAACCAGTGGAACACCGCGGTATCGAAACCAATGGAACATAGCCAGTGTTGGCACATTTTATCCGAGTAGATATGAAATATTTCTAGATGTCTTAGCTCATTATTTCTTTGTTTTAATATTAATATTTAACGATACATCTCTCACTCGTGCTATACTGGTGGAATCCCATCTTTCCAGGCACAAAAAAAAAATAAAAGAATATAAATGTTTAATAAAAAAATTATAATTAGTGGACCAAATTTGATGTTCTCGAAATAAGCATAGCACAAGTTCTTTTTTTCAATATTTTCCCTTCTGTCTTTAGCAAATAAATTTCTATTCAGCCCTGTTTTTGATAAAATGAGGCCCTGTGTAGATGTCAGAGAATTGCAAAAATTTTTATATTCCCATAATTTCGTTCTATCATTTATATTCTCAGATTAGAGCTCGTGTTTTCTGCCTCAAAAAAATATGCAAATAGGAGCTAAATTTAGGAGGTGAACAGAAATAATTTAGGCTGAAAAAATGGCAACGACGCATGAAACTTGGGCGAAACCACTGATTCGGCTTTGCAACACTGCAACAGACTATCCAGAAACGGTTAAAATTCTAGAGAACACAAAGAAAAAATTCTATATTATAAGAAAAGCACTCAAAAAATTGAAGTCATGTTAATATCAGTAGAAGACCAAGAGCTTTTCCACCATCCTTTAACGCTTGTTTTAAATGCTCAAAAGTAACACGAGAAGATATTCCACTCATCGTCTTTTTAGTTTTGAAAATGACCCTTCCACGTCCCATGATCTCATGGGAATATGTCGAAAAATTAAAGAATTCACATCGACGTCTCCGACTTCATCTTTTACTTTCTCAAAGAGTATTTTTTACCTCAATCCAATCACTCAAAACCTGGATGTGAAGTTCGGCTTCAGCGATTATTCCAGCATAATCTATTATGCTTTTAGGGTCGTTTAAAAGTGCTGTAATTGTGTAATTGATCCAAGCAATATTTTCAAATATGGTTTTATATGTATATCAAAAAAATTAATGAGGGAGGAAGTCAATGAGGAAAAAAACATTTTTTTTAACTTTTTTGATTATATGGGGGGGAAGGGACTATTGAGGCAAACATTAAAATATAAAATATTCACATGAAGAATATGGTGAAAATATATAAGACAGACGCTCTTAATTTTGTCAAAACCGGCTGGTAAAAGTGTAGGAGAATTGGCCGCTTCTGTAAGGAAGTAGTAAGGGAAGTCTAGTGCTTTTTTTACAGAGTTTTATAAAAGATTTGCCTAAAAATGTGGAAAAAAAACATTAAGCTTAAAATCCGGGCTCTAATTGTTATTGCTATTTTTTCTTGTAAATGTCTGTTTAGCATTGATTAAAATATTTAAGAGAAGGAAACCAAACGTTAAAAAGTGACACATACAGTAATAATTTTCATTTTTCCGCTTACTTGTAAGTGCCGACATATTTATTCAGCCCGAAATGAACCATAGCCAAGTCTTAGATCTATGTTTTACTCATGTAATTATTGAGTGTTAATTTAATTAGAATATCATAACTATTATTAATTATTATATTTTTCGTGTCAGTATAAATCACTCTAACTCTACTTAACGTAAGTGGAAGATCCATTATAGACAAATAATGGTAAATTAATTTTTTTTTTAATTAATAGTTTATCTTGTTAAAATTGTTAAATCGTTTGCTCCTTTTAACTTAGAGCGGAGTCCCCCACCTCAGTAAGAACAATACATTTTCGGAAAATGAGTTCAAGAAGGAATTAAAATTTATTTTTCTAAAGCGTGTGTAAAACGAAAAATTTAACCTACATAGAATATCAGAAGCCGTCAAAGGGCGACTACATGAAGATGTAATATCATGGATCTTCATCTATGCACTCCCACTTCATCAATTTTTCATTAAGTATAAGTTAGCTAAATTCTAATTAGGTATTTATTGTATTAGTATATTTCCAATAGATCTATAGATGGATGGTTGAATATAGATTTCTATCAGTAACTACCCAAAGAAATTTGTAGTTTCTTTGCAGCACCATGTTTGGTCCTGCATCTATCCCAGGCGTTATTATTCAAAATTAAAAAAATACTTTGTTAATTTTCTCATTACTTTATTGTTAACATGGCTGAACGTTAATTCCAGGAAGCTGCCGCTGTAGCCGAGTTTTGTCCCACTGTTTACTAATTTTGCCCCATAGCTCCTACTTGTCTACGCTTCTATTAAATTTTTCCCTTCCGGGTTCATTTGCATGCTAATCTCCGGTCATCATTTCCATAAACTCTGTATATTGAATTAATTGCATTCGAAACTACCTGATTTGTAAATTTTTACCATCAAAATCGACTGTACCGGACCCATCGGTGTCAATTTCAGCGATGATCCCATCCAACTCTCTAGTGGTCAATTTATCATCTAAAGCCCTCAAGATTTCTTTCAAAGTGTTTGTCGTGATATACCCATTTCCTTCTTTGTCGTAAAGCCTGTATCATTTAAAAAAGGTAAATAATCTTCGGATAAATTTCTTAGTGCAGACCTGAACGCCTCTTTCAGTTCCTGCTGCGTGGATTCGTGGTCGTCCTCCTCTAAAAAATGAATAGCTATGTCACAAAAGCCATCAAAGTTCACTTTTCCAGTATGATCTGGATCGTTCTTCCTGATCAAATTAGTCAGCTCGCTTTCATCGAACAACTGACCCATAGTGTTCAGGATGGTGGCTATTTTCACTGTCTCGATAAGGCCGGTTTTTCCAGTATCGAACATTTGGAAAGCTTTGCGGATGATGGCCATTTTCTGCTCATCGTCTGAAGCTGCCTAAAAAGGTGGAATGAAACACAAACTATCTATTCCTAAATGCGACTTAATAATACCATTTTTAAAATCAGTTTCACCTACCATAGTGGTTTAAATGACTAAAAAACTGCCTTCGAATTGGGCCTAATAACCCGTATTAATTTTTAAGTACAGAAAATGTTCGTTAATGTACTGGATTTAATAAATTTGCGTTTAATTAATATATACCAAGATTGCAGTGGATGTTAACAGTAAAGAGCTAAATTTGTCAACATTTTCCCAAACGACTAGAAAATTGGTAATTTGCTCGGTCGATGTAACTTGCCGGGGCCTTCCAAAATGCTAATTAGTCAGCAGAAACTGACCTCATTAAATGCGTAAAAATTACGAAAAACAATTTAGTATTACAAATTACCTCTTTTAACTTTCGTTTCCTGCCTTTCGCATTAATTATTTAAACCTGAAAGGGCGGAAGGGTTATCCAAAGCCCCATGTCACGTTCAATTCAATTTCCGTCGAGGCCGTTGAGATAGAAAATATACTTCAACTTTTAAAAATAACAAACTTAAAAATCTAAAGATGTTAGATCCACACTGCGCGGTGGCCATCTTGGGAATTCTAACGTGCATAAGCGCGCTGATCGATCTCTGGAACTGAAACCAACGAAGGCAACGGCGTTGGTGGTTGATATCTTTAAATAAGAGAGACTTAGTGTGATCACTGAGAAAACAGAGATGGTGATGCTGGCGAGGCAAGGAAAATTACAAGTCTAAGAATAATTATGAATAAACACGAGTTTATTACGCAGAGAAAGTTGAAATATCTTAAAGTTTGATTTAGTAGGGACAACAATTTTGCCGAATATATACGCAAAATCACAGGGAAAGTGGACAAGGAGGTTGGTGTGCTATGTAGGATCATACCGAAAGGGGGTGGCCCGCGTTATGGTACGACGCTGACTGCTTCCTGCATCACGCTGTATGAGATTCCAGCATGGCAGAAAATGGTGAAATATTAGAAGTATAAGGTTCTACTAAAACGAGCAAATAACTCATTTACTCTAAAGGTAACAAATGTTTATGGGACGGTAGCGAATAACCCAACGTTGATGCTAGCCAAAATCCCACGATTCAGACTGATAGTGGATGAACGGAGGTTTATGTAGAAAAATGGGAAAGGGAGTAAATAATTAAAAAAAAAAAAAAAAAAAAGGAAAAGAATGCTGAAAGATTGGGACAAAATTAGTGAACGATATAAAGAGTTGACAAAAGTTTTATTTCTAGACTTAAATGATTAGTACAAAATACATAGATTGAACATAAATGTTACAGGACATGGAGTTTCCGGTGAATATCCGTACAGAACAGGTGAGGAAAGTGAGACTGATTGCTGATTCTGTCAGGAAAAAATTGAAGACACTTCAGAGTATACCCTGCCTAAGTGTTCTGAAAGGGAAATAGAGTGGGAGAGAACTAGAACCAGTGAGTTAAGAAGACTGAAGTGTGAAATAATATAGAGAGAACTCACGAAGTATGAGATTAAGTGGGTGTCGTTCAAAAGATAATGGAGGAGATGAGGGAAGGGAATCGCGGGGAAAGGAAAGAATGAGAGAAGAGAATAGATAGAAATAAAATATACGTAAGTTTATGTGTGTTATGCCTGGAAATAATGCTGGTAAGGTAGCTCTAAGGTCGGCGAGAAGAGAGATAATAATTTTAGGACCTAGGGGTAGTTATCCCATATCCCGCACTACCCGGCTGTTATCTTTACGGGAAACATCAAACGGTTGGGTATCTTTTAAAGATCTTAACCTTCTTAGTCAAAAAAGGACTAATTCCGGAAATTCATTTTAGTTCAACTTATCATTATCAGGTTATTAGTGAATATGAAGGACTAATGTATTACTCGATCGATAATATTTATAGGGTCGCAAGGCTAGATTAATGATTTAAATGCAAAAAGGTGGATTTTATGTTAATTACCGTAATTTTTAAATTCGTTTTAATTCAATCAATACTTCCATTCAACTGGGCTGAAGTAATTTAGATAGAACTGGGTAAAGGTGCAAAAAAAAACTACTTCGTTGGCTTTTTCACGATAACAAACTATTTTTATTATACATATTAACGTTATACTGATGTCCTTTGTACATCTTTGGAATATATGTCTTTTTGCGTATGATATCTTGATAAATTAATTTATCACAATTTCTCCAAAAACAATGTTGAAATGATAAGTTTAGAATTGACTATTCTGTAAATGAATGATGGGAAAGCTTGTTTAATCTCCAGTCATCATCTCCATGAATTCTGTAACAAAACAAACTGTATCAGGAACAACAGTGAAATCTTCATAAGCGATGTGCATACCATCGAAGTCTACAGTTCCAGAACCATCAGTGTCAATCTCAGCAATGATGCCATCCAGATCTCTACTGGTCAGTTTGTCATCCAAAGCAGCCAAAATTTCCTTCAAGGTTTTAGTTGAGATGAATCCGTTACCTTCCCTGTCATATAACCTAGAAAAGTACCATCGAACCGTGTTAAAAATTGAGGAGAAGAAATTGGAACCAGAATTAGGAAAGAGCAATGAAACAGAGGAAAATCATCAATTACCTGAAGGCTTCTTTAAGTTCCTTTTGAATGTTGGCGTCATCATCTTCCTCAAGGAAGTGGGCGGCAATTTCGGCGAAGCCATCGAAATTGATTTTTCCAGACGTATCAGGATCGTGTTTCCTAATGAGATTAGCTAAGTCGCCCTCATCGAAGAGTTGACCCATGGTGTTCAAGATGGTGGCAATCTTGGTGGTTTCGATAAAGCCGGTCTTGGCGGTATCGAACATCTGAAAGGCCTTGCGGATGACCGCCATTTTTTGGTCGTCGTCGGACTGCAAAAATCAGCATATTTTTAATAACAAATTAAAACTTTTTGACGCTATCGCACGTGGCAGAGGCATGTGAAATGTTTTATTCAACAATAATGAGTTTCGGCCTGACAGACGGTCTTGGCAACTCGGACAATCTCATGACTAATTGCGGGTGTTTTGAGCATTTGCTGAAATATTAATTTGCAGAAATATTTATGATGCAGCTTCGGAGTTGACTAAAGTCACGAGGAAAGTTATGGAATATTTAAAAATATAAAGTGTCCCCGCAGAGAAATTCCTGCCTAGTTAAACTCCTAGGGAATTCGAAACTCTAAGCTAAGTAGTGGAAATTACGAGTTTTTTCAGTTGAGCATAGACGTGGTTTGACATAAATAATTCTGTTCGTGCTTAGAAATAACGTCGGAAAGGTCAGACGAGTTTTCCAAATTTATCACCCAAACTCGTACCATCGAAGTCCATTTTAGCCGCGTATCACGTGTGTTCTTATTTTAAGTATCCGACGTACCCACGCATATTTCGACTACGGTTATTTTTCACTTTTTTACTAACAAATAGGACGAAATAAATATCCAATTTGCTATAAATGCCGTCACGAGACTAATAAATCCACCAAATCGCCTACACACACGTCACTCGCAAAAACCAATTAGCTCAAACAAATTAGTTAAAAACGTACCATGATTGAGGGCCAATATTGTATTTGAATGCCAGAAAGAACGGACACTAAAACGAAATTTTTCAAGTGGAACATTTATAGTTATCCCCACTCGTCGAAGGGGAAAAGATATGCGAAAATCTATTTGAAAATATTTCGAGTTTTAACGGACTATATGAATTACCTAAACAGCTAAATGTGTACAACTGGGAACGACTTTGTTTAGGATTTCGAATTGTTTGTTATGGTTTTCCACAACCTTAAAATTAGATTTCATTAATTTTATTCATCGCACATAACAATTATTTTTGAACATACCCCTCTACTTTATAAATCAAGCGGCACAAGTTAAAAATTAACTTACTACTAATTACTTAAATTAAATTATTACTTAAGGCTACGGGCACACTTGATTTTCGTGTTATTGTCGCTCAAAAATCCGACTTGAAGCTCAACCGAAGGCATCCACTAATTGCGACTGACCTAATTAATTACGACTTTATACCAAGCATTAAGAGAAGTTTGGAATTATTCGAACACCATGGAGAACCGTCCCGTTCTTGACCGCGGCATAAGTGATGCAGGGCGATTCGCTGGTTACGGGGCGTGGCGAAGTTCGACACCAAAATATGGCAGTCGGACCCAACATACCTTATACTGATGGTGGGTGTTTTAAAATTTCATGGTCTTAAACGTTGAAATTTTCTCTCAAAGTTCCTGATTAACTCTTTGAGTTTTCATGGAATCGACACCAAAAGTGGCACGTGTAGGTTTTGTAATATGTTAAGGAAAAGTTTTTATCTAATTTTCACGTAGCTCCTAGCTACAACCCACCGTTTCGGCATGTTTGCTCACATTTTTTTATAACTTCAGCTAAATTCAAATGCTATCCAGTATAATGCAAAGGCGCCTATTTGCATTCAAAAAAGGTATTCTCATTTAATCCCGACACATCCCTGTGGTCACGAGATTTTTACCCATAAGCTGATTCGTGTGGTGTCGCTTTTAATCCTTCATTAATTAAAAATTGAATTGTTCGATCATCAAAAGAATGAAAGGCCATTAACAAATCAAAAAATAAATCTTATTACGAAACCCACTTGAGCAAAAACACAAATCATATTGTGTGCATCTCACGAAGGGATAAATCGTTAAGCCTTGGTTTAAATTACAATTTTGTACTTACAAAGAGCAAACGAAGCGAAAATAGACTAATTACTTTGACAAGCTAAAGTAATAATAGCTAAGTAACGTGTTACTATGCGAGTGAACCATCGCCATTTTTGAAGGTTTGAAATGGTCCGACTTGAATTCGTAGACGGAAATCTTATAGACGGAAGGAGAAATGGTAAATAAAATTTTTTAACTAAAAATAGGCGTTTTTCCATTATATTGAATAGATTTTGACATTAATCGCACTCATAAAGAAATATGACCAAATGTACCGAAGCGGTAAGTTGAAAGTAGGTCCAAATTCTTGGCATCTTACGAGACCTAAGTGTACCAATTTTGGCGTTGGTGCTATGAAAGCACAAAGAGTTATTGAGGAATTTGAAACAAAATTTCAACCTCTAACACTCTGTAATTCCGATAAACGCAAAATTGGTATAAAACAATTCATGCGGCTACTTTTCCCCTTCGGGGTTGGTACCGCGAGTTCGGGTAACACCAT
This sequence comes from Euwallacea fornicatus, assembly GCF_040115645.1. NCBI lineage: Eukaryota > Metazoa > Arthropoda > Insecta > Coleoptera > Curculionidae > Euwallacea > Euwallacea fornicatus. The sequence continues at coordinate 846,090 of NC_089567.1, read as the reverse complement.
TGGAGAAGAGAGGAGTGGAAGGAAGTGGGGCGGGGAGAGAGGGGGAGAGAAGAGATGGAAAAAAGAGAAAGGGAGAGAGGGGGGAGAGAAGAGATGGAAAAAAGAGAGAGGGAGAGAGAGAGAGTCACAAACGCTTAAACCCGAAGGATAGATGTGCAATAGGTGAAATCGGAGAGTACCTGGGCAGGGGCCTGCTAAGGAAATCACCTATTGCTACTATAGAGAGCGGAGCAACTAGGGAAACGCTATTACTATTTCACACTACCCGGCCGTCACAATACCAGACCGGGTGTCTTTTTGAAGATTTTCCTCGTAACAAAAAACAACACAGGCTAGATCAGGATCATTTACTGCGAATAGAAATTTTGGGAAAATTGTATTCGTCATACTGCATACCTTGACTAGCATAGCCAGGCCAAGTTCGTGATTTCATTGGGAATTCACCTTGATGAAAGGCATTTCTTTCCTATTACGAAACACTAAAATAGCGATTTGCAGTGAAATTGACGAAACCGGTTAACATTATAAATTATGCATTTCAATTAAATATAGTCAATCTCTCTCTGTCTCGTTCTCTCTCTTTCTCTCCCTCTTCCTCTCACCCTCTCACCCTCTTTTTATTTATATATATGTAACTTTAAGGTTGCCACGTCACTGAAGGGTGATGATGCCTTCTGGTCAAGTAACCGCTCTGAAAAGTAGTTGCAGTATGCCGTGGCTCTAATGGTAGAGCACATGTGCCAAGTATGAGACGTTTTTTTATTACCCTCAGAGGTTCACAGCAATTTGTTACCCTTCCAAGCCTGTGTGCATAGTTTGATTAAACTACGACATTTCGCTTGGTACAATTTTTACTGCAACCAGAGGTGCAACTACAAGAGGAATTATGACATCATCATGGGGGGCAGGCGCACCAGGTAAGTAATGGCGATATGCACGTGTCATTATTAACCCGTTATTCATCTGTTCGAGAATTTTTTTCACTTCTACGGTAATTCAGTACAGGCAATAATGGCGTCTTTTAACTCCAGAAGAGTAAAAAATTACTTGAGCGCTGTTTTAAATCAAACACGAGCTTTTGGCGCAGCGGAATCTCAATGGAGAGGGCAAAAATATGTAATTATCAATGTAGGAGAAAACAGTAGTTGAAAATATTAGCGATATGTATTATCGCCCAGATATCTGTTGGCGAATTATGAGTTCCTACCCCTATCGTGAGTGGGATCAATGTGCGTCTCCATTATTCATGTGACTTGGACTTCGGAATAAAAATTATTCTTAGTGTAAATACCTGTAATACAACTTGATGAGCATCATAATCTTTTTATAGACACATAGCTAAATATTTAAAAAAAAGTTATATTTCCTGTAGTGTTATTAACAACCCTACATACATAGGTATGCCAGTATGCGAAAAATACACATCATTGATTCTCATAATCAAAAATAAATCTTTTCCCACTAATTTGAGTTTTGTCGAAGCGGCCTCATAATCTATTGCATTCCGATTATTTTAGAAATATTACAGCTGTTTGCCGGTGGCTCTAATAATAGAAAATAATTACCTTTACACCTTTCATTATGCCTGACGTTTGGGTGGACCTTTTTGAGGCGAGTTAACATATTTCAGTTCTGGGACAGCACTGAATAAGTCGTGAGGCCGCGGTCATCTATATATCTCTGGACAGAGACCGATTATTTCGAAGTATTGGCACAAGCTTAATAGATAATAAAATAAATAGTTTGGGAATAATAAATTCGAAAATAGCTGGGACTATCCATTTTATTAAACAGAAAAAATACCATTATATGTGCTAATAAATTCTGAACTTCCAGCGTCCAGCCTAAAGGACATGAATGAAAAATTTCTCTCTCTTGCAAAATTTCACACTTTTTTTCGGTCTCTCAAATCTTCGAGTATCTAAGGTGACCCAAATTTAATCAAATAGAACACGAACAAAACCCCTAACGTGGTGAAAACAACGATGAATTCTAAATATTCCCGGTATAAGGTACATTTACCCTTTGACATACCTAAAGTGACCTAACTTCAACTATTCTTCATATATATAATGCCTTTGGTACAGTGCGTACACAGATAAATTCTAAAACTACTATGTCCAGATTAAAGGACACTTTACTCTTAGAATATTTTACATATCTCGATCATTCGGGTACCTACAAAAATTCGAATTCGATAAATCTTGACACAAATGATACCTCTGAAGTGCTGCATACACTGATAGATTTTGAATTTCTTGTGTACAGTTTAAAGGATATTTCCCTCTTTGAATATTTCACAAAAATCGATTAACCGTTTATCTAAAACACCCAAACTTCAACGAAACTTATCGTAAATAGTAATTCTGATGCAATGCATATAGACAGAGATTCTGAACTTTTCATGTCCAGTCCAAAGGGCACTTCTCTCTTGCAATATTTCACAAAAACTGATTAATCGTAGTTCTAAAGTTACTAGAATTTAACCAAATTCAACGCTAATAATTCCTTTGACACGGTATATACACTGAAAGACTTTAAATTTCCTATGTCCAATTTAAAGGACACTTCTCTCTTGCAATATTTCATAAAAACTTATTTCCGGAGTATGCAGAGTAACAAATATTCAATCCAATCTCCCACAAGTAATGCTTTCGATGCGGTGTATACATTAACACGCTCTGCCAAGTCCAGGTTAAAGGACACTTACCTCTTACCAAATCTCACAAATACCGATAAACCTAAATCTAAATTGCCGTTAACCAAATATACACTGATATGTATGAAGGGTTATCTATACAACGTAATTTTATGTCCACATACTTAGCCGTGCTACGTTGCCGAATAATATTTAAAGTATCTAGACATTAACAATACTTAAAAGCAGTCTTGATGGAATAATTTCTACTTTGGCACTATTTGATATGTTTTAGAATCAGTTATCTCGTCACCTATGAATAGTTTATAATATTTAATATTTAACTGGTGGTTCTCTCTTTTGAACTTAATGTGGAGTGAGTTCTGAATGATTGGTATACTAATCAAGTCAATTGATGTGCTTACGGAAAAATCCAAAATGGGATGTGGCAACAGTGTCAAATTTAGTGGATGACAGTCAACAGCACGTCGTATTTCTCTGTTAAGTTTTCCAACAAAAATGCCCTTCTTGAAGTGAAAATCCAGTTTCTGCCGAAGTGAAGTGCGAAAGTGTATAAAGAAATGAATGGAGAAGACGACAACGAATGCTGGTTAAGCAACTGGGAACAGCAGTGCTCGGATGCCATTGAAACCCAACCCGATTACGATCAAAATTTAGCCCAGGAAAACGAACTTTTTCAGCGTAAAGTGTGGACCAGTTTTCAAGACTCAGCCACGGCCATAGCCCAGCTTTATAGAGGTAATTTTTCTGGTTATGTAGAATTAAAGGAGATTTGTGAGTTTTTTGAGGTAATTCCCAAGAAAAGGGCGTTTATTTTTAGTTTCCCTCAAGGCGACATTTTGTTGATATATATCTGCATTATCGATTGAGAATCAGCTGTGGCAATGTTGCCATTGCTATTCTTGACTTTTCCAAAGTACATAAAAATATCTGTTAAAATATAAAATATTCTCTTATCTTAAGTTTTATTACATATACTCATTTGCCAAAGAAACAATACACAATTTCTTTTTAAATTCATTAAAGACTTAAAAGAGAGACAATAAAGAACTTTCGTCCAGGTAGAAACGAGTCTATCAACCAACCTCACCAATAATAATATCTCTCCTTATAATTTTGCCTGTTGCTGTAATACCAGAAATTCTTTTATAAATATCGAATCTAGAAATGACCCGCAATTCTAATTTCATTTACTTCACTTTCTTATCATCATATGTAGCTAATGCTAGTGGTAAAACATTGCTTAGTTCCACTTACGGATAATTCACATTAATTAATACGCATTTCTTAGAGGACCAATTATGTGCATCCCTAGATACCTTAGTAAGTAACTAGAGGACCATGATGGATATGAAGTAATGCAAAAAATGAAAACATTTTGAATTATAGTAGAGATTTCAAGTTTCTCATCAATTTTGTGTTTTTAGACCGATTTACTGGAGAACCTGGAACAATATGGGTGCAATTTCAAACAGCAGCTGGTACTGTTACCACTTTGTATAAAGGTGAGTGATCAGGCAATAAAATTAACTATTTCAAATTGGATAAATGTTCTAAAATTGTTTAGCTTAGTTAACAGATTAGTTCACAACAATAAACCACATAATTACAAATTTAAGTTGTAATAATACATATAATTTGGTCCATACTATTCACATTTATGTCTAAGTGAAATATTTTTCAGAATCCTGTGAAGGTTTAAAGAAGATTACAGAATTAGGAAAGCAAAATGGTTACCAAAACCGTAATAAGGAATTGTTAAACTGGGTTAAAAGGAAAAGAAGGTTAATTAGAAGGGAAGATCTACTTACATTTTTGGCAGGAAAACCGGCACCTCCTAGACAAGTTCACCACCATCACCATGGACATCATAGGTATGAAAATAAAAGTTACATTTGTATGATTTAGACTTGCTGACATGCACAAAATAATATAGAAGTGTAAAAAAACACTGTAAAGTTTCTTAGATGAATAAGATATTGTTTACCAATTTTGACCTTCTCCTTCAACTTAGGATCCTTAACCCCCCATTGTCAATTTCCTATTAGTGTCACAATATTAAAACCTGAAGTAGTGGAAAACCTCAAATTTAGCTTTAAGATTTTACATTGTTTGATCTATTACTCATAGAGCTTGTGATATGTGTATATATCTACATCTCTGAGCCAAATCCTATCTCAAACATATAAAATTGCCTTAACTTTAAATGCATAAATGTAAATTTTACTCATGATTAGTTCTTGATGTAAAATATTATAAAATACTTTTACATAGGTTGTCTCCACGTCCTCGCAACATTTCTCCCCCGCCTCACCACAGAGATTCGACGAATAATACACCTCACTTAATTGATCCTAACTTGCACATGTTCAGGGAGGCACTAACAAACTCACGACGATCCTCTCCTCAGGCAGGAACGGATTTGTGTACTTTTATAGCAGGCGAAATGGCGCGCCACGGCGCGAAACGTTCTGCTTCTCCCAATGACGTACCCATGGGTAGCCCTACGCATCCTAAAAGACCCAAATTTATGTGACTATAAGGTAAGTTTTTGCTTAAAGTAAATGTATAATTGAAGAGGTTTAATGCCCATTTGTTACTAGATAATTGTTAAAAAAAAAAGTCGTGGATAATAAAGGGCGATCATTAAGAAAAAGCCTCAACCAGTCTTTTGTGAAACACAGCAAATTCTTGCAAATCTTAAGATATATTCCTTCAACTTTCAAATAATTTTTTTTTCTGATTTACTCCTTAAATGGGACATATCAATACAGCCCTTAGCACTTAATGTCATTGTCAAAACAGGAACCATTGAAATTTAAGTTTATTTCAGACATAAGAGTTACGTCGCTAGGGCTAACTTGGATTATTTTATAAAATATACTTATTTTACTTAAAATTGAAAAACGGATCACAAATTACTTTTTATTTTATAAATAAGCACTAACATGTAATTTTTTTAATTGAGTACGTCATATATATAGAGCTATCCATTATTATGATTTTATTGTTTTTTTTTAATTCATTAATATATATTAATTCTTTTATTTACTAAAGAATAATGGACTACGTTATTAAAAAATGACGGTTTACTCTTGTGGCACCCTTTTTTACATTTAACATTTGTTCACAGAACCCAAGTGAAGGAACTATATATCTGTGTTAACGAAACTGGCGATTATAATACTTTAGACTTGTATATATGTACCTACAACATTAAATTCGAAAAAGTTTGCACATACGGTGTTCTGTTACCTTAATCTTGCATCACTCAGTACCACATTGCAGTTTTTCTTTTATTTACTTATTTAGTGTTTTTATTTGCTTACTTTATATACAAAATTTTGTTTCTTACATTCTTATACTTCTGCGGAAACTCTAGATGCTGCGCGACGTTGGATCTTCTCGCAGACAATAACTGATTAATTAATTATTCAAGAAGAGTAGCATTTGCAATATTTATCTGTTGCGTACCTATACAGGAGTAAGAATATGAGCAAGAATACCCTAAAGTTATAAAATTATAAGACGCCATTTAGACCAAGACAGAAAAACAAACAACAATTAAATCAACTTTTCTTGATTTTCCAAAGGCTGGTTTATCTATGATTTACATTATCTCTATTTCTAAATTAATTTTTAGATCAAATTTCTAAGCAATTTCACTTTAAATTACGTAAAGATTAACAACAGAATTCGTAATTTTTACTTCACAATTGATACTGCGTAATTGCATTGTCATGTAGGAACTTTAAATTCAGTACCTCCTGAATTTTTTTAAATTATTAAATATTCTGTTATTACTGTATTTTCATTTTGAGCTAATACATTAAGCCGGTTTTGAATCATCAAGATAGATTTATAGGTATATGAATATTAACTTGTGTAATTGAAGATTTAAAATAATTAACTAGAGTAATTATTCACAGCATACTTTGGTCATATTCTTCATCTAAAAATGTCAGTTTTGAGCACATTTAAAAATTATTCGTACAGTACGTTTTTTAAAGCACAATAGGATTTTATGTGCTAATATTTTAATCGTCGTTTATTTTTGGCACGGTTTAGCAAATATAAAAAAAAAATTAAATAGAACATTTCACTTTTTTATGTTTATTCGGGAAACCATAAAAGCTAAATCAATTTTTAAACCATATATAAGCTTCTCATAAAACTACCTAAAACTTTTCCCATATGACCGACTCTGTACCTTGCAAAACCTCACCTCGTACATGTAAAACGGATTTGAAATACACCTGTACATGGTAGCATGTCAGAATGCCGAAGTCAAATTAAGGGTAAAATTGTAAGTACGTGGAAATCATACATTTCCCTTTATTTATGATAAATTAGTGTGCTTCTGATCATAGATGAATGGGAAATTTAAAAGTTTTAGAGTATATGGTTAAAGAGGTAAGGTTGAGGTAAGAGAACACCACAATAAGTAAGGAGGTATCTGCGAGGCAAAGACGACAAAATTAACACTGCACATAATGTAAAGTATTACGGGTTAGGGGATCTTTAACTATACCATAATTAAGATTCGTTTCGGGGGTGTCGAATACCTGTAATCTTTCTAACAGGACTTGAATCCGGTGATATTAGGCGGATTTACTTCATGTTTGGGGAGGAAATCATAGATGAATTCGTATCACAACTTTACTATACAGAATTTTTGCTGTGGACAAAAAGCTTTATACTTAATTGATTTCCATTACAGCAATGGTATACAAGGAAATAAATAATAATAATTGTTATAAAGAAATTGAATTAAGTTAATTGGAACAAAAGAGGCAGGACTCTTTGAATAGAACCTGTCTGATTACCATGAAATGGTTACCGTATCATGAAAATCGACACTAATTAAATTGTGATAATTTATTGATTAGCTTTCATGCTCTTTTTTTGACGTCATGAAAATGTTTATTTTTCGCGTTATTTTACACCATTTTTTTTTCCTTTATAATACTTAGTCGTCACACCTCACTGGTACCTAAGGCGCATTATAGTTTATTGAGCAATCTACCATATTATTTAGGTATTTTCTATTATGAATTATTCCTTATTTAGTTCAACAGACTTTTATCGTTATTTTGTATAAGTTTAACTTATTTGTATAGCGAATATACACCAAATATAAGTGTGTTAGGTTTAGCTTTAATTTTTCCTTTGTTACACCGGCTACTATCTATTTTGCTTTAAATGGGAAAAAATAGGTCTACGTATGTGAATGTAGAACTACTATTTACCCGAACCCTGGCTGTATTTATTGGAATAATTGGATTTCTTGTTTTTATGTTATATAATTTTTGGCTGTTTCAGGCTTTACTTTTAATTATTTTACACTTAAGGCCTAAAGCGCCAGCAATAGCTCAAATTAGCTGGCGATGAAGCCCTTCAATTTTGTTAATTATTGGATTTTTTATAAATATATTTTATTGTGCTCAGGAAAACACTCTAATAAAATTAGATCGTCGAAAAGCTCCATTTTTGCTTAATTTCGAATTAAAAATGAAAATTTCCATGCGTACCACGGTCCTCCATATCGCTATGCTGCTTCGTTAACATCAAGTGACATAGCTGTAAATATTGTAAATAAATTGCATAATCCAAACAAAAAAAAAAGTTAATTTAGCTGCAAGCGATTTTAAGTTTTAATCTCAGGTTTCAGCAACACTGGCTGTTTTGATTTACGATAAACTGTAACGTAGCTGAAAACTGTCCAAGACATTGAGACTTTTGAGGCATAAGTGAGTTCATAAAGATACGCAAAAGGACATGTTCAATAGTCGTTAATGATTGTAGCTCCCGGAAACTTAAATTGCCAACAATTTTCCTCTACGGGCGTGCAGTAAAATGGTTTTACAGCACGCACATGCTAGATAAAAGTGAAACTTTACCGCATGCTAATATTAATAGACTTTACAGGAAACAACCAAGTCAACGTGTTGTATCAATCAAACACGTGGAAAAGTATTTTTCGAGTCATCAGCGTGTGGCAAAGTATTACTTTCCCCACTTATTAGGTAAATAACTATTTTTCGCTAATGCAGTCTCCCCAGACTGACGCCAAATGTTCACTGTAAAAATCTGAGCAACAATTTTGCCTTCTTTGGCAACGTGTAAACTATTGACGAGGCATTGGAACAACATAAATATTTACTGAGACGAAATTTTAGCTTCGGTCTGAGGGAGCTTAAACTTAATAATATCGTTCCATACCCGTTAACAAATTTATTACGTATTCCATTAGAGGTCGTTTTTGAATTTCTTGTTAAAATTTAACACTGATTAAGGTATATTACAACTTTGTGCCTCATTCTAGCTCTGGAGTGTCAACAAGTGTGTTGGGCCTGCAGGGAAATATTCTAATGGCGCCATCTGTGGTTCCCTTTTTTCTGCATGCCAACCAAATCTACGAGTGCCAACAATAGGACTTGTATGAACAGGGTCAAAGTATAGCCAAGAGCAGTGAAGGCGAATTCAAATATGATATTAACAAAATTATGGCCCATTAGAATAGGCTAAGTTTCTGGTTAGAATGAGACATAAAGCCGTAATAAATCTTAACCTTCTCAAACTTTCCCTAAGACTGGTATCATCATTCATCTTGATTGCTCTTGGCTATACGCCAAACCCATGCACAAAATACGCACTCGAAGATTTCATCAAGATGCAGTATAAAGTATACGGCAGATGCTTTTGGTAGGAAATTTTCCTGTAGAGCCAGTATGCTCAAGGTAATTAAACACAAAGCTGGAGTTAGGTAGAAAGTTGAAGTAAGGCTTAATCGATTGAAAATTTGGCCTGGAAGTTAAGAAGTTTTTTTATTGTTATATTCTTTATTTCTCAATTATCTGTTTAATGTAACATGTTATTATAGCAGAAATAATGTCTACTAATTTTAATTACATAATTGCATTCAGAGTTGTGGTAACACGAAAAATATGTCCTTATTTTGGTTCGTTTGCACCATTAAATTGTTTTTTTTTTTATTTTTTTATTTTATTGCTACCTAAGCACATTCATTTACAACTTAATTTATTAAGAAATATAAATATTGTTGCCTTTTAGTTTTACAGTAACGACTAATTGAAGCTTTACTCTCGTTGTTGTTTGTACGGTTTGTTCCAAATTTAGCCGTCATAATCCATATTGAGTTATCAGTTTACATTTTTTATTCTTATTTCGGTATTGAGTTATGGCTTACGCAGTAAGTGCTCTGTGTAGTTCGGGTGTTTAGTTTATTTTTGTACAATCGAATTGTAAATTTTCATTCTGAAATAAAAGTTGACAATATTGAAAGTGCATATTTATTGATCAAAACCATCAAATGTACGTTTTAATTAAAAAAAAAATTACCTTTACCAAAAATAACAAAAAATATTGAGCATATTATCATGATGTTTGATAATTATGTCCTTAGTGCAATTACCCGATAATTACACCTATATAATTTGTTTTTGGGCGATCGACTATCCCTGTTTGGAGGACGAAATGATCCAGATTCTCCTAATCTATCACAAATGTTCCTGAGGAATTTGAAATCTGGCCACCTCCTGTTCGGTTACAAACACAAATAAAACCCTGTTTAGCCCTACGCCCATTGACATTTTTTGAATCAATTAAAATAGACGTGGTTGCACTGAATTTTTTTTTAATGTAAATATTTCAAAATCGGTGACCCCTTTCGACTTTTGTGGAGTATACCTTTTTTGAGTCAAAAATGTGGGAGAATCTATTTTGGCAATAACAGAGTTGATAAAGTGAGTAGCCAAAAATTTGAATAAAGTGAAACATGCGCAGTTTGAGTTAAGTGGCGCTCCCTAACTGATGCCACCAAATAGATATTAAAAATGAATTCTAATTGTCAGATTACCCTTAAAAACCAAATTTGAAGAAATTCTCTAAAAAACTGTAAGAGTTATTCGAAAAAACAAAATAAACATTTAGCACGTCGTAGTTCGGTTAATAGCGGTTTCCACACCAGGATCCATAACTCAAATCGTCCTGCTTTTATGTAAGGTATCTTGAATTACTATGTGTACCATTACCTAAGGACCACCCTGTATTATTTATATACATAATTTTTCAAATTCTTAGAAATTAAATATGTCCAGTCCGATGTAAGCTGGTGCTGTTACGAAGGCAGCTCATGTTAATATCTAGAGTTGTTCCAACATGTATTCTTATGTAGATATGCTGTCCAATCTCACCAAAGCATGGCTTAATTATGGGATTTCATTGCCGCTCCAACACAGACAGCAGAAGGAATAATATGTTACGTAGTAATGGTTGCTTCAAATGTAAGTCTTCACGATGTACTAAAAAATACTCTAAAAGGAGCAATTTAAACTTTTAAAATGAATTTAATGTTTTATACTACTGCAAGATTTGCATTGTCTAGTACTATTACATTGTCAGTGATTTACAAAATGTGTAATATAGTATTTATTTCCTGGGTCTGAGATACGTTTTTTTGGTATTCCTTTGGACGATTTGAATATACATATGAATGTAAATGCCATAGCCATATTAACATTCTGAGCCGATTTTAATTTTCTCGGTTTAGTTCACAAATATGTTGAAAAAAAATCAGTGACAACTAAAATATCATTATTTTCTCGCGCATGTCGATCTAATTGGGCAAGATCAGTGAGAAAAATATCATCTAAACCATGTTGCATAAATCTTGGCTTAAATTATGATTAAGTCGGTTTATGTAGATCCGTAACAACTTGTTCTCTAGCTTTAATAATTTTAGGTTTTTTACTTACAGCTTTCATTGTTTTTATAATATATTCGTATCACGAAATGATTAGGTACCTATTGATTTCTTATTATATGTATATAGTGATCATTTTATGACCTCGTAACGTAATGATTCCAGTTCTAATTGCTTGATTCGATCTTCTAGAGGTTGTAGCTGATCCGATTCAATATCGCAAAACTTGTCTGATTCTGCACTAACATGATGCATCAGTGTTTTTCGTAGTTTACCAATTTTGTTACTTAAGTCGGATCTAAGAAATTGTTTTACTATCATTATAGCATCATCTACCTATATTTCCCAGGTGTAGGTGATCTTAATAAAAGCATATTTATTTATTGTATTTTTTTGCTTATTACAACGATTTCAGGTTTCTGAAGCTTTGACAAATCATCAACATATTTAATATTTACAACCTCATTTCTCTCGGTGAACGTGTTTATTTCTCTAATTATTTTATTCGTTACACCAGTTTCTTCGTTTGTCTGATTAATAATTCTATCAATACATTTTTTGATTTTCGATATCATAATTACCATCGTTATTGGAAAAGAAAACGGGCCGAGGATGCAATATTTCATCATTTTTTTTTAATAGAGTTTTTGCTGCTTATTGAAAAACGACTGAACTCATCCATTACTAAAGCGATTATGTCTAGAAATGGGATATAAACATATTTTAATAATAACTAATTTATTTCGAGAGTCCTTAGTTCTCGTAGAATATAAATTACTTCATTCATATAGTTATTACTACCAGCTTCCTGGGATTCAACTAATTTAACTAATCTGTCACCTAATTCCTCTTATATTATCATAATATACATATTGTTTAGGATCCTTATTATTATTTAATAAAGCGGATTCCGACTTTGCTTGAATTTGACTCGATTCTTGACGTTTTGGAGAATCCGTACTTAAAGAGTCGATGCTGGTTTAGTTTTCCGCCTACAGATTTTGGTGAAATCAACAATGGTTTTACATATTGTTTATATTGTATGGATACCGTTGCCTTTATTTGACCTGTTGACTTATAAACCTTTCTGTTGTAAAATATCACGATACTGCCCTTTATCGTGTTATAGATACTCACATTCTATAGAACTCAGAATGTTTTCCATGAAAAATCAAAGAAAACTTAGATGAAGGAAAGAGCTAAAGATTACATTCAAAACCAACAAACTTCCCTGTTTAAGCTGACACTTTGATTATTCTGAAAAATTATCGTGGTCTAATACCTGCCTGTGCCAATTGCGAATAGCAGATTTTTAAGGTCTGTAACCCTCTACTCTAAGACAACTAGAACTAACTTAGAATGCTGTAGGGTTCATTCGCGCACATGATATTTTGTTCTACATCACGTTAATGGTCAAGGAAAAACTACAAAAGCACACCATTGGGTAAACATTGGAATAAACAAACGTGGGTAATTCACAAACACAAATAACACGCAAGTTTTAAGAGCCCTCAGTTGCTTTAGTTAGCTTCATTGTTAAACATCACTGGTACTTTCTGTGACACTTTCTTCTGCCTATTCTGACTTTGATATACAAATGTTTACAGCAGCTATTTCTTACAATCTAGAATTGAAAGAAGAAGTGTGAGTGCCAGCTTTAAAGTGCATTAAAGTGTATAATTCAGTTAACACTTTAGTTATAATGGAAGACGCTAGACCTGAAGAAAAATCCCCTTTACTCCTATACCTCACGGAAGACGATGGAAATGTTTCAAAGAACAACAAGAGGGTCAATTTCGACAAAGGTCGGCTGTATGGAATTTCCTCGGGGGCTACTGCAGTTTTTACCGATTTACCTAGTACGTATAGTATAAGCAGTAAATTGAAAACCGGGAATTTATGGAAACAGAGAGGGATTTTCTGAAAGGAAACAAAGTTGATTTCTCGGTCAACATTTCGTTTTTAAAACCATCATCAGATAAACCAACAATATTACATCACGACAAATCGAATATTGTATCTGCTCAGAAAATCCGATCGCAATTCCGCAATTTGCGGATTTACGTATTGACTTGGAAAAATCAACACTAGAAACTGCTAAATTTAAGTATTCTGTGTTGACCGAAACCAGTTTGATACAATCATCCACCGACATAAAAGGTAGTCGTAATGGCATAATGGGCTACTTCACACAATCATACGTGAAGTAATTAAAAACACGAATTATCTACTTCCGCAAATACTTATTTGCACTGACTCGTGCGAATTCAATTGCGCTCTGGTGGCAGTTTAAACTAGGAGTAGTCAGCATGAGAAATCCAAAGAGTCTGAGTTGTAAGTATGTGTCGAAAAATAGCCGATGACGAAAAAACAGAAACAAAAGGAAATAAGGAAAAGTTGCAACAAAGAAGAGGAATCTTAAGCAACTTATCATAACAACCTATTTAACTTTTACTTGAATATACAGCCGTTCTCTTGCAGATCACATTAGTCCTTGCTGGACGACAACCCTATTAGTAAGCTTAATTTTCTTTATGATGGCCCTGCTAATCTTTTCTTCAATGGTTCCGTCAAGCAGCATTCGAGTACCGCGATGCTCTTACAGGTAACTGCATGTGAATTTTCCTCAAGCAAGACCAGAATGGTGCGGGTTGTAGCAATCTGGAACCCCTCGGAAATAGGACCATCCATCTAGTACATTCCTCTGGAAATTGGAATAAAGAGCAACTCTCAGCTTTGGAGAGAATCAAAAGAGAGTACAAAGGCTTTGCTGTGCGCTTAGTTCTGTTGCAATCAAACAGCAATAAAAAGTAATCATTAGGTTCTTGGAGTGTGTCCAAGTGATGGATTTAGATGAGTATTTTCTTAGTACCAATACATCACCGTCAAATTATCCGGAAGTGGAAAGGCGCCTAATGCCCACCTCCCTTGTAACTCAAGCACCAGAAAATAAAACGGCGAAGAAGATTAGCAAAGAGGTCGGAAAAAGTGTTCTTGTTAGGAGAAAGAGGCACCGTACGGATCAGATGTCCTCTTTTGGAATTGGTTTCGGAGTTAAAAGTTTGCTCGATATGTTCCTGGGAAATAAAGCGGATATTGGTAAAAGAAGTAGCAATGGTAAGAATCCTGTGTCAATATTATCTACTATCGACTATATCGTCAATCGTTAACTTGGATTTACCTATTAACAGCTAACTTTCAACCATACTCATTGGCATAGAAATGGATTTTTTGCGCAAATAAAATTCCTAAAATTTCCAGCTCATAGCTACCTTATACAATCAATTTTTAGAAATCAACGAGCTTCTAAATCCAACCGAACACGTGACCTTCACCACCCAGAGTCCACGTCCTAAAACCCTAGATGAAGTCTTAGGCGACATTCCAGATTTAATAATCCGCAATGCTACCCCTCGAGAGATATTCTCCAAATCTCCTTTACACCACTATTGGGGCAAATTCACCCCCGAACTCTTGATATTCGCTGCGAGAATACTGGGATTGTGGAAATATGGGGGAATAAGCTTCAAAATCGACGGGGGAAATGCCGGAAGAGAGGAGAACGATTTGAAGAAGTTTTTTGTGGCACCGGGTATATGTTTTTGTAGTAAGATTAATGAGGTTGGATACTACATGTGGACTTTGGCGGTTACACTGCGTTTAGTGAACTATAATTTTTGCTTATTTAGGAAACACCTTGCAAGCATTGGAAAGCTCCCCGTCTGGGCTCACACTACCACCACATGAAGATAAACTGATGGATTTCATTTTAAAGGGCAAGAAGTCGTTCGAGGGCTTGCCCAACGAGGTGGTAACAGCTGACGATCAAGGGTTTCACATCTTCACCAAATCCCCATGTCACGTGTTCTTCGGCGAAATATTGGTTAACCTGAAGAGGTCCAAGGGGGACGAAACTCCAAAGCAAATAATCCAGAAATCCCTAAAAGTGTTTTGCCGGCATGCGGCTGTCGGAAACAACTATTGCAGGCATTTAATAAGGCGTTCCACCTGAGATTTCCTTAGTTAATATCGTATATTACCCTCTCATATTTATTTCCCTAATATACACGTTTCGACGCGTATTTTATTTATTGTAGAAATTATATGCGTTGTTTTCCTTAGCTTAATTTAATGGGCGATAAAACGGCGTAGTGGAATATTAGAAGTTTGAAGGAAAATATAAAGATTGCTTGGGATATAAATTAGGTTTAATGGTCGTTAAAGTTTTACACAGCAGCCAGCAGCAGCAGAACAAAAATGCTGTTGTGATATAAATAGGATAAATTCGGACAATTGGAGTTCATCCAGATGATCGTGTCTTTAATCAATTTGTTCGGACAGAAGATGAAATATTGGTTTTTAATTCGACGTGATTGAGGTATCATCGTACAATGGAGCAAATTTGCGAATCGGAAACGTAAGAGCTGGAGAGTTTTTTTTTTCGTGAAATGTAATAAATAAAAATCATTTTAAAAGTTTATAAAACCACAGCAGCGTTTTGGGGGTTACCGTTAGATGAACTGATACCCCGAGAGCGATTGTAGCAAAGCAAAAAGTCTCCTTTCCATAATCGGAACTCGGTACCATTCAGGCCCATGAAAGGGACACTGGGGGTAAAATCTAGGTCAAATCGCAACCGAAAATCTGACATTTATCGCTCGCATGTCATTGCCAACTAACCAAAAAAAAATGCTCTGACACATGTCACTTTGATTTGCTTGCGACACGGTTTTACGAGGTCCATTTGAGACATAATTTTTTTAATTTATAGCTCAGTAAACATTTTGAAAAAAGCGATTTTCTCCAATGCTGATTGTCTCAATTGTTGTTCTTGTTGAAATCGCAGACTTCTTTTAAGGACTCTCAATAACGTCAATTGTTTTGCAAAATGGCGAACCTTTTTTGTTATTTTAATGTCACTGTCAGTCATAGATCACGGAACGGTTCGTATCTACGTATTGTCGCACGCGATTAGCCACTGAAACGCTAGATGAAAGCCGACAACTTCCAAATTTCGTAGATGAAACGAGATTTGTTTTAGTTTAAAGTCAGGTGCGCGGTTTTATCAAAAAAGCAATTTCGAAAACGTACATTTTTTTAAATGATTTTTTGGCACGCCGAAACCCTTCAACGGTCGACGTGGCATCATAATAAAACAATATGGAGGATGGGGTGACGTACCAAGTTGGATTGAAAAAAATTTAACGTTAAAGCTGCAAAATGGCGGGAGTCCGCCATTTTGTAAAAAGTTGTAACTGTCGTTTTCATTTTTAACTTGTAATCGTTGACAATTACATTATCAACGATTTGCACAAAGCTGCTTTCGAAATTTGGCATTTCCGCAGCTCTGGATGATAATCTAGTGGAATGTGATGCTTTTAAATATAAACGTTGTATACCGGCACACGCCAAACGCGCTCACCACGCTGATCCTTTAATTTCGGTGGGAAAACAATCCTATACATCGCGATTATTTGAAGAAAAAAATTGTTTTCAATTCGCACATCTTCGAGCTACCATTCGTGTCGACCCAGTTGAGAATCTTATCATCTCCGTTTTGTTACTTCTTGAAGTGAAATAATGAGCCGAAGTCATCGGAGAAGGGTAAGTGTAACATCTTCTTCCCGCTCGAAATTTCACGATGAAATGCAATTACAGGGCGGAATTGTGTTTCATTACAAAATTCATAAAAAAAAAACAATAATGAACAAAGCGATTGCAGCAAAAATATAGTTTTCGTCAGATGCCTTTTAAATCCGCATCAATTCATACAGGGTGAGTCAAAAAAACATGGAACGCCATGTTTTGATTATTTTTCAAACGAAACTGTTAATCTAAGTGCAGTATAATTTATTTAAGGTTTAGGCCATGGCACTTTGTCATCTGTACGCAGATTAGAGGCGTCTTTCGCGTTATAAGGTACTAAATTATACCTAGTTTCGGTTAGAATGAAGGTGCTAGACATCACAAGGGGGCCGGCAAGATAACCAGACTTGGACTTCCGAGATTTTTTTCTTTGACGTTCCATTAAAGGCGGAGTGCAGGAAAATCAATCCGTTTCTGCCGAATTTCGCTTTAAACAATTATTTCAAATGTTCGTCGTTGATAGCTCTGGCTGCTGCCGAGGCAAAAATATCCTGCTGGGCATTGGACATTAATCCAAGCTAAATGCCATTTATATGAAATATGCACGAAGCGATAACTGAATCGATGGGTCCGAGTGATTTTACTGAAATCTCTGTATTTCCGAAGATCTTTGTATATATTTCGTAGCAAATCACAACCCTGCATTTCACAGAACATCATATACTTTATTTACTTTTCGGAGTTCAAATGTGTTTATACCTAGATTCAGTCTTAAAAGCTTGAAATTGTTCCTATAATTAATCCTTTTGAGGTATTTAAGGCGAATCGCACATAAAACTACCGGCAAACCATTAGGTGCTTCAAGATTTGCTTCATTGCAGCCTACTCTATATGTAGAATATGAAGATCCACGAGTTAGCTTAACTTGCTATTAAAACGTACCACTATGAACATCCTTATGCAATTTCAAGTCGTCGAGGGATTTCAGCTGTACGGCTTCGATTTTAAGCTCAAAAGAATCCCATAAGAGAAAGTACAATAGAGTCAAGTCGGGTGGCACGAACGGCCAGTTAATGAAACCAGCAATCTAGTTTTGGTTGTCATGATTTGCTAGTTTTGAATATTATTTTCTGTGAATTCTATGCAAATAGGCTGGCCGAATTTGATTTTGGTGGGTTCGTTTGAATTTTACAGGTGGTTGGGGTAGTGGGGCATTATTGGAAGATTAAAAATCTGTGAATTTTATATTCGCCTCTTTCCCGACTGCGCCTTCATTGCGCGTGCTTAAACCTTCATCAATGCGTCAGAACTCAGAATACCTCGAGTTTCGTAAAGGTGGCCGTTAAGTTTTTTTCCGTATATTATGTATTTTTAATAAAATATTGTTATAACCTCGATAAGAATCAGATTTGAAAGTTTCTATAGAAATTATGTTCCGCTTCCCGGGGGTCCGTTAATTAGTCAATAATATTTTAATTTCAGAGGAGCAGTAGCTCCACCAAAACTTCCAGATCGAACACTTCAGTCTGCCTCCTCGAAGATATATCCGAAGACAACTTCGACGGTCCTAAGTATGAAATAAAAACGTCGAAGGTTATGGGAAGGTAAGGTTCAGATCGGTATCTAGTATCTATTGGTATGAGTCAGTATACACAGGGTAACTTATTTAGGTCCACCCATTATCTCTGAAACGGTGAAAGTTACAAAATTGATATCTTAAAAGTGTCCAAAAATGGAAACTTTTTTCTCATTTGACTTAGCATAGCTCGGTAACTTTTACTGTTTCAGGGATAGCAATAGTCAAGACGTGAAAATAAGACCTCTGCATAGGTGCTATTAAAATAACTCGTCTAAAGCGGCAAAGTATTAATCTTTTCCTTGAATGAATATAAAATATTTTAAGAACGTTTTCGAAATGAACTAATGAGCGTGCACTAAGAATGATTCAGACTAACTTAGTCACTCCTCTCCTAATCACAGATTCTCTATAGTATGGGGAAAATGAAAATTTCCAAGCAACATCAGGGTACCTACCACACCATTATTCGAGGTAACTATACTGTTTATAATTATAATAAAAATAAACGGGCCATCAAGCGGGTGTTAAGTTTAAACTGGGCCATTATACAAATTGCTAGAAAAATAAATTACTGTCTATAAAACTAAACTGTCGGGAATATTCGAAATATTGAGAACAAGCACTTTGAAGAATTAGTGCTACCTACTTTTATTTTAAGAATTTGGTGAGGTGGTATCCCCGGGGATCAATAGTAAATATTTTGATTTCGATCACTTTCCCTGAAACTTATCTTAGTTTATCTATGACTAATTTAATTATGATGATCTTTGCTTCGTGCGAGCAATTCCCAACAAAGATAAAGCTGTAAAGAACTCCAGGGTGGGTGACCTCGAGAACCATAAGATATACAATAATTCAGTTAAATTAGGGGAAATTTGTGCATATTTACGTCAAAATAAACCCACGCTATAAAAATTTATGAGAAAATTTCCTCTGATTTCAGTAATAGCGGATAAATGTAATAAGAAAATAAAAATAAATGTCGCTTATTTATGAGATCTTTATTCCTTTCACAATACAGAGCCATCAGATTTTCAATACATTTTTTAAAAAGCGAAAATTAAAAGAGGTGGGGACCTTCGAAACAAAGAGCATCAATGCACAGAGTATAACAAATTGATGGGTCATTCCGCTACCTACGGATTCCTTGAGTGAAAATAATTATAATTTCGTCATGCGACTTTTTCCTTTTCTGCTTTATACTCACTATACAAAGTGTTGAAATTGTTAAAAAAAATCGTTTTGATAAAAACTTCGATGTTTCTTGCCATATTTAACGAAATTTTGCAGTGATGCACAGTTCGATGGGGTGCATTTTTAAAATAATTTGGGTAAAAAAACTTTTAATCAGAGTGATGAAAATCGGGGGGTCAGGCAGATGGATCGCCCCGAATTCTTTTTGCGCATGTCAATGATCAACCTGTTATTTTTTAAACTAAATGTTCTTTTATTTTAATTTTTTTACTCTTGTAAAATTTTAATTTACCAGTTACTTTAGAGGATATTCAAATATATCAAAAAATAGCGAAGTTATTAACAAAATCGTTATTTGTTTCGGCAACGTCAGCATTCTGTATAGTGAGTATAAAACACTAAAGAAAAAAGTATAATTATTTTCGATCAGGGAACCTATGGCTAGCGGATTTGCAACGCGCTGTATAATAATAGGAATATGAAAAAACTTGCCTGACTTTCATTTCCTGCTCAAATTCTAAGTTTTCAAAAAATATTTATACGCTCAGAACAAACTACACAAATTACTAAGAATTTAATTACTTTCGTATCTACTACGGTTTTCAAAATTCCCATGGGGACGTGAAATCGAATTACCCTGTATATAGCTTAATTACTCGGCACCACTTAACAACAACAATTTTCATATTTTCAAATAATCTGCGTTCTTAGGTTCTGTGCCGTTACCTACTGGTGTTCAGGTTAGTTCAGATTAGTTCTGTCTAGACACAGCAACACAATTTTCTCTTGTAATACCGTTGTCCATTTCCTACTGGCCAATAATGTTTAAACCATTTTTCTGTGAGCGCTCTATACTCAATTGCCCTGTTCTCTATTTTTTTTTCGTTAAATCAATTGCTCTGTCAAATAAATCCAAAACGACCCTTTAATTCTGTTGAAACATGCTGCTCATAAACACCTTTTAGAAGGTCTTAATTATTGAATCTGTTCATACAATAAACAATTTGCCGCATATGTTTGTTATTTCAAAATTTAAAATTTTTAACCTGAACCAACAGTGTGTGCTAAAAATTCATTCTCGACGCATAGGAAAAACAACACGCAATCACTGTCTAATTAAACCACCTATATACAGGGTATTTCATGAACATATCGACAGATTTTCAGGGGATGTAAAGCTCACAAAAAAAATATTTAACTCGGAAAGAAATTAGGTGCTAAATCGCTACGTTTCCAAGATGCACAGTGTTTCATTTCCCTTTTTTTAGTTTTTTTTTAATGTTTCAAAAACGATTATGAGATACGGGCATGAATTCAGAGACACGCTATGGTGGGATAAATTTTTATGTTTTGAAATAGGCCGGATGTCCCCAACAATACCAGTGGAGTCTGTGCGGCCATTTAAAGGGACGTTTGTGATGAAAAAAATGATACGCTACTGACTTTTTTTAATACAAATATATATATTTTAATATTTCATCAATTCCTAATAAAAAAAAGTCCTTTTAGCGTTTTGTTGCTGAAGTAGCCGTTTTTAAAATAAAAAATAATTTCCAATTCACGAAAAAACTGGTATAAGTATAGTACATTTTGTTATCAAACGCTCTCATTTCTTCTTTAAAATTGTTAGTTTACGGACATGTTTTATTAGATAAGAAATGTTCGTCCTCATGTCCTCTACGTCCACTAAAAGAAAATGAAATTAATTTCTAATAAAAAAGTAAAAAAAACGCACTGCGCCGGTTTTTTGGCAGCCACAGGAATGACACATTAATTTTTATCTTGAAAGCAGCTACTTAAGCTACAAAACATTAAGAGGCCTTTTTTTATTAAGATTTGACAGAATATTGAAAAAATATATTCGCATTTAAAAAGTCAGTGGCGTACCATCTTTTTCATTAAAATCATCTTATTGAATAGTCGTACAGGCGTCATTGATTTAAATGGAAATGTCCTGCTTACTTTAGAAAATGCGCATTTATCTCACCATAATGTGTCCTTAGTTTCATGTATGTATCCCAAATCATTTTTGAAATATTAAAAAAAAAAACTAAAACACTGTATCTTGGAAACGAAGCGATTTTGTACCTAACTTCTTTCAATGTAAATATTTATTTTTATGAGCTCTGTGTCCCTTGAAAGTTTATCGGTATGTTTATAAAATACACCCTGTAAAACACTCTGTATATTATGTTAAGATCCAGATAGATATCAGTTGTAAATATACAGGATGTCAGAAAATCTGCTCGCACCCGAATATTCCTTAAATAATACATTCTCATCAAAAACAAAAACACATCAGGAGATTCACTTTTAGTGCCAGTTTTTGTTTGTTTTGAAGCGTTGAAATGAAATTGGCGCGTTTATGAGTTTGCGGTTTCTCTGGAAAATGTCTCCCAGATAAAATTGACAGTATATTGATCCAGTAACTCTTATGTACGTCAACATTAACAAGAGTCGGGTTTAGGTGGACCAAAGCCCTCATCGAAGAATGTAGCAGGAGTCGCGTGCATCCGAGTTCCGATATCCAAAAAGAAGACTCTTACTTGGCGGACTTGAATAAATAAGCATTCATATACATTGTAACGAAAATCTCTCCACGTTCAAATATGATCAAACGAGACATCTAAGGGAACCCAAAGAATAATTATAATTTTAATTAAATTTTTTTCAATCAGGAATTTCGTCGTCAGTACACGATGAAATAAAATTTAAAAAAAGTCTTTAAAATTCCTATCAATTTCCCTAAGTTCAGCGCACGTGGCAGATATGAGCGAGAACGAATTTTCCATGACGATAATCGCCAATTCTTGCTACAATGAAAAATCCTAGAGTTTTTCGCAGAAGATTACTAACTCAACAAACATTTCGACGCCCTAGTGGCAGCACTTCTCATGGAGTTTTTTAATATTTAACTTATTGATAATTAAATTTAACTGTTTTTAATTTAATTCCATTTAAAATTAATTAATTATGAACACAAAAAATTCTTAAACGTCCCCAGGGTGCCGTATGTTGGGCAAATTTTAGCTAGAGGCGATACGATGATGCTCGCAATATCGCCGAAGTTCGCTAATAGTGCAGGGGAATGTGTTGTCGAAACGGCATTGCAAGTGTTAGTTTCGTTTTTTTTTGTCCCATTTTAGTGATTCAAAAACTGAACTGACTTTGGACCAACCAAGCCAAACGATGATTATTTTTTCGCGTTTTATTCAATTGAGTTCAGCACACGTGTCAGCCAAAAACATAAATAATTCCTCGAGAGAGCCCTTAAATCGAACGCGAACATTCAGCACAAGTGCGATTAGTACTGCAAGTTAGAGAAAAATGAGTCGAAATCCCTTTTCCTGTCTGGACTATTCAAGCAAATTTCTTGCCAAAAAACATTAAACGAGATCGTATTATTAGTGATCTGTAACAAGTCGGAGCATTTAAATTTAGAAAATATCCGTGTTTTTCTCTATATTTTTTTTTTTTTTGTTGAGAACTCTAATATAACCATTCAAGAGCACTTCGTCCGAAGCCGAGCAGCCCATTAGCCAAAGCGCTACTTTAACTTGTGTATGATGTTTTATTTAACGCCTCCTCTGAGATGTCGTCTCATGATGATACTTTTCGTTACTTCAGGCCATAATGATGTTGTTTTGAGGATGTATTCGTCAACGGTTATTTATTTCACGCCACAATCACAAGTTTTTGTAAAATGTAGGAGCGTTCGTGTCGTACTCACACGTATGTTAAATAACAGCAGTGTGTAGTTATTTTTTAAGAAAATAAAAAGTTTTGAACGAATTTCAATAATTTATTGTTTTTTTTTCTAAGAAACATATGACGTCACTAACTACACAAGCGAACGCGAAACAACTTACGAAAAAAATCTTATTCGAATAGAAAAATATATTTGCATTCTTTTGTCAAAAATTTATGCTCCAAAAAAACAGCAATCTCTATTAAAAGTTAGAAAAAATGAGAGGAAAAGTATTGAATTAAAAAAAAAAAAAAGAAACAACTCATCCAAGCGAACTTACCTTGATGTTCTGTACTGCACCCTTTCTGGACAACAATAGCCGAACATCTCCTCGCCCTTGAGTCGTCTGAGCATTAACGCCTCTTAACTGGAGTTGCATTCCAGGTATCGTTAACAATTTTCCACAGATCTTAATTATCTGCTGGTTTTGCTGCAGATCCTGTTTGTTTTTAAGATCTGTCCGTAAACATTCAATAAAATTGTAGTCCGGAGATTGGGCAGGCCACTTCAAAGGCAAACCATGTCCTTGCCCTTCCACTCGGGTGTTTAGGATTATTATTCCGCATCAAGATCCATCTGATGGGTGATCCACGTGATGGGTATATTGCCCTCGTATAGGGAAACATTACATTTTCCAGGATATCAACATAGACAACATAGTCCATGATCCCTTCAGTACGATGTATCGCGCCTATACTGTAATATGAAAAACAACCCCATACCCTTTATAGACGACGCCCCATGTTTTATAGTTTTCAGGGTATGCCTTGGGTTGTATTCATGTTGTAGCGATGTTCTAACATATTGTTTTTCTCCAAAAGAACTGAAAAGAACAATTTTTCAATCTTCTCGCCGTAGAATATTCCTCTATCTAGAGGGGGGCCAAAGGGCAAGCTCTATTGGAAATTTTAGGCGATCGGAGATCGGTTTATCATTAAGTTTGGGAACTTTCCTTGGGCTTCTACCATCTAAATTTGCTTCGGCCAATCGCCTCCGTACTGTAGAAGTTCTTAAGTCAATTCAAATTTGTGGTTTTATTTGTATAGACGTTAAAAAAAGGAGATACTTTCGCAACCCTCGGTATTCGTCTGTCACCTATTGACGCGTTTTTCTTTTTCTACCACATCTTTCCAGTTTTTATACAAATTTTACGGCACTTCTGATCATTTTGGCGGAATATTTTAATATAATTTAAATAAATTTACAACTTTTTAACGCATTTCTTCGTATTAAAATCCTGTTTCGCATTTCTGTCGTACAATAAACGTTTCTACTCATAGTATTTCGAGTAAAAATCACCTATGTATCATTCAACCTTGCCATTTAAGTTATATTTACCTAAATTAATTTAATTCTTAGATTAAATAATATAGGTTAAATGAAATTAAAAAAAAGGGATTAAATGAAAATTTTAAAACGTTTAATTAACTGAAGAATGAAACTACGTAGTATTTTAATGCATACAACAGTCAACACTGCTATTTTCTTGCACAGGTCTATATATATATATATGGGATTCACATAAATAGCGGAATTCCAAAAAAGCATATCTTAAGTTAATAATTAACCCTCTGCAAAACTGTTCTTAGCATCGCGGTTATTTTGCACACCACGGTATGCAGGACATTTCAAATTCAATCCTCACCATTGGGATGTCGGAAATTGGAGGAAATACAAAAAAAGTTTAAATAAGGGCAAAACTGCATAATTTGGCATTTGACTGAATACCGTTTTCAAAATTTGAATTTTCTGAGTATTTCCGAAGATTTCAGAAAAAAACTGAAAATTGGAGATTTAGTTTTTATTGTTTTTAGCGTTATTTGACGAGGAAGCCCAAAATCACAAACATATTTTCACTGCCACTTGTCCTCAGCTACAGACAGAAGATAACGTTTTCACATTTACAATTCGACGTTTCGTTTTTCTGCTACCATCATCAAGTTTATTTTTTCTTATAAGAGTCACAATTAGATTTTTCGACAGAAAAACAGTCAAAAGACAAGTTCGAAAGCTCCATAGTGTAGCTAAGAAAAAGTGGCAATGAAAATGTGCTTGTGATTGATTTTAGACTGCCTTGTCAAATAACACTTAAAAAGTAAAAACTAAATCTTTAACTTTTAGTTTCTTTTACGGCTATCTTCAGAAGTACTCGGAATATTCAAATTTTGAATGCATTTGGTCAAGTACTGAATTCCGCAATTTGGCCCCCATTTAAACTTCTTCGCATCTTCTGTAACTTCCGACATTCTAATAGTGAGGGTCGATTCCATAACAACATTATAAATGATGCAGTATGAAGATAAAATTGTTTTAACTGATTATTCGCTAAGGCCAAGGAAGGTTTTTATCACAGAAAATTGACCACATGTGAACATTGACCAGCGGCTAATGCCCACAGATTTTCAGTTGCTGGTCACCTTAATAAGGGTCACCTCGCCTCAACCGATTGAAATCTTCTCGTCTCCGACGGATCTAACAAAACATCACCTCCTTACCACGTTGTACATTTGTGATAACACATTTTTCCATCCGCTGATGTTTTTGTCTTAACAAAATTCTGAAGAGCTCATTCGATCATGAGCATTAACGTTACGCCTGCGCAGTGTAATCATAACACATTAAGAGGTGCGCTCTGGGGTGTTAATTTTTACATAGTATGGTGTTCCATAGTTGATGCTGCGTAGTGTGGTATTCCATAGTATGGAGATTATCGGGGAGTAATTCTTTTCGTTTGTTTTTTTTTCTATCTCGGATAGTTAATTTTAATAATAAAATTTGAATTTTCATAGCAACGCTCGCGGCTAAATGATCATCGTGGAAACGGAGTTTTTTCGCCTTTTGTAATTTGCCCATCTCCTTCGCACGTGAATCGACAGTCCTTTATGAAACACGGCACAGCTCCAAGATCGAATTGTTATCATTGTACTGTCCATTTGTATATTTCATGTCAGCTTTGTAATTACATATATGTAAAATTGGAAGCAGTAAACACAGTTTTCATTGTTGCCAGAAACTTGTTGGCATTGACTCGTAAATACAATGCAAAATGACTCATTTCAAAACGACACACCTTCGCAATTTTTTAACTCCCCCAACAAATCCTCCCGACAACCTGAAACATATTATATTTAGGACACGAAACAACCTATTTATTTATTTTTGTCCGAAAAGCTCTAAAGAAAAATCGATGTTTATGACCTCTTGTGGTAAACCAACGTAAAATCAAAGGGCCAAAATTAATGCCACAAGCATAAATCAAAGTGCTCATTAGACACTCAATGATTAAATATTTACTCTGCCTCCAAAATGCCCTGTGCTCCAGAGCATTAAATGGGCTATCTCTATTTTATCCTGTTAATGTTGTAAATAATCAACCGATGTAATAATCCATATAGACGATGCGGTTGTTCTGCCTGGACCTGGACCTGTGCCAGAAAATGTTTGACTGCATAAAATTATTAAAATAAAACGATGTCATTCGGATTTATTGCCGAGAATTTATTTTTACTTTTATCTTTAAAAGTTTTTGATAGTTTTGCGAATTAAAAATGTATGCCAGGAATGAGCAGGAGCAAATGGATTTCTGGAAATTGTAATATTAGACATGACTGCTGATGCTGGATACATGACATGGATATGAATTTTTTGCAGATATATCGTGTCCAAGAAAGAGATCAGGCCAGGAGAGGTCATTATTTCCGAGGAGCCCCTAGTAGTGGGGCCCTGCACCAGCTGCAAGGTGCAGTGCTTGGGGTGCTACAGAGACCTAGAAAATGAAGATCATATGCATAGGTTTGTGAAGGTTTTCGTTCCTCAATACTCGCTATCTCGTGTGCACAAAGGGCAATTTTTACCCATCTTCTATCCGGATTTAGATGCACCAATTGCGGTTGGCCATTGTGCTGCAAAAAGTGCCCAGGATTGAAAAAAACTCACGGCCACACCGAAATCGAATGTACCATACTCCAGGAATGCAAATCTGCATCGTTCCTCGATTTCAACAATTTGGAAGAATTGAGGATACATTTTCAAGCCATAGGTAAATGATGCTGCTACGTTAGCACCAACAGTTGGCGACTTCTTCTCTTCTCTAATTTAAAGTTAGATCTAAACTCCGAGATTCTATAGTACTAAGTCAGTAAAAAAGTGAGAATCTTTACTGCCGCTTACCGGGATACTATAATTAAATTTTAGTTCCGCTACGATGCCTCATCCTCAAAACAACAGACCCGAGCAACTATGCCATCCTAATGGACATGGAAAGTCACAACGATATCAGAAGGAGCATTCCCGACCTATGGGCTCTAAATCAATCCAGAGTGGTCGATAGGATAATCAAAGACTGGAAACTTACTGAGTTCTCAGAGAACGAAATTCATACGATATGTGGGATATTAGAGGTTTAGCATTATTGACTAAAACCCTTACGATCCATCTTATAATTGGGTGTTTTAGGTTAATGCCTTCGAAATAGGCCAGCAAGGTGTAAATATTCGTGGAATCTATCCTACGTCGTTTCTACTCTCACATGACTGCGTTCCTAATACGAATCATACAGATGAAGAAGACACTTATAGGTTGACAGTGAGAGCTTCTACGGGGATTCCCGAAGGGCATCCGATCACCTTAAGTTATGCTTATACTTTGCAGGTAAAGACAAACGACTTTCTGGAAATTTTGTGTTAATTAAGTTGGTCCCCAATTGTCTCCATAGAATACCCAAAAAAGACGAGAGCATCTACTTGAGAATAAATTCTTTGAGTGCAAGTGCAAAAGGTGTTCGGACCCCTCAGAACTGGGGACATACTGTGGTTCGTTATTATGTCCTAAATGTGATAATGGTTTAGTCCTATGTGATAATCCATTGGATTTTGATTCACGCTGGAGCTGTACAAATTCAAGAACTCATTGTCCAGGGTATTCGATATCAGCGGCATCAATGACGTTGTTATTAAATAGGTAAGAATGCATAGGCCGCAGGAAATGTACAAATTATATCCACCAAAATGTCCACAATAAATTGTTTACCCTTTTCAGAATATCCCAAGAAGTCGACCAAATAGACACTAATGACGTAAAAGCAATGGAGCAGTTTTTACAAAAATATCGCAACGTCTTACATCCCACTCACTATCTTTGCCTTAACGTAAAGGTATCCCTTAGCCAAATATATGGGAGGATATCTGGATACATCATACAAGATTTAAATGAAAAACCTTTATTAAGGAAACGTGATATTTGCAAAGAGATATTGAGTGTGTTTGATGTAATAGAGCCAGGATACACACGGATAAGAGGCAAGAATTTATTCTCTTATATAAAAAACACAAAGTTTTATTCAAATATACAGGTGTTACCCTCTACGAGCTTCACGCCCCGTTAATGATCCTTCTTTCGAGGCAAATAGAGTCGCAACACATGTCAAAGAGTGATATCAGAGCTACTCTGAAAGAGGTGGTCAAGTACCTTACAGAAGCTAAAGTGATTTTGTGCAATGAGCCAGAACATTCACCTGAAGGCATCATGGGGAAGGCCGCCAGAGATGCTTTAGTGCAAATAAAAGATTGGGAGAAAATTGTGGGGAAAATTAGATGAATGACATTTTTGATCTGTTCATAGGTTATTAAGGTATTTTATTTGATATTGTCAGGAGTGACTTGTATATTTTTGAAAATTACGAAAATATAAACTTTAAAGAATAGTTTGCCTATTTTCTTCTTGAATCAAAAATTAAATATACCCAGAAAACACAATCCTGCAACATTGTGAACAGAGTTTCATTGTTGATAAACACAATTTTTAATCCTTATTGGGAGTAGGGGAGTTAAATAAAAACTTTTTTTAGAAAAGTATAATTAGGTATTATATAAATGAAAACTTGCAATTAACCAAACTACGAGAATAGCAACATACAAAACGAATATAAAAACATTAAGTATAAAAACTACCGATCAGCGATTTAAACAGTAATAGTGTTCTGAACAATAAGCAGATCTTGTGCGTAGAACTGCACCATATATTTTCACATCTTGTGTGAGAGACCGAAAACAAAACAAATAAAGGCATTCACTAAAGAAAAATCAAAGTAACGTTTTAAGAAAAAATCAATACGACAAAAATCAATATAACCATTAACCACGAAAACATAATTGGAGCGTACACACAAGTAGAACACCCTGTAAACATTTTTCATGAAGGAGAAATGACACGTGACATGATAAACAGTAAACTGGAATGCTTGATCACAAAAATATTGATTTCTATATGGCTGTGAGTGCACTTAAAATCTGAAACCACCACTTGGCATATTGGGAGCCTCAGACGAAAATGCTATTTGACCATTTTCGGTGTTCGGAGCTGGCATCTCGTCGAGTTGAGTCTGGAATTTCAAGATATTAGCATCTATTGCCGCAAAATTATACCAAAAAAAACCCACATCACTAAAGAAATTCTCAATTATAGCCAAGGCCTTTTCGTAAATTTTCTCATTGTCGTGGCTCTGTAAAGATTCGATTAAGTCCAATCCGCCACACTCCTCTATCAAAACAGCAATTTTTTCTGTTTCTCCTAGATGCTGGGCAGCGCGCAGAATATTGTTAAGACCATCCAGTACGATGGACACGATTTTGAAATCCTTGGAATTCAGTAAGTTGCATAATGGTTTAATACAGCCCAACTGTAACGTAAGAAAAAAGGTGGAGAAAAAAGGTGGAGAAAAAACTTTGGGTTAAAAAGCTAGTTTTCGGGTGATTACCTCGACAAGTTTGGCTAATTGGGTGATGGTACCACCACTAGTGTAGTTAGTCACAGCCCAAACCGCTTCTTTTTGGCTCTTGAAGTCGCCGGTCGAAAGAACTTGAAGGAGAACTGGGACGATTCCCGCATCTATGACTTTTTGAATCTGCTCGGAATTTCCTAATATCGTTTTACTGCAGTGAAAGAACTGATACATCCTTCTATTTAAAATTCTTACCGGCAGTGATGTTAGAGACCGTCCAAGTAGCTTCCTTGACGACGTTCAACCTAGAATGTTGCATAAGTGTTGGCATCACAGTAAGTGCTCCAGCATTCACCACTACGTCCGTTTGAAGATCGTTGCCGGTTACAATATTTCCCACTGCTCTCAAAGCTGGAGTCAGAACGGTGTTTTCATCGCTTGTTAATAAATGAACTAGGCTAAACAATGATACAGAATTAAAGTTATGAAATACTTATCACTCAATATCAACATACCTGTCAATTAAGCCTGTATCCAGCACGGCCTGAATCTTCT
This sequence comes from Euwallacea fornicatus, assembly GCF_040115645.1. NCBI lineage: Eukaryota > Metazoa > Arthropoda > Insecta > Coleoptera > Curculionidae > Euwallacea > Euwallacea fornicatus. The sequence goes on along the minus strand of NC_089567.1, from coordinate 815,326 downwards.
CATTATTCCCATCAGTTAAGTATGATAGAGCCCAGCAGGTATCAGCCAACACGTCTCTGTACAAATATCAAAAGAATATTTTACGAATCTATCAAAAAAATTGTGTAAGGTTGGTACGCACATAATAATTTACAATGTACACGTAATAGACTTGGAACAGGCGAGTTCAAGTTTTATATGAAATGTTTTCAAAAATTGAAGAACTGTTGAATGTCTGGAAAAGTACTTGTATTATTGAGCGATTTTAATTGATTCAATTATTTTAACAAACCACTTACATGACATGACGTATTTGTTTTTGTATCAAAATACTCCTTTCAGCTACTGGAAGATTTATCTGCACAATTATACCACGAAATGTGCTTTCTGCTGCTCCGAATTTGAATATGGATATTCAGGCATTTTAAAACCAAACATTTTCAAATGAATCGTGAAAATAATTGTCTTCAGCAGTCGTCACCACAACCACCAAATTCAAATACATGTAACTTTTTTCTCCAATAATTACACCATTACAAAAAAAATCAATTCAATTGTTGAGTACAGTAGGGGTGTAGTAACAATAATAATATTGGCTTATTGAAAACATTAATTGTTACCATGTAAAACTGAGTTTTGGTAGTACCAACACTCTTAAAAACGATAGTTACTTACCTATCATTGTATGATAACAATCTGGCTAAAGTGGGCAGAGCCGGACGAACTCGTTCAAAATTGGGGCATGGATTCTTGTTCCTGCACAAATTAGAAACTGCCCAAACGGCGTTCCGCAATAACGAAATGCTAGTATCTGGTTTGATGAGTCTCAAAATATCTGGTAGGACATTATATTCAAGCACCATGTCCCTTGTTAATGGTCCATCTCCAGCAATGTTCCCTTAAGAATATTCATTTATAAGTACTTAAGGACACAACTGATTTTTTTCCTAATTTTTAATAAAAGCTTATTTTCCTACAGTAGTTCGCTTTCTAAGACAAACCAAGACTTTTTAAAATTTAAATTGAAACAAAATATCTTAATATTTTTACAGACGTAAACGTTTCTTAATGTGATGGTGTGAAAGTTTTTGGATTTAAATATTCATTAATCTTAATTTATCACTCCAACAGGCAGAATTTATTGAGGAAACAAAACCTGTATGTATTTATTTAACTAATTTAGCACTAAGAGGTATTTTCTCTGAAAATACTTTACCTAAAGCCCACACAGCCTGTTCTGCAACGTCAACACGAGGTGAAGTCAGCAAAGCTTGCAATTTTGGAATTGCTCCTTCCTGTACAACAGCAGCAGTTTGTTGTGAAGTGCCAGAAGCAATATTGGTTAAGGCCCAGCAAGCCTCAAATTGTAATGCTGGATTGTGGTTTTTACCAAGAAATTCTACACATCTGGGAACTACACCCAAACGAATCATATGATCAATTGGAGGGTTTCTTTCCCTGCTCAAAATCTTTCTGCATGCCTGTGTTGCTTTAAACTGCACTGTTTCATCTTGATTCATCATTCCTGCAGCAAAGGTTTTTTGTAATTATCTGTTTACATGAATTAAAGTAGAGGAATTTCAATTATGATTTCTTTAAGTTGACTGAGGGTTTTGAATTGAAGCAGATTTTTTAAGGTCTTAAAAGTTTTTTCTGAATAAAAGGGATATATTTGGGAGATTTTTTGGACAACCCTTAAATAATACCAATTTTTCACAGTATATATAGGATGTTACAAACCCAATATACTGTTATTTCTTAAACAATAAGAATTACAAGGTCAGTTAAATTAGAAAAATTGTACCAAATTTACTACTCATTAAAGAACTGAAAGCCATGTTGCCAAATGATTTTTAGTTTCTAAGTTATTATGGAAAAACTAAAGGTTTTAATAAAATTTTATAATTTAATAATAAATAAAAACAATTAATGATACCTATTTGCATATTATTTTTCCTCACTTCTTGATTTATTATACTTTCAAATTTGGAAACATTCTAAATTAAATGCCTATCATTACTCATATATTATTGACTACATATGGTTTTATTAATAAGTTATTTACCTATATAACATTTTTGGGCAACATAATAATTTCATTTGGATTTAGAGCTCCAGAACTAACATAGCTTATTGGAGCAAAAAATGAAGATACTTTTCAAATAAATATACAAAAAAATTCTGCATGCATTGTTGTAAAGGGATTACTTAAGATTTTTAAAAATCTTAAATAATATATACTGATCAATGTTTAAAAAAGTCAACTTGTTGTCATTAACTCAAAAACTAAGAAATATTTAAAAATTTACTGGTTTCTAGGTATAAGAAAACTATATTTAGCCCAATTTAAGCTAGAAAACTAAAAATAATTTAGCAACATTGTTTTCAATTCTTGAATGAGTATTCAATTTGGCACTTTTTTCTAATTTAACCGACTCTATAACTCTTATCGTTTAAGCAACGATTAGTACATTGTATTTAGAACACTCTGTATAACAGTATTTCTTATATTAATTTAATTGCAAAACAGTTACCATATGCTAAAAAACGCCTTAGCCTGGTCAATGCTTATTTAGTAGACTATCATAGTCATATTCAACATCAAAAACCTTTAGAGCTTTTTTGAAATCAGAAATTCATAGCTGATTATTCTCTCAAATTCCTCATTTGTTAACATACCATACATAATCTCCTCTGCACTCATGGTTACTGGACTGGTCGAATTGTTCTCTTGAAGAAGAGAGGTAACTTCTTCATCGGCTGCTGAGATATTTCTCCTTTTAAGAAGTTGATCATCCTTCCTTGCTTTTCGAAGCTCAACAGCCTGGTGAATTCGTCTGCGACGCATCTCCTATTGAAGCAAAGAGGTATGAAGCATAATTATCAAAGAAATTGAAAAGGTAATGAGGTACCTCGGTGTCTTTTCCTTTGTTCTTGAAAGAACGAATTCTGTTCTCATCTGCCATGACGAAAATGTTCCTATGGAAACGTAGAAGTTAAAGCGTACTTATTAAACTTCAACACAAAGATTCAGCCCTTTTCTTTTTATAGTTTGAATGGGCAAAAAAAATAACTGAAATTTTCTGGCTTGAAAAAAGGGTTATTAACGGTCTTTATAGAATTTAGGCTTTGATTGCTGTTGATGTGGTGCTCAATTAATGTTAATAACCGTTACCTTAAATATCCAAATTAATGATGAAAACACAGTAAAAACGTAGTTAAAACTTTGATTTTTAAATTGAACTAAAACGACGAATTGAAGACTAAACGGCAAACGATGAAAAATGGCGGTATTCGAATACTGTCAAAAGATCTTATTTTGGATTGGGATGCCCTCTGGTGATAGAAGTTTAGTTCGGCTAGTTTGTCCTGTCAAAAATTAACTTTATAAATTCACTTAGACAAATTCATTACCGAAATCGTATTATTTATTAATAATACTAGAAATTATTAAGTTATAACGAGCAGTTGACTTTGGACAGACTTTAATTTATAGTTTTAAGCAACTCAAATTCGGTAACCCACATTGAAATTTCACTCTTTCAGTTCTCCCGTGGGTTTCCTTGTTAAGATCAAGAGAATTTGATTTTCACCGATATTAGGCAACCCAACATACATACGTTAACGAATAATTTTGATAAATCCTCATGAAAATTGCGGTCTTAGGTTAATTTTATAAAAGCATGCAAGAGTATGATTAAAAATTGTTATCGAATGAAATTGGCGATTAAAACTTTTTAACGGATCAACGTCACTGAAATTGTCATTCTCACATGTTCTAGAATTCAAGTGTGTTAAGTGAGAAAGAAGATTTTGGCAATGTTGATTGGTTAGAAAGTTGCATTGCGATTGTATTGGACAAAAACTTCTGCCTACTGTCTCTTAGACAAGTATTTGTCTCTGTCAGTGTCCGTGTCAGTACTGTCAAGTGGAGGAATTCCTGAACTTCAGCCCCCCCCACTCGTCATCCGAATCTCGAACCAAAACATTGAAATGTATGTCATTTTCCCGGAACTCGGAAGTGAAAATAACAAAATAAAAATAAAGAATAATTTATTTCCGTATACGCTAAACCGTACAGTTTCTCAATAATTCGTATAATGTAATTATGGGCAAAATCGAACATGTCAAAAAACGCTATCGGGACGGTAAGAATTAGACCGACATGTATCCCGTTACTCAAAGAGAACTTCGACAGAATTCATGTACTATTTGCGGCTATTTTAAAAGAAAAAACACGATGCGTCGATAATTCCGTGATCTATGACGTACTACTGTCCGGTCCTGAGGGACTGGCCAGGACAGTAAGCGGGGATTTTGTCAGCAGACTACAGGTAAGCAGTACATAGTATCGAGAATTCCCCTAACTGCCACTCTCTGGTCCTAGTTACCATATTAACTAAACTAGTAGTAGTTATGTTAAAATTGTGTTTATGTGTTTCAAAAGTTATCGATTCAGAAATCATTCTTCTCAATTGAACAAGTTCTGCTAAACTTATTATAGTTTCGTTGTTTCATAGTAAGTTTGATATGTGTCACTGTCTTACTTGGTTATGCTGTCTTGCTTAGTTTTACTTTGCTCTTTGGTTTTGCTATCTTGCTCAGATATCCCAACAATAAGGGAAGGGTGAAAACTACAGAGTTTACAAGTCCAATCTTAGGTTTAGGTGCTTGGTTGTTTCAAATTCAAGAATAAGTACAAGGGAAAAACCAGATAATATGTCACATGGAACAAAAAAAAAATGATAGTGCCTCTGTGTAGAGCATTGGACATAGCAGATGGTGCACAAGTAAACCAGGGATATACACATTTTATTACAGAAATATTTGTTGACTAATATTTGCTATTTTTTAGTTTATGGTAAATAGGGTTAGATATGTAATAAAAATAAAAAACTATCCTTTTTCCCTTGCTTTTTTATGTTTGGATGAAGTCAGAATAGCAATGCTAATTTTTGATCCAAGTTAAAATATGCAAATATGGTCACAAAGTTACCAACTTTTCAGATATGCTACAGCTATCATGCCTTTACCTTCAGTCAAATGAAGGTTCCAGCTTTTATTTTATCTCAGGCTCTGTGTTTGATTTTATACTCAAAAGACATTGTGTCTCATGTATAAAATGTGAATAGCTATGTAAATCATGGCTGTTTTGAAATGAACTGTGGCATGTTAAATTAGTTGTAATAGGGTTGCTAAAGTTATCATCTTCGCTTTAATGGAGCTTCCAATTATGAATTTGGAGGAATTCACATTATTAAAGACAAAGACTGGTCTATTATGTGGCATGTTTTATGCTTTCTATTTTGTTGCCGCAATAGTGAATCCTTATTTGGGCAAGCATTTAATCCTTATTTCGTTCCGTTTTACGCACAAATAATATTTTTTAATCATTGAATATAGAAAAATGTGTCTCCAAGATAGAATTACAGTAAAAACCATTCTATCACTAGAAAATTGAGCAAGTCATTTCAAACTTCTAATAACAAAAAAAGAATTAAAAAAATATATATTACAACTGAAAACTATAAAAAAAAAACGAAAAAAAGATTACTGAAATCAAAACGACTACATCAAAGACCGAAAGAATCATTTGGATAGAAGATAAAAAGTTTGCTTTACATTCTCATTAAAAAGGGGAAATTAAATTGAGTGAATCAGTTTATATAATGAGGACATAAAGCAATGATTGTGACATTAGAAGAAAATAAATCAAAAGATATGTGTGGTGGCTAGTTTAGTGAGAAAGGATAATGAGAGACTGGAAAAAATTGAAAAGATTACAAATCAGGACTAAGGAGTAAATCTTACCAGCGAAAATAATTGTAACAACAAAGATCTGGTAAAAAATATTCTGCCAATGTATTAATTTAAAATATTAATTTTTCCAAGTCACCGACTTAAATCAGCAATAAAACTTCAAAGAAAAAACATTCGAAACTTGCTAATTGCACATCTAAGGTAAGCGCGTTGTCTTTTAGTGCGTTGAAGGCTATAGTTGTTAACAAAAAAAAACAAAGGCGGATTTGGGTCTAAGCATTAGTTAAACCACCATTGATTTTATTAATGATTTCTTATGACCTGCACTTTTTTTTAATTCGCTAGCTCTTTGCATTGTTGCGTTTTTATAAAACTGCGTCATTTGTTAAAGATGTAATCTGAATATTAAAAAAAATTACCTGATATGTTCAATAGATAGGCTGATTGCAACAATGATAATGGCACGGCAAATTTTAGTATACGTGTATAATGCTGCTTATTTTTACACAATTTTTTCCTTATACAGGGTGTCTCATTTAAAGTTGTGGTTCAAGAATGCTCTAAAATGGTTCGTCGTATGAAAAAAAGTTTCAAATAATAGTTGTCTGGTAAAGAGGAGGACACGTTATGAACATAGTATCTTATCCATAACGCTATTTTAAGGTCATTTCAAGGGCAACTTTTTTTTTTAAACGGTATCCACGTATTTTTTTACAGATTCTTGTAGATTTTCAAAAAATGAATACCTTTTATTTGAATAATTTTTTATTAGACGTTTTACTACAGAGTTACCCTTGCTTTTTCGATTTTTTTTTATTAGGTAGAAGAATTGTTATGGATTTTAAACCGAATATGCATTGCAAAACTTTTCTAGAAAAAAAATGCAATAATTCCGACTAACTCAAAAATTGGACAAAAATTAAGGACAATTCTGCAGCAAAACGCCTAATAAAAGAATTGTTCAAATAAAAGATATCTAGATAGAATAGATCTTCAATCAGAGCTTTAAATGGGACACCCTGAATAATGATAAATCGAGATGTGAAATTAAAGAATGGAATACGAGCAACACAAAAATACACAATAGTACAAATGAATATCGGAGGTAGAGAATAATAAATAGAACGATTCCGCTATCTCGCCTTATAAAAGAGTGGCTGATTTTCATTCTACCGAATGTCGAAGAAGGAAAAATTTTGAAGAAGTACGAGAATTCAAAAGCACAAAAAAAACGAAAAATGGAAATGCTGAGTATTCGGATAAAGAATCTTATCATGGAGTCCTCTATCTTACGGAACTGCAGAAGTCAAAGCTCCTGCAGGAAATAAGGAAAGCATTCCTTAGATCGACGATAAACAAATTGGTTTTAGACTCCCATCAAAAAGGGGTAGTTGAATTGAATGAATCAGTCGATCTGATGAAGACGTAAAGCGGTGAAGATGGCATTACAAGAGAAGAAGCTCAAAGACGTGGGTGGTTTAGTAAGAACAGATAATGAGAAACAGAGACTAAAGAAATAATTAACGAAATAACAAATCATGATGAGGGAACAAATCCAAGGTGCGAAAATAATTATAAGAAAATATATTTGCCTAACTTATCGTCCCCTAGGAGTAATTCCAAATTTGTAAACTCTTAACGCTCATGCTGGAAAAACAGTTTTATTTTAGCACATTCTGACGTTATAGAAATTATTTTGATTTGGTTTGTTTACGTGATACGCAATTCTATGCAACATTTGCTCTTTGGGGCAAACATTGCATGGAATTACATATCGGAATCCACTAGGAACGTTACATCCTTACAAACATTGAAACAGACGCAGACGATTGCTTCGTCACTCTGTTACATACTCTCGTTTTAATCATCAAATTACTTATTTATGTTCAGTCGTTACATGTGTTTTACGCCTTCATTACAAAATTATTTTGATACAATCTAGGTGAAACATTTTAATGACGTTGCAAATATTATTTACGTTTTGTCCAGTTTGGCATCGGATCAAAATTGTAGATACGGGCGGTTCAGCGACCGTCAGACTGACCCGGATCTTTGGGTTGTTAAAGTTGGAAAAATAGGTCTGCCGCCTGATTACCCAGTGCTAAAGGCTAAATAGACCATAATTTCATAGTGCATAATTTGCTGTTATAGGTCATTTAGCTTCGTCATTAAATATGCATTTTTGCGTAGGTGTTTCTATTTTTGTATTGATGCGCAGTAAATAATAGCTCAATTCCTCGTTACTCTGTAAAGGGGAGTTAGCTGATATCTCTAAACAAGAGGGTGAAATAATTTGGGATTGGCAATCAGGTCGGGTCAGATTTGGGATCAGGAATGATCTACATTTCCCCCTATCTCTTTTTCAGCAAAATGCGTTTAATGAAACTCGGGACTTCGATTACATTGAAGATATATTTTTTGCGGGAACTAGTTTAAGCTGGAAGTTCGTACCGTTTGCCCAGAAGTTGGTATAACGAATATGAAGTAGATATAAAAATTGCATATAAGATGGGAATTTACAGGCACATTTCCTTTGCGGCCATTTCACGGGCTCCAACTGATTATCGTAGATAGAGAGTGAAATTGGGCAAAAAATGAGTTTTTGCTTTTAAATGTGAATAACTGCAACATATTCAATAAGTGTATAAAAAATTTACTCATTTGTGGACAGGGTGGTTGCTGCCTGCGGGCACATATGTAAATGTGTCTGCTTCTTCGGAGCCCTTTCTCTAACTACACTTCACCGCAAAATTTAAGCATATTTAAAATCTTTAAGCATTTTCGTTTTTATGCTTTTCGAGTCAACATTTTACGTTAACTAGCGAAACACGACCATGATGTCAATAAATTTAACTTCACGAAATCAATAAGGGATCTAGTTAAATGAATACACGGTGTACCAAAAAAATTCGTAATTCTAATTTTACGGTTTGTACAAATAAACGAGTGTATTGCTCTAATCGCCCCTTTTTGATATACCGAAAGTTTCTAATCTCAGTTTGATTAATTTGTTCGCATATTCCCAAATTAACTGATTCTTAACTGCAGCTCATTTAAGTCCTTATGGGGAACCTGCATGGCTCTGGCTTGTCGACCCATATTGTCTCATAAATGTTCGATGGAATTTAGATCAGGGCTTCTTGCTGGCCAAGACAGCGTTTGAATTTCCAAACCTTGGAGGTAATTTTGCACTACTTGTGCCACGTGCGTGCGTGCATTATCATGCGTCAATAAGAATTCCCCACCGATCATTGTGGCATATAGCAATACATGGAATTCTAAAATATTTGTTATGTATTTGTGGTCTGTTAAATCACCGTTTTGAAACCCAACCAACTCCGTGAGACCTTCCAAACTAGTGCCTTCCCATATCATAACAGATCCACCTTCATAGTTTACAGTTCCGACAATGCTGCAAATTGGATACGCTATCTTCGATGTTTTATAGCTAATAAGGGCCTATTTGCAGCCCTACATGGAGTGCCATTCTTTTCTGCTAATTTTCTTCTCGCTGCACTTTGACTGATACGAAATTCGCATCGACGAGAAAACTCCTACTTCAGCGTAGTGTTTGTAATGAATCGACTTTTTAAAGCTTTTGGGCGCGAAAATCAATCTTGAGCATTCGTTGTTGACCTTTGCCATCCTTGACCAGGTCTTCTTCGGTTACTATCAACCTCCCGAAACCGCGCAAGTGCCCGGTAGACCGTAGGTTGTGCCACTTCAAATCGTAATGTGATTTGAACTTGTGGCAAACCTACTTCTGCTAGTGGCACAGCAGCTGCACATTCTTCCAGCGAAAGATTTCTCCTCTCGTGGATATTTTGGGTCGTTTTCTTTGGGAATAAAAATTTAAATTTACAAAACGTACTTCAAAAACACAATCTAAACGAAGTTAAATGAGGTATATAACCTTCAAGCCGAAATTGCTGAAATAGCAATTTTCATTGTTTTGTAAACAACTGTTGTTATCTTATAAACAAACACGTAAAAAATTATGAAACGGTTTTAAGAGTAATAAAGAAATAATTTCGAATAACTAGCGTGGATTTTTCGGTGCAATATACAGAGTGTTTCGATTTGGAGTGTTTTGGCGGGTAACTCCCACTTCCCGGTTAGATAGGAAAAAAGTAGCGTACATATCAAGAGCGCGGTTTATGAGGAAATGTTAATGGCGAAAACCACATTTTGATATTTTTAGAGTCCACGGGGCTAGTGGGCCTCCTTCAAATTTTAGGCCCTTTCCAATATTCCTCATAACTTTTTTGTTTAGGGCAATATTGAATTAAAACAAAAACATTCTTAAGGCACTTTTTCGATGTAATTGCTATGGCGTGCTACACCGTGCCGTTTTTGTCAAAAACCGACATAACGTATTTATTTTAAATAAAAGTCACAGTTGGGCATGACTTCAAAAAAATATCAATTTTAAATCATTTTCAACCACGCAAGTGTGTCTTTAGTTATTTTCAAAAATAATTGAAGTATTAAACTTTTTGCGTTTATACTCAAGTTAGTTTTGGCACCAGCAATATTGGTCATTTTATGTGTTTTTAATTTTTGCCTCATAATTTTTAATGTTTAGTGTTGATTTAGTGCCGATTTTCCAAGTAAAAATGATAGATAACTATGAAAAATATGACACGATAAAGTGTTTCATATTGTCAAATGAAATCTTGCTTGTGAGTTATACTTCCATATCTATGCCGAGTAGAAAACCGTTTAAGCAATTGAAAATTAACTACAGAATTATCAAAACTTCAAAAAATGTAGACCACAGCACTACAATTTGAATGAAAGTAACGAAATCGAAGAACTAAATGTAATTGGAGAAGTTTTGGAAGGCTCTAACATATCGCTTATTCTTGAAAAATGACTTGAAAAATGGTTCAAAATGACATTTTTTGAAGTCATAGTCGTCTCTGATTTTCATTTAAAATATAAAAGTTATGTCGGTTTTTGACAAAACGGTATCCTGTATCAAAAAACTAAAGCATGCCACTGCAACCGCATCGAAAAAGTGCCTTAAGGACGTCTCTGTTTTTCTTCAATATTATCCTAAACAGAAAAGTTATGAGCAATTTTGAAAATTGGCGAAATTTAAAAAACGCCCTCTAGCGCCGTGGACTGTAAAAATATCGAAATACGGTTTTCGCTATTAATGTTTCCTCATAAATCGAGCTCTTGACATGTATGCTAGTTTTCCTCTCTATAACCCGGAAATGGGATTTTCCTGTTAAAACATTGCAAATCCAAACACTGTACGAACATTTTGTAACTTCTACTTTTTTCATGATACCTTTGACAGTTCTGAAAAATAAATCAAAGTCGAACGTGCTTTAAAATTTATATATTTCGAATTACGGTTATTACACAAAGCAGGTGCACTTCCCCACGCGATTATCCCATGAAATGGCCTCGGCGCAACCCGTATCTAGCACCTCTGGATTTTCGCGTAGCTTATAATTTTATTATTCAAATTTAGCAATTATTCCCATGCAAGGAGTGATTCTGCACTCACTCTGTCTAAAAGCGGGCAAGTTTCTTCGTCAACATATTCCATATGTCGGCACCGACGTATGTTTCAAAGCCAAATCTAATGTTTTTGATTGATTTTCTGGCCGTTCATGGTCAATTTCACACTATCTATTTTATCTGCAACAATTAAATACGACCGGTGGAATAACCGCAAAGCAGGGTTTGCTTGCAAATTTCACTTTCGTAATTTTATTATTTACTTGATATTCTTAGCGTCTACATATTTATACTTTTTGCGTAAACGTTAAAAATTCGAAACGTGAAATTTGGAACATTAAAACACCTTTCTCTGTTTATTTGTATGGATAATAGAGATGTGAGCAAAATATCCAGTATACTGCACGCTGTATAAACTTTAAACTACTTTTAATCCCGGATCTAAAATACCTAAATAGAAATCGTTTTGTTGTATCCTAAGTAGATGTTTATTTGGTTTATTTTTAATGTTTTAAAGTGCACTGTTTCCAAATGCTATCTGGATGAGTTCCAATACCTGAATCCGTTAAATAGGGGTGTTGGAGGCCGTTGGAGATGCGGAAACGGTCAAATTTAATTAAAGGTTTTTTTTCTCCGGCTAAAATAATCAGTAAAATAACTATTTACTTTTTTACCTTGTCATTTTCGAGTTTTCGTTGTGCCCTGTACGCATACGCGCACTTTTCCTCACCCATGTGTGCATATTCCGCACGCATATGCGTGTGCGGAAAGTTGAACTTTCTCTCACTGTTTACCTAAAAGTGGCTGTGACGCCTGTTCATCAAATAGATAATCTGACAGATGACGACAGATTTCCGATCATTCGACATGTAATAGGCACTAGACAATGGAGATAGATCGTGACGCTAGATGATGAGGCAGAATTACTAAAATACTCCCATGAGTTCATATACTCATACTCTCGCCCCCTCTCTCTCTCTCCTTCTCTATACGTTTCTTCCTCTCGACATTTCATTGTCCTTAAACGTGCAACTCTCTCCCGTTTAACTGAGTCAGCATCTACTCCCGTTTACGTGGTCCTCATGCTGTATGTGGTCCTTACCTTGGACACCCCGTAGACACTTTAGAAATGAACTTCTTCGAGGGGAAATGAAGGTGATCAAACCGCATTGAAGTACTGCAATTAAAATTCTTTATGTCACTTCCAGTTTCCATAAAATAGGTACAGGGGCGTCTAGTTTGAGACACCCTGCACATACGTTCGTAAATTTTAACTCGATTTATTAGTCTGTGAGCTTTTGTGAGGCAAGTGATACGAAGGTGTTTGTCAATTCGTCTAATGTGAGTGTGAAAAACATGTTGTCTCATGAAGATAGTGTTATAAACTAGCCTTAGGCGTAAGGAGTATGTTGCGAACACCTGCTAGTGTCTTATTACATCTTGGAAATGGACTAAGCTTGTTGTTGTAAGTGAGAAGAGAGCGATTCAGGGATGCGAGCGTGGGAAGGATGTGGAGGTCTGGGTGCCTGTTCTCGGGATGAAAAACGGGTGCACCCGGGGTGACTCTGATACAGTATATCAAATTGAAACTCGTACACCTCAAAATTTTCTAATATGTTATGTTTTTTCTTAAATAAATATCTTTTACACATTAACTTTGTATATTTTGCGAAGAATGGTCACGGATAGAACGTTTTTTATCACAAATTCTTGTGGTAAAGTATTTGGTAAAATAACAATAATTTTTTAAATATTTTGATAGTCAAATTGACAATCGTAAAGTGATGATTCGTAGACATTAAATATTTCTTGCTTCTGTTGAATAGTTCCAAATTTTATATAAATTTACTATCGTGACGAATTTATCTGTGTTAACTGTTTCCATAATACTTTTCTCAATTTTTCGTATCAATGGCACGCCAGAGGGGCCAAACAAGTTTAGCAGAGAGAGAGTTAGCGATTCATCATCATAAACATGGAAAATCTTGCCGGGAAATTGCAAAAATCCTTAACAGACCCTACACCACTGTACAAGGTATTATAACACGTTACAATGATGGCCATGGTCTAGAAAATATAGTAAAAATTGCTTAAAAATGTTTTTTTAATATATACGACGAGCGTTGGATTCTAAGGAAAGTTGCGGAAAATCCCAAACTGTCAGCCCCTAAGTTAGCGAAAATGGTAGAAGTAGAATTAAAGAAAAAAGTTAATCCCCAAACAATTAGAAATTTATTGAATAAAAATAACTTCCATGGTAGAATAGCACGAAAGAAACCGTGCATAAGCAAGACGAACAAAATCAAACGTCTTTAGTTTGCTGAAGAACACCGAGATAAGGATGTATCATTGTAGAACAACGTGATGTTTGCAGACGAGAGCAAGTTCAATATTTTTGATTCTGACGGAGTAAATAGAGTGGGGAGAAAACCCAACGAAGCGATAAAATCTAAGAATTTACGAGCGACCATGGGTGGGGGTTCTCTGATTCCTGATGGCATGGGGGTGCATGTCTTCCAAAGGCCCTGGTAACTTGCGCTTCATTAATGGTATTATGAATCAAAATATGTATCTTGTCATCTTAAAACAAAGTCTGAAGCGAAGTGCTACAAAATTGGGAATTAGAGAACGTTTTATCTTTTACCGAGATAACGATCCCAAACACAAGGCGATGAAAATTAAGACTTGGTCGTTATGTAACTGCCCAAAAGTTACTTTCACAAAGCCCAGATCTCAATGTGATTGAACATTTATGGGACAACTCATCAAATCTCTAACATTCACGAGTTAAAAGTGGCTCTGCGGGAAGAGTGGGCAAAAATAAAACCTGAATGTTGCCAAAAGTTAGTGGAATCTATGCCTCGACGCTTAACCCATTTGTGCCCAAAACATCTTTTTTAGGTAATTGTCATTTAATTAGTATTAATAATGCATAATACAAACAGGGGATTTACCAAATATCTGCAGAGCCATCTTTTATCACGTGTCTGAAATTATAGACAATATCTCCTACTAAAACTTATCATTTAAGGCACTAGATGTTGCCACTGATCACTTTTGTAAGCCGTGCTCAAATGAGTACAATGGGATCATATGGGTTAAGGGATGTAATTAGTAGTAAGGGATCACCAACCAAATATTAATTTCTAATTGTTGATTTATTCTGTTATTTTTATATTAGTGTACGAGTTTAAGTTTTACCATCAAAAAGTAAAGATATTTAATTTTCCCCTACAAACTGCATATTTTCTCAAGCATTTTATCAGGTGTATAAATTAATTCTCGGCCCTTAGATGAAATTGGTTAAAACGCCTCTCTGAATTTACAATTTTTTCTAACTATATAGTCCGTTTTGAAGCGCCATCTGTGAGCTATCAAACCACTTAATTTGATTAATCTAACCACGAAGAACGTTACAAATGTCGTCTGACAAGCAGCGCTTAAGGCGCTCTCGTCTTTTCACTTTTCAACTTAAAAAAAATGCTGCAGAAGCGCAAGACACGATTTGTTCAGCCTTGGGAGAGAATGCTGTATCTTGTAGTACGCGTAAAAAATGGTTTCAACAGTTTCGGAATGGAAATTTTGATCATTTTGAAGATGAAATACGCCCCGGTCAACCAAAAAAGGTTAACGATGAAGAGTTGGAGAACTTACTCAATGCAAATCCCTGCCAAAGACAAAAAGAGCTTGCTAATGCACTCGGAATGACTTAACCAGCTATTTCGATACGTTTGAAAAAATTAGGGAGGATACAAAAGGAAGGTCAGTGGATACCTCATGATCTTAGCCCAGAAAACAAAGATCGGCGCTGCGAAATTGCAATGTGTCTACTGACGCGATTCAGAAAAAGAGACTTTTTAAGTAAAATTGTTACTGGAGATGAAGAAAAAAACAATCCTAAGAGAAAAAAATCGTGGGTTTATCCGGGAGTCCCATCAGCAAGTGCTGCAAAACTAAACATCCACGGAAAAAATTTGTTATTGAGTATTTGGTGGGATTCCAAAGGTGTAATTTATTATGAGACACTTAAACCAAGAGAAACTGTTACTGCTAACCGTTATCAAGAGGTCAATTAATAAAATTGAGGGATGCTATTGAGGAAAAAAGACCTTTTAATGGCAGTGCGACAAGGCAAGTCACTTTGTTGCGCGGCAACGCGCGCCCACACACGGCAAAAGACACCACTGACATTATCTCCACGTTGGGCTGGGAAGTTCTCCCTCATTCACCAGATCTCGCACCTTCTGATTACTACCCTTTTCGAGCGTTACAACATCACCTGGTTGATACACACTTTCGATATCTCGAAGAAGTCCGCCGAACAATGGAAGATTTTATCCAATCAAAATCACCATCTTTCCTCCGAGATGGGACTCGAAAATTACCCGATAAATGGCAGAAATGCGTTGGAAGTAAGGGCAATTATTTCGATGATTAAATTGTAATTCTTTTTTTTTTTTTTATAAATAAAAATCTAAATTGTTGAAAAAAGGCCGTGAATCAATTTACACACATGATATTTTACTTTAGCCATTCGTCTCTAAGTGTGACAAGGGAAAACGTGCAAGGATTGTTATTTAACAAAAACTCTCAGTTATTGGAAAACTTTTAGGTGTACGAGTTTCAATTTGACGTACTGTAGATCGTGCGAGGGGGCATTCGATCTCCGATCTTGGGGAAGTAAAGGGGTACTGCCGGGACTTGTGCTCCGTTCCATCCTCCTCCGCCACCAAAAATGCAATTTCCCCACAATTGTTATTATTTTTTAAATCGTTTCCAGTGGATTTGGG
Organism: Euwallacea fornicatus; assembly: GCF_040115645.1. NCBI lineage: Eukaryota > Metazoa > Arthropoda > Insecta > Coleoptera > Curculionidae > Euwallacea > Euwallacea fornicatus. Next base: position 799,322 of record NC_089567.1, on the reverse strand, counting down.
TAGCGAACGAGCATCGAAGATTCGAGAAAAATGTCACGTGACGAGGACCGAGAGGCACTCATTGAGGCCAGTCATTTGGCGACAGTGACACAGTTATCGCGAACGCGCTCGTCTATCTCGTCACTAGCAAGGGCTCATAATGGTGAATTAAAATCCTTTGTGAATCTAAATCGTTTATTTATTTGTTGATAATACTCACGCACGCACATTAATTTGTAAAGATAACACAGAATAAGAGGAATAAACTAAGTTTTATCGCTTAGGCGTATCGACAAAAGTAAATAACATGCACAGCTTGCGTAGGTAATTTAAATAAATGTTTCTTCAGTCTGATTGTCGTTCCCAAACGCTCTCAAGTCCGGTTCATATTCTCATTCATTCACCACAGTCGAATATATCGCGAATGAGAGTGGTGAAACTCGGTTCACCTTGTTGAGTACCGCGCCGTCCGCTCGCCGAAATTTTATTCAATTTCAATGGCCTGTTAGAAGGCTACGCGTCTCTTTCTCTTTTACATCCGGCTTGCTATCCGGATCTTCATTTTCTTCGACATTTTTCGTCGTTTCTTCAGTTCAGTCCGACGTTTCTCCGCGTTTCGGTACTTCGTACAACCACATTTCTACACCCTACAGAGGCCTTACCAACCGGACTTACCCGTTTAGGGGGCCCCGCGCCTCTTCTCGCGCGTGAGTGACTCGTGAGACAAGCAGCTAAATCAAACCGCTTTTTTTCCTTTTTTTTTTTTTTGTTTTTTTCTTTTTTTCGATAAGCCGAACCCGACGTACTGACGATGCCGATGCCGGATCTTCTATCGAATGACTGCTCGATATTTCGTCGGGATTAACAAATCGATTGAATTTGTGATTCCGGGATCGGTATTTGCATTGTTCGTTTCCTTTTAGTTCGAAAGTGATTCGTCGGTTTTGATTTGATTGAGACACCGAAGTGATTATTATGTTATAAACTTTGATTGCAGTTAGCGAGAAACGCGCGATTTGTCCGTTTCTATGACAATTATTTGGGTTCTCGTCATAGAGTTAAATGTGTTTACAGCTTCGGGTCCCGATCTTTCTGGATATGACTGTTACCTTCGGCGAGGTTAGTATGGTCTCAACCGCTGATGTTAATAGATAGATATGCTTTGCCTTTAGGCCCTAAAATTTCATTGGTGTCGCTCATGCATCCTAAAACGCTCGTGCGCCACTCCACCGCATTATCACCACCTGGAAATATGAAAATGTTTCCATTCAGAGCGACTAAGACTCCAACCATTTATGTATATCTAATCATCATATGAAAAAGTTACTTTTAAACGCCATTATTTCCCTTCTTATTGGAAAGAAATGCGAACGTACCGTAAGGCCAGAAGGTTCACGCTGTGCGGTTTCCTTACGGATCGCTTACATTACTTACCTAAATGTCCGATATCTCAGTAAACACAAAGATCCGTGTTCGCCAACCTGTGGCAAATTTTCATAAAATTTGCAAAGTTTACACGCTTGCATGCAGCTTTCTTATGTGCTTACGTTACTTAAACCTTACGCATGACGTTTTTACTTGTTTGGAAGCTGAAAACTGGGTTACGAAAAAACAATGTTGTACGTACGTAATGTAGGGCTTTATGAGACGAGGCACTTCATGGCTGGGCGAGCTTACATGCAAATCTATAAATGGATGAGTTCATTTAATGCCCGATTTCATATTCGTTTGCTAATAATTAAACTTTTAAGTTAGAATTGAAATGCTTCCAAAACAGGTAACTCGGCAAGCACTTCAAGTCACTTTGAATTACGATCATGATGAATTTTATGACACTGTTTTGTGACCATAAACTTATCCATTTTTTGGTCCTAGTGCAATAACGTTGACCATTACCTATAACAGAACATTCATAATGACTGAACGATCATGTAATAAGATGTATTTTGTGAATATCCTGGTAAAATTTACGTGTAAAACTGTTCGGGCAACGTTTTTGGTCCATCATAAGGGTGATTAACTAAACATTAACTGTCAAACATGGATTTCTATTAACAGGTAATTAAGGTATTTTAGTTTTGATTTACAAGTTAAATGATTAGCGAATTAACATGGAATCTCACTTAAGACGTAGGTAATACGTACTTAATGAAGGTTTATTCCACTCACCCGTTTGTGGGTTCACTCGCAAGTTCGCTCGGCTATAACCTGATTCGATGTAATGAATATATAGTGAAACGTTATATTAGCTATTTATTACATAAACTACTGTCATAATCGAATCAGACATAAAAATAACAATTTGTTTCGTGCGGGCACCTTAATTAAAACCACGAAATCCAATTAGGACAGATGTGCCTGATTACCATTTTTCAGGTGTTCTTGGCGACGAAGTGCCCATATAGCTTAAATTACATAATTTTCTATAGTTACATAATTTAAATATATAATTACATGAATATATATTTATATAAATAAACTTTTAAAATTGCTTCCGCCCTGGCTTAATTTTGGGCAACTTTTTGTGCATTGCAATAAGCCAAAAACTCAGTTTGAATTTTGGCAGGTAATGACAATTTTGGAATCTAAATGGGTGACCAAATTGGCTTCTTTTAGCTACTAGTTGCGTAACGAAAGCACGAACAACACACCACAAATAGGATAAGCAAAAATACTGGTCGCGGCAATTCTACAGATACAGCACGCAGCTTCACCAAGAGCTAATTTCTGCCCTTTTTGATTTTGATAAATAGCTGAAGATAATCTAGTTGAAAAGCCCAAATAACACACATTTCGAGGAAATTTTACGCATGTTGATGCCACCCCTACGGTCTTAGGGGGCGCAAAAATGCGATATTACAAAAGTCAGCATTTTGAAAACATAAAAACGGTGAGATGAATCTAAAATTGCAGCAAATCACTTGGAAAATTACATTAATTAAACACTAAAAAACTCTTGTATGCATAAAAAAATCTTCTCTAATTCGCGTGACGTCTGATATAAGGGCACGCATATCCTTAAAGGGGCTACCATGTGCAAGGTGGGCCGAGTTTGATTGAATTTCAAGATCCCTCAAAGTCTGAAGGAGATGATGAAAAAGTAACATGAAATATAACCCAAGAAACGTATTGAATATTTTCTTTTGATCCTGACAAAAGCGCAAATCTCATGAAATGTGGGCCAGCCTGGATAGGAGCAGCTACCTAGCTAAAAATACAACATCCTGTATTTTTTAATTGCGTTTTTAAATATCTTTTTTTACGGATTAACTGCTTCTAGCCGGAATTAATTAGTAGACATCGTCACATCCTCGAGCATAATTAATGAAAATTTCGCAAGTTCTCAATAACAAGGTAATTCAAATTCACGAGACGAGATTATCTAGGATTATCGTCTGAATCAATAATTACTGAAAGGATGCTGATCGTCGATAATGAATATTTTTGTTTGCACAACAAACAACAGAAAATATTGTTATTGAAGTCAATGATACCGGATCTGAATATAGCAACAAAGTAAGAATTTTACCGTAGGCTTGAGAAATGTGAGACATGAGTTGTGTTGGTGAAAATGTTGATATAGCTGGTCACGTAATTAATTAGCTGTAAAGCATATTTGAAGCATTAATTATAGTTTCGCATTGTGACGCAATTGCAAACAATTCAATTTCCGAATTACCTGCATACTCGTCTAGTATGTATTTAAATTAGATATTAATTTTTTGTAACTTTGATTATGCTGCAATGGACAGCTATAAACGCTGACTGGTTGTGCTGATGTGAGATTAGGACAGGGGGGAAATAGCTTTTCTACGGGCAGTCGATAATTACGTGTATCACATAAAACATATTGAGCTGTGCAGGGAATGTGGATTTAGAGCGTTCAATTTTAAAGAAATTGCTACTTTAATTTTAGTGGAATTGATAGGGAAATTTAGATTTTACAAAAAAAATTGGTTGTTTTACGACCAGCAGAGCTACGATTAGCATAAAACTGTCTCCCAATTCATCCAACTGCATATTACGCTAGCGGTTTTCGAGATCCTAATAATAATTAAATACGCACAAAGCAAACTAATTATTTCCTACAAATTAATTTTGCATTGCAACCTTTCTATTTCTTCCAAACCTCGCTACCCGAGCGCCTACTTATTTTCGATTGGTTTTGCCAGTTATCGGGGAATCCCATCCACTTCATTAGAAGAAACCATTAATTATTCTCCAGAAAATCATGACCCTGGTCGAGAGGTTAACAAGAACCGTCATACCGTAATATTAAAACCCGATTTTACCTTAAAAAAAATTGTTAGTGGGTGTGTGTAGCTTTAATGGTAGTCGGTAGATTACAGGAAGAATATTGTAATGTGGAATTCCTGTTATCAATTTACATTAAGTAGCAATTCATACTAAATGGTTGGAAATCTTGATATGACTGGTATTTCCTCGAGCTGATGTAGCTTCGCATAAGCCACGCTACCTTGGAAATCCACAGGATCTAGACCGTTTAATTAGATGATCGCTATCACGGAGAGTATCGTTTTTCTGTGTGTTGATGGGCAGTTCGTTAAATGTGAAACTTTTGTTTTCGCTTCGGTATCAAACCCATTCTGGTGCAAAAGTTTCGCGGGTCATGCCCGAGATTCATTTAAAAAATAACAACATTATGTGACCTGCGTTATTTAAGTCAAAAAACCCGTTCCCGGAACCTGCCCGAATGCATTAAGCAACTGCATTTCAGCATCGATGTAAGCTGCGTTGCATGACCCGTCTTCTAAATATGCACATTCCTGTAGATTTGCATTCGTGATTTTGACAAATCATACTTTTCAACCGCTCCCTAGGAGCGTAGACATAATCAGCGGAGATAGACGTGAAAACTGACTCTAACATACGTGAGTGTTAGGAGACCCAAATGAGTGATGAACGCTGCGCAATGAACTAAATTAATTCATATGCTTAGTTAGGCGATTATATGTCCTTATCAATGAGCTAACGGCCGTCTGCACGTCCCAGAAGTAGCTGAAAGACATTCGTCTCGATAATAACGTACAATAAAATATCACGGAAAGTCGAGAGCTTCGTTTAGGTGGGCCGTTATGAATCGATCAGCAGCGATAAACGAACGCGATTTTTGATGCGGAGGTTCGAGCCCTGTTCGATTAAACTTTTTTTTTTAATTAATTTATTTTTATATATACAAAATCGCAGGAAAAATCGCGTAAATGATTCCGACATCGCTAGCAGAGCTGTAACAATAATAATGATTGATTGTGCTACTATCTCCGGTGGAAATCTACATTTGAAAGTATATTCGGGGCGATAGAAGCTCAAGTTTCGGTAATCGTTCCTATGCAGCAGGCAGCCCCAAAGGGGAAGGCATTGCCTAAACTTAATTCATGTTTGTTACAGAAATATGTAGACGATATCTGCCTTGAAGGTTGCAACCTTGCTAAAATAGCTGCAACTGGTGAAGATTCCAGCTACGATTCGGATTGCGAGGGTTATGAAGGAACCCAAAGCAATCTGTCTGGAAGTCACCAAGACGTTTCCCGAACGGTGAGCGATACTTTGGCAGCGGAGTTTGCAGAATATGTACAGGGAGCGCAAGAATCTAGTGCCGCATATAATGCAAGGTAATTTACCTTCGTAATAATAGCTCGTTTAAACGTACGAAGATATCTCAGAAACTGGAATTTTTCAATAGTAGTCTTTAACGTGGCAAATGAGGCTGGAAGGGAGGCGCGTTGCAACTTGAAACGGCTGAATACGGCCACCATCTAAAAATTTACACCTGCGAAATTGGCCAAAAACCGAATTTCTGCTTGGTGGCGTATTGCTCGCGTGTTCATAACTTTTTTAGATATTATCAATTTAATTTCTTCATCCTCGTCATTATTTTAATTTTACAAGAATTGCGGCCTTCCGATTCTGGTACATTTTCATTGAACGACCTTCAAGAAAGCACAATTAGGACGCATTAATTAATAAAATATCAGATTCCAATTAATCACCCTGTATTATTATAGTTTGATGTTGAAATCGCATGTCCCTCACTCACTCGCAAGGAAAAAATTGCCACTATCGAGCTTCATCTTGGCAGGTTTTCTTGTTAATAATTAAATTGAGATACAGGGTGTGTTAGAAAAATTAAAGACGGATGGAATCCCGTGTACGATGTCTTAAAACACCTCGTAATATTTCTTTTCCTTTTGTTGAAACTAAACTTGAAAATGTTGGTATTTTCCGTCATGGAAACAAATCATCCATGTACCCCTGAGGATCGTGTCTCTTCTTCCCTTAGATTTTTAATGTGCGCTGCTTGGCTCCGGGCTCCCTTGCAATGTAGTTATTAATATCGTGAGGCTTACCGTATTCTGGAATATATCGTTCATTGCTCACTATGGAAGTTTGTCTTATTTTTACATAAACTTGTTTTTACAGGGTAGAATTTGCGTTGAAATTAGGATATACGGAAAAACATGTTCAGGCAGCTCTGCAAAAACTTGGTCCCTCTCCTACCCAGAACGAACTTCTGGCAGAACTGATAAAATTGGGGGCCCAGAAAAGCGGATCCTGTGATAGCAGCCCAACGGAAAGTCTAGCTAGTGAATTAGGACTTTTAGATAGGTATGTTTTATTATTTATGATACAATTTTACTTCGGAATTAAGCATTAAATTAAAATCTATTAAATTTTAAATTAATTTTAATTTAAAAAAAAAACAAAAAAAACGTAAAATTCTGCTTATAAAGTTGCTCTGACCAACAATAATTAATTAAATAATTTATCTGTGGTGTGCAGGTCGTAACTTAAAAGGTCTAGGATTAAATCTATCACTTTAAAATTTTCTCGAATGCTCATTGAGTGATTTCGACTATCAATAAATTTCTATTTAACCCAGTTACTTGTGCTTCATTTTGTAATTTTTATTCATTTTTATTGTTAAAATAGTGGATGGGATACGATAGCAAGAACGTTTATATTACCCTCCTTTCCTTTCCCCCTAATTTTTGCCCCAGCGATTATTTTATGCACAAGTCAGATCAACGTTTTTCAAATTTTGATTCTAATACCAGTGAGCTGGTACTTGCACGTGAATTTGGTCTCGTATCATATGACCACCGTTGTATAAGCATTCAAATCTAAAAGTTCTTCATGTTTTAGGTTTGATCTCCTAGATACTGGTCCCACGACTCTAAGACCCATCGTTATAGATGGTAGCAATGTCGCCATGAGTCATGGTAACAAAGACATTTTTTCGTGTCGTGGCATTAAGATCTGTGTTGATTGGTTTAAGGTAAGCAAAGGCTTTTGACTTAAACAAAGTTTGCCTTGTGGAATTTTTGACATAGAACGACAGAGATTATCAAATGTCCTATTTGATCCATATTGACCGTAACGTAAATCCACATTAAACTCAACAAAATTCAAAATATTTTTAAAAACTTGGTTTCAAGAATGCTTTAGTTTATTTATATATATTTGCCCTTTGCTATGATTGTAAGTCACACAAATGCTCCAAAAAAGCTTTAGAAGTGAGAACATAATCGGAAAGATATAAAAATTCTTTTAGCGACTTTTTGAGGAAAGTCTGCCTTAGCCAACGTTTCGGTTTTCGGGCACCATCATCAACTTAAATTTTTTATGGTCGCCCTTTATTTTCGTATGATTAAACAACAATTCAACCCTCTTATTTAAGCGTTTTATATTTCTAATTATAAAGGAGAAATCAACCGATGACGCGTGGTTCGGACGCCATATGTATCAAAAGTTTATTTCATATATCCATTATGAATTTAACCAAAATACATATCTACACTGTATGAATGTATACGGACGAGCAATATAAATTTACTAGCAATGATTTTAACCTAAGTCAGTGGTGAATAACGTTCGCCAAAAGTGACGACATAATTCAGCTTAAAATGCCTTTCGGATTTATTCTCGCAAACTAACACTGCCCGGCTATTTATTCTTCAATAGTCTGACTTTTACCTAGATTCGAAAACACGTTTACTAATATAAGTTTGCAACACAGGGAAGTTTGCTAATACATCGTTCATCTATGATTTTAGGCTCGTGGTCATAAAGATATAACAGTATTCGTTCCAAAATGGCGAAAAGAGGCGCCTCGTCCAGACAACCCTGTAAGGGACCAGGACATCCTGGCAGAACTGGAAAGAGACAGACTGTTAGTGTTTACTCCTTCAAGATTTGTAGGTGGAAAACGAATGGTTTGTTATGATGATAGATACATTTTGAAGCTGGCAGCTCGGTCTGATGGAGTTGTTGTCAGCAATGATAACTACAGGTAAAAAGTATTTTTAGATGAATTGATAGGCAATGTTATTACTTTTTGATAAACCTATACCGGCCTACCGAGACGTGGTTCACTACATTTTCTTAATTTTTTGTCTGATGTAATGGATTTTATCTAAGAGATAAACTTAATCAAAACTTGGAATTCCAAGTGAAAAAAAAAACAGTTATTTTAATAATCATTAGATCAAATAGTGGGATAAAACCAATTCAATAGCTAAAAATAGGGAAAATCAGAGGTATGTAGGTACCGGATATATGTGACGAATTTTTATTATGTGTGAAAATTGACAATTATTTCATTTCCAGGGACCTCTGCCAAGAGAATGCCGAGTTTCGAAAGGTGGTCGAAGAGAGGATTTTAATGTATTCTTTTGTTAATGACCATTTCATGCCCCCTGACGATCCTTTGGGTAGAGCGGGTCCTACATTAGACAATTTCTTACGAGCGCAGCCTAGAAAGGTTTGTTTTAATACATTACTTACTAATTAATTGAAATTAATGAGGTTTAGAATCATTTAATGACATAAAGGAGCTCGCAAGATTTGCAGTCTTTCAATATTTCAATAATTGTTGTTATAAAATTATAATGATTATGTAATGTGTTATCATCGGAGCACTATGAAATAAGTGATTTTTGATTTTAGGGTGAGGTTCCTGGAACGCCTCCGCCACCCCCCTGCCCGTACGGAAAAAAATGCACTTACGGCAACAAGTGCAAGTATCACCACCCCGAACGGGGACCTCTACCTCATAAAAGTGTCACTGAAAGATTATCTGAGCACGCTCAAAGACACTTACAAGCTAGGGAGGGTAAAGATGGTAAATTTCTTCATTTGGGTCGTAATTTCTTTTAGCATAAACCTTTATTTTCTTTGGTGTATTCCAGTGGGGGATATCCGAAAAAATCCACTTGGGCGAACACGCTCGAACGTACCTCCACCTAAAGAACCACAACATGCGGTGGTGTCGAAGTCCCGCAGTGTTGATAACGTAGGAGGCCTGACTCCATCTAGCCAATATCAGGCCATCCCAGATAGTTTTGGATTTCACACAACTCTTGAAAAGAGCGCACTCTCAAGCTTTTCTTATCATAATACCCCATCTTCGGAGAATCTTCATCGGAAATTGGCCAGACAATTAACACTTAATCCAGTGGGGGATCCTAGGTTAGCGTCTAGACGTTTTGCCCCTTTAAGTCCAAGTCCTGTCGGGCCTACGAGTGGATATTTAGGCGCCTCGGGGTGGGACCTTCATCAAGGCGTGACCAGGATTGCTAGCGCTCCGGACTCTTATAGAAGCCCGCAAAGCGCGCGTGCAAGTGCCTGGTCAGGAATTCAGGCTCCTCAACCAGGCGTAAGAATGCTTATAAATCTTACAATAGGTAGTAAGTGTAGGAAGTGCCATTTTGTTGCGCAAAGTTATTACAACGACGGCTAGAGTCAAAACCAAATCTTGTTGATTTTGGTGTTTTTTCAAAAATTTTTACACAGAATATTCCAGCATTAGTGGGCAGTAAATAAAATGTTTATTTTTTTTTAGCAAACGGCACCCGTCCATCACATGCAACGCATGTCGAGCTGTTCCGATTCCCAGCTTAACGTATGGCCGGGCCAGTGGAATGCGATCGGATCACAGGAGGACGCTCGTAGGAAACTTCACTATCATTTGGCAGCGATTTTCCCGGAGGAACAAGTTATTCATGCGATGCAGATGTATCCCGATGAAACTAACGCCCAAAAAATTTGTGCCGCCATATTGGCCATGTTTCCTACTAAGTCGTAAATATAGATTTATTAGTATAATTATCACGTTATGTTTTTGAGTTTACAGTGTGCTTGACATGGGTAACGAATCGTATATAGTGGCTTAATAACTAAAAGTTGCTTCGAACTTTTGGGGGTCCAAACTGTTTGTGCACGTATTTTCAAATTTCCAATAGTGGGGATACCAGCACGTTTTGAATTTTTCTCGTACCAGTGGACCAGTTGCTATCAGACTGGCAACTCCTAATAGTATCGAAGCCAAATCTACGGAAACCGAAATGACTACTTTATTTTTTTTTTTCAGGACTTTTTTAGATAAAATGCAAACAAAGTGAGTAACTCTGACAAAATTTTCACCTAATTACTCAGTCAACATCATTAAAAGTTATTATTTGCCACTCGCTTTTCCTAGTTTCTTTATACGTCGCCGCACATCCTTCGGTTATTTTAGTTCCCAATAAAATTGTATTATCTTATGTTTCGATAAAAGCTCTTTTTCTGCAGCTCTAGTTGCCTAAAGAATTTGCATGATACCTTATCCGAGGAATAGCTCATATTCGACTTGCTCCTTGAAGAACATTTTTTGTTCAGCAATACACGAGAGCATTTCCTCAAAAATTATTGTTACGAAGGGAAAGCGTTTTTTCGAATTAATTAGTGAACATGGTAGTAAAATGTACGTTACACGTGCCAATCACAGAAATGTAACGATTATAGTCGGTTATGTTATAAAATTAAACGTAATACCTAGTTTTAATTATTTGTTAGTATGTAATCTTCACATTGAAGCCACGTTGGTAAAACGCATGAATTTACGTTGTTTAATTATTGTGATGCATGATGGCTAAATAAATGTTGTTTTAATTGTTATGACACAAACACATGTAGTTTTGTCCAGGATGTTAAGAGATTAAATCCTATAAAATTTCGCGGATGAAGGACATTTAAATAAGGCGGTTGTTTGAATGGGCAAGCGTTCCTATGATAGAACACTCAGGTTTTTTTACGTTCATTCAATAGTCAGATATATTACGTGGAAATCCCACCAAGCTTATCTGTAATAGTACTATTTAGGTAACAGTTCTTGTTCTATTGTACGGCGGAACACATATAAAAACACAGAAACACTTGTCGATAAGATGCACAACCCGCAAAAGTTGGACGTAATTTTTTTACATCCTGGAATTATGTTTAATTCAGGAAGTCGATACTATGTATCTCTAGTAAATTGTTACAATTTTTAAATTATAGTTACAGGATAAGTAAAGGACATTATTTATATTTTGCACTCGTTGTTTATGAGAAATTTATAAGATTTAAAAGTTTTACCTTATCCAAAATACTTTGAAGATGCAGCAAAATATTCGTTCAAACACTTCATGACTTATTTTTAACTCTTTAATTTTGTATAATGTAATTCTCAAAAATTACCTCTACCTTTGAAATTAACTTCATTTAGAAATATGCATATCTGCGGTGTGTGAATTAAGAAATTTCTAATTCGCATACTCATTCGCCATCTCGTCATCAAAATAAAATAAACCCATGATTCTTGTGGAAAACTAAAATTAATAATCCTGTAAATTGCCGAATCGCACAAAAGCACCAGCCTATTAATTCATATCTTCATTTTAGTTATAACCGAGTGCAAAACATAAAAAAAAACCATAGGATAGGTAACGTAATTTCATTTGAAAAATAATTATTTTATGAAAACTCTTAGAGTTGTCATTTGATATTTAAATCATTCGATGTGTACCTATCTAAGAAATAGTGCATATGATTCTAAATCTTGAATTAGTTGGTTCTGTTTAAATCACATTACAACAGATTGGCATCAGAAAATACATAAAACATTTCAAATGGCAACATTGGGTAAATGTCTTTTTTGAAATATTTTCCTCAATCTTATTTTTACTTATGGTAATTTTGTTTGTAAACTAAAAACTTTAAAATCATTAAAAATAGTTTAAGAGGAATTTGTCTGCACTTTTGATTAAAATAATTCTTAGATCTATAAATTTTTTTGTTAAATTTTGATGTATTACGAGTCAATTACTCAACGCGTTGCAAGACTTTAATAATATTTTATTCATTAGTGATTAAAAAAAAATTAATTCACTGTGGCAGTATGTAGCAAAACTAACTATATTTTCCCCAATCAAATGTTCTGAAAATCTTATTTTCTTTGTTGCAATATATTCAAAGTTAAATAAAATTTTGTATAAAAGTAGTGATTTAAACCTGTTTGTTCACTTAATCATGCTTCTATTGTTAATTAATTTGTTACATAATTTTCATTTACTAAAAGGTGAAAACAAAACATTAATTTGTTACTGTATTTGAAGGATACGTTTTGTACTTATAATTCTTTATAGGGTATTCGTACAGGGTGCATCATGTAACATTTGCAATATTGTAATTATTGGTCTTTTTATGTAAGTACGTTAACAATACTCGTTATTAATTCATTAACTGGTTTAGTGGATTAACTTTTGTTATTTGATGTAAAATAGTGAGATGAAAGTCGGCCTTACACGCTTTGCAATCAACATCCATAACGATTATTCGCCATAGCGTGTAATATTTGGATTTTTTTTATTACTTGATTTCCAATTTTGCTGTAGTTCCTAGTCTCAGCCCAATTGTTTGTAAGGCGGGTAATTCCACAACTTATTCAGTTGCCATTTTGCCAACTTATTATAAATAAAACTCACGACTCTATAAACATAATTCGTTTTGGACAGTAACTCTCGGAGCTTGATTCGTGTTTTTGTGCCAGTTTTATATCAATGAATTACTCAAAAAATATTTGTAAATAATGTTGGTGACGTGCATAGCTCAGTTTTGCGCACGTGTATCATAAATGTTATTCATGATACTACAGTCATGTTTATCCTAAAATTACTTAACAGGGGAAAATGTTTCTTTGCTAACTTAATACTCAAAAGAATTTTTCTGTATGCCGTATTCGGAATTTTATAGTTTTATATTTTGTTGTTATAGTTTACTATTTATTTTCTAATTAAAGACATTCATATGACATGTTGTTTTATTTTTGGCCAGGAGACGTCCTCGTGATTTGGTTTTCAAGAAAAAACCTTAGAGAACTCACAGAACATTGTAAATTCAAAATATAGTGCATGCGACCTATTAGACATAAACAAATAGTGCCACATTTAGCCTAAATTTCCGTCAGTTAGAATGCCCTCTCAAGCCCAAAGAGAAAGAAACTGTATACATATTTTCGCTTTATTGTACTATTAAATATATCATACATTTCCATAAAATAAAATTATTACGAGTATTTGCAATAGTACGAATCGTTACAGCACTACACTACCAATTATACTTACAAAGTGAATTGATACATTTTAGCATGAAATAATTAGTTTCCAAATATCGAGCTTTATTGCTAACATTAATTAATATATTCCTATGGATAATAAAATTATTGGAATCGTACAATGTACAAAAAAAACTTAAGCAAAATAACTATATACAATAAATCAACATAATTTTGTACAAGCCGTAGGTATGCGATAATAAATGTTTGCCGTAAGAATATTTAATACTGTAAATTTGGCATACACTATTTGGAATTAATTATATGTATAATATTCGTTATATTTAAGCATTTAATAAATACAGTGACATTAGATCAACGGGCAACTTGAGCATACAATTTTAAGAAATCAAGATACTCATACTCCCTGTTCTTCTATCATTTTTGTCAGTCCAGAAGTTCAAAGTTTTCTGAAAATTTATTATGGCAAATAAACCAAAGTTTCTTTTAAATTGTGTAAGTTGTTGTGAAAAATGCGAAATTACTTCAGAGATACGTAAAATTCCCTCTATTAAAACGAAAAGGTAGCAAAAATTACATTGTTAATCACACACTAATAACATACACTCGAAACTTGTAACTGATGATTATTAAAAAAAGGCTTGTGTTTGTAGATCAAAAAATAAAAAATCCTCATATACATTCAGAGATATCGTTCAGGGCCCGCAAATGATCTAACAGTGAAAGTTTTATTAGAATACAAAATCAAATAAAAAATAATTTCTTCATTCGATTTTGCTCTAATTTCCTCAATTGGCGGTTTCGAAAAATCGACTCGGCCACATGTGAAAAAGCTCGTAATTAAAACGGCAAAGTTGCAATCAATAATCAATTAAATTAGGTTAACTTGAAATAATTTCATTTCAAATTATTGATTATTCACTTCATAGTGCATTCCAGAAAAAACTTGCTCATTTGCGACTCGGCATGCAAAAATACGGAGATACTTTAATTGAATAGAAGAATAATTTATTGCGAAATATAATTTGAAGTTTGGAATTTTTAGCGTTTACTCAGAAATAGGTGCAATAAATGAGATAACAAATTAATGTATTAGCGAGAATAAAGTAAGGTAAGAGTGGCAGGTAGGAGATAGTAGGAGTAAACTATAGAATAAAAATAGTTATTTAATTTCCATGGTACCTACTTTCGACATATTTTCCTTCTAACACATGAGTGAACCAGCAATTACGATTCTGTTGACTTTGATTCGGAATAAGCTACTAACTAATTAACTGGAACTATTTTTTTTTTAAATTTAATATTGGTAAAAATCGAGTTCGAAAATTATTTTTTGTTGACTTATTACCGAAAATAAATGGATTTGCAAAGGTGGCACTTTTTTCACATCCAGCTAGATTGTCTAATCTGAACCCCTAATAGTTGTTGTTGCTCTAATTTTTTTGAGTGGGGTCATCTTCAAAGATTAGGTTATAGAACATGAGCAAACACGAGGGAAGAGGTACTAAATTAAATAATCACTTATTCCCACATTTTTAAGAACGATAGGTATACGTTTGATATATCGTTAAGAACAAAAATCTGAATGAGAATCGTAATATCTGTCTGTGTGTGTGGATCGTAGTATTAAATGGATATTTTTAATTGTTTCATCATTAAAAAACACTTTATTATTCATAAATTTTGATCACTTTTAAAGACTGATTAGCGGGCAAGGCTGGACCAAAATTCACAATAGTGAATGTGCTTCAGAACTTTGCTTGGTGACTAAATGCTGGATAAATAAACAACAACAATATTCTGCATATATCAAGGACTTATATACGATTTTGTAACAACCAATAAACGTTTACAGCAGTGTACACTGGAACTTTCATGATTTTATCTCGAAGTCACAGCTACACATTTTTAAGGCTGGCATTAATTCTCAATAAATTATATGCATCTGTTTAAATGCAAAGCTCAATGAATTGTATATAGCAAAGCCCTTTTTATTAAGTTTACTAGGTGTGTTATGAGGCCGGTCTAAATATGTACGCTCAGATAATATGTAATATGTAATATTCAATATTCGCCTTCATTTGCTTCATTCTGTTTATGTCACGCAGACGTTTCGTTTTCGCCCCAACCTTCCGAGTCACATTCTGAATCACTTCCAGACTCTGAATCGCTGAATTCTACGGCAACGCGTCTTGCCAAAATGCTAGCTACATCATGAAGACCATTGACGCCACGATCCACGTCTTGCCGCTGTTCACTTTTCTCCACTTTGCGCAGCTTTATACCGTCCCTAATAGCCTAGAAGGTAATAAAAAGATTTAATTAAGGGCTAACAGATTACAGTTCTAGAATCTTTAGTGAGATAATTATATATATAAATATATATTGAGACGATGAAATAAGAACAGAGACTTGTGATGGTTTCCATGGAAGTAACCACCATTATCTTACGGATAGTTGTTGCCAGTACAGTGATTTAGTGAATCCAAGAGTGTATTGTGTGTAGATATGGCGGGCACTAAATGGAATTTTGTGTTTGTCCTGCGCACATTCAAAAGAAAGTTACTTTACTACAGTGAATTGCTAGATAATATTTGATCAAAAACATAAAATAGCATAAATTGGAAGCCATGGTTTCGCAAACAGGTGTTTTTGCATAACATTAAAAGATGGATGCACTTATGAAGATTTACACCTAGAAAATATTAATCTCAACATTAACAAAATACTTACTTTCAGCAAATCGTTTCGAGGATCGGCTAGAGGCGGTGCTAACTTGCTTAACACCCTATCCTTCACAGGGGTTAACTTCGGAGGACTGGTCAATGCTCTAATCAAATCTCCGTTCATAACAGGAACGGGTCCCCCAGGGGGAGCATGCACACTGTTACTTGGCATTGGCGGCGGGGGTGGAGGTGGAGGTGCCGCTGCTGCTGCAGGTGGAGGACTTATCACACCCGAGCTCGAATTAGTGCCGATATGCAGATTGGTACCACTAGTGATTTGTTTCGGTGGTGACATCTGTTTTATTGTAGTGCCTTGATCAGTTGGAATTGGGGGTGGTGGCGGAAGGTCTTGCAGATGATTGGTTGGCGGAGAGGACATGCGAATTGGTTCCGGAGAGGACATAGAGGTGCGGAGAGGACTCTCCGACATACGCTGATGAAACAAGAACAAATAGTATAATTACTTAATTGCAACGTTTTTCTCTACAGATAAGGAACTTTCCACAAGTGCTGACGATGCACCAGTGATGCTTCCATAAAAAAAAGTTCAGGCTCAAAATTTATTACCTGCATATGAGGTGGTAATCCATTTGGTGGTGGAGACGTCACCTCTGGTGGTGGAGGGGGTGGGGGTAACTGGTCACGAGTCGATGACGGAATACGTCCTCTAGTTGGGGTGCCGGCTGATGGAGTACTTTGGTTTGAAGGTGGCGCTGGGGGTGGTTGACTAGGTCGCGATTTTGATCGCGTAGGTGTGCCGCCTCCGTATAATGATTCCGAACTGAAAAAAAATATCACATAAGATGTGACTAATATTTTTGTACGTAGATAATAGTTAATTAAACAACACGAATTATTACTATTAGTCAGAGGCAACTGTGCCGTTTGGATACTTAATGTTACCTCAATGGTCCCTGACCGTACATTCCATGTTGATAAGGATTTTGGTCATCGTAATTCATCATTTGACTGTTATTTTGGTATAATGATGGAGAGTGCATGCCGTCGGGGACTTCATGTTCCCGTTGATACGATCTTCGAATTTCGATGGAATTGGGTCTTGGTGGTCTGTGTTCCTGATTTACGGCGTACCCTTCAATTTCTTGGGGATATTGATTGAGTTGTTGTGGTATCCTGTAAATAAAGGTTTTTTCTCTGTGTTTAAGATTTACTTTCCTCTATACCGGCTTTTATATTAGATGGTATCCATGTTCGTTATAAATGTGTGTCTTTTTTACTTTATTTGATAAAAGTAGCATTTTTGAAAATTAGATGTACACTTACCTGCAAACAGTATTTTGAGGCATAATATACTCGCCATGCTCTGTAGCAATTTGCTTAAGTTTCTCTCTAGTATTATGAGGTTGCCTGACGCCCTTTTTCCTATGCCCTCTCCCACCTTGAGCGCCATCTGCAGAACCTCTCGCACCTCTATGTCCCCTGCAACGAAAATATTTTCAAATGAGATTATTTTTCAAAGACAAAATGGAAATGTAGGTACTTACTTATTTTTTCCTTTATCATGAATAGCCTTCTCGGTATCATTAAGCATCTCCGCTCTCCACAACTCAAAGAAGTAGTTCGGATCTGTGTAAAATTTCAAACCATCTTTACCATCGTCCCGATAACAATTAAGTTTATCCAAAGGCGGTGGGCGATCACAGGATTTGTACGTCTCTTGCATTGCTGTAGGCATAGTCGCTCTTGAAAAGATCTAGAAAAAATTTTATTCGTAACATGATTTCTAATATCATTGAACTGCCTTTACACTGCAACTTTGATAAAATTACGCATGGAAACAAAATCATATTTTACCTCTTGATCAAAAACCGTAGCACTTTTAAAAGCTTTTCTCATATGGATATCTTGTAAACTAACTTCCTCAACTGTGCTATCTAACTGGGTG
Source organism: Euwallacea fornicatus (assembly GCF_040115645.1). Taxonomy (NCBI): domain Eukaryota; kingdom Metazoa; phylum Arthropoda; class Insecta; order Coleoptera; family Curculionidae; genus Euwallacea; species Euwallacea fornicatus. Next base: position 781,318 of record NC_089567.1, on the reverse strand, counting down.
ACTTTGACCGCCAATCTATCAATGCGAGCTTGCAATGAATTTGAGCGATCGTATAACTGTTGGGCGTCTCGCGCTAGTTCACCAAACAGATCTTCAGCATGTCTAAAATAAGAAATTGCAATAAGATTCCTGGAATAGATCGAAATATGAAAATGGTGTGAAACATGACCTTAATTTGATAGATTCAAACTTTAAACAGTTATTTTCTCTTCTTGAGAGCATGAAGTACTTCTGAAAATTGATGCATAAATACTGTTTTAATTAACTACTGATACTAATGATGCAGCTGTGACTACAAAGATTACATAATAGAAAAATTATCCTTTTGATATGATGATAGTGGAAATAATACTCAGTGAAATTCTTACATATTGGGATTGTAATCTGCTATAGTGTGAAATACTTACCTAGATAAAGATGACAACTGTCTTACAGTATTTGCTAAAGTTCCATTTGTAACACATTCAAGTTCAGAAGGAATTGGCAAGTCTTCAGGAATAGTTCCCCGAGTGACATGAACAGGTTCAATAACCCTCTTAGGCAAAGGCATTTTTCAGGTGTTAAAACCTACTGTACCACTATATCAGCCAGGTGAAATGCCAGATACATTGAGGCTCAGTTAAAATGTGTTACGTGCTATAAATAAAATTAAAAATACAGCAAGTTCAAATAGAACTCTTTATATAATGTATAGCACAGAATTCCCAATTTTTAAATAAATACCTGGAAATTCTTGGTATTTTCTTGGATATCTATAAGCTTAAGATTATCAGAGTATTATCTCAGAATGAAGAAAACGGAGATCGAGAAAAGAAAAGAAGCAAATGGAAGTAACTTGGTGTAATCAAATAAATACAAATTTTTCATTTATTAGAGGACATTAATCAATTCGTCAATAAAGCACTGGGTCACAAATGATTGGGGAGAGGAAATCGGTTATGATGAATTCACAAAATTAAAAGTCTAAAATAATTAAAAGAAAAAGGCAAAGTGCATAATCATACTTAGATAATAAATTATGAAATGAAGCAGGACTTCCCCAAAATTGCTTAAAACCAAAATAATCTGATTACTTTCCCTTACTTCTACCAAACATTTCCATATTTACTGTAGTACTACACACAGCAAAAAAATGTAAAGACCAATCTGGGGTAATTTGTCAAGAAAATTTATAAAGATGCACATATATATATCGTAACACCAGAATTATGAACAGATTGTAGGAAGCTGAGAGAAATTTAGTTGTATACTGCATGGCTCCATAATAAATAAATATTAGAATCAATAAATAAGCACAAAGTAAATATGATGCGAAAAAATTTGATTTGTTGGGTAATATAAATGTATAATACCATAGAAGGGGGAGACTGATAAATATTTAGTCAATATGGTAAAATTTAATACACAAAAATGAAAATTGTGTAGATTGTTCCAAAATGACCTGTAGAAAACTTTACCTGCATGCTTGAAATCAAAATATAATGATTTAACCTAAATTGCCATAATACATAAATTAAAGATTTTGAAATACAGAATGTCAAAGCTAATTTTATTACAAAGTTGTAACAAAATTATACTTATATCATACTGGTCATTATATACACATATGCATATGTATATTAACATAACTCTACCAGGGATATTATCAAAAATTATTAACTCATAATAAATTAAATTAATTGTGTTATATATAAGTTTCTAACTTGTTGATCTACCCTAAGCTAAATTCAAAAATGTCAAAAATGTTGCAGAAAATTTTCTTAAAATAGGTCATTATTAATGCCTTAGACATGCTCATTAAGACATAGGCATTTATAAATTATCACAAATAAGTAAGTGACATTATGCAAATTAAAGTAAAGTGTTTCTGTTATCCAACTATTACTGGATACTGCTGAATACTTCATTGTTCATATTTTAGTAGGCTAATATGACAATTACATATTAGTCTTTAAAATCTATTATATAACTGTGTGGAAGCAAGAATTTACATAATGCATTTATGTAAATGTAATTCAATCCCTTTCTTTATTAGAGGAAATTAGGTACTTAAAAGCCAGTAGATTTTAAATTAGCTCTTAGCCTTGATAAGAAAAATTGTGTCTTACAATAAAAGCTTTTTTTTGCTTATAAATACAAAAAAATCAGAGCAAGGCCCCTTCAAATAATATTCCAAATTGTTGTATCCTTATTGTCACTTTCCAAATAGGATATGAGTCATATTGAATTATTAAAACATTTGCTATTTATGCATTATACAGGGTAGGACTATTTGTATCAGATAGGAAATATTAGCAGATATCAGTTTGCAAATGTAATCACATATTTCTCAGCAAGAAATTGTTGATATATTTAAAATAAAATGTAATATCAAATATGATAGAAAGGGTGACAAAAAGCCAACAAAATATATGTTGAGTAGGGAATAGGTGAGTACAGGTGAAGCACTTGACCAGTAAATACACAAAATTATTATAATATATTTGTTCAACATCAGTATAAAGCTATAGAAAAAAAAAACATGTACAGTATCCACCATGCAATGAAGTTTTTATAAACTATGTGGGTATTTCGTTAGTCCTAAACGGGTTAAGGGATATACTCTCAGGTTTGGTTTAGACTTAACTAAATATTCTATTAAATGTTTCCATTTTCTTTCTGCTTATGTCTGACTATTAAGAGCTATAAGGTGGACTTAATTTTACTAAAACACTTCTAAAATGGAGAGAGAGCATAATTTTAAAAGGCAAGTACCATGTAAATGACTTAAGTGCTCAATAGAAATTTCAACAATTTAAGAAAGATTTTAAGTATTAGATATTTGGTACTATTCAAGTAAACAATATTTTCTGCTCTGAAAACAGATAAAATCAATATTTTAATTACCTGACGGTTTCCCTTTGGTATCTTTCCTTTCCTCTTATCTGTTATGCCAAACCCAATAAGTCAATAGTATTACTTCCTGTTGGTATTTACCTATTACAAAATGAAAATTGACTACATTCCAGAGAAGCAGATCCTATTTTTTCCATATTTTCAGAAATCAGAGGGTACCAGTCCCTCAATGTAATTAAATAACATTTTGAAAGCAAGGAATTGTTGAAATATTTAAAATAAAATGTCATGTATGATGCAAAAGGTGAAGAGGCCAACAAACGCTCTCCCCCATGCTCACCTGAACGCACAACTGAGGAGCCTGGTTCTGATTTAAGAGTTTCTTAATTGAATCTCACATAATGATTCACTGAACAGTTTTTACTTTCACATCAATATTTAAAAAACTTTTTTTTAAACCATTGAAATGGTGAAACGTAACACCCCAAAACACCCGAGCCGAAAACGAGTACTTTGCTCATGCCAGGTAGCTGCCATTGTCATTGCTGCCATGTTGACACTATAGACATACTCTAAAAATGGAAAAGTGTAATCGAAAATATGAATAGGCAACACCGGATGATAGATCGGTTTCGTCACATTTTCATTCTATTTTCAATTTATTTTAAAAACTAAACTTTTATCCTGCGCCATCCAATTTAGGGCCAAATAAATAATTACTTGTTAAGTTTAAATGTGAACTACATTTCACAAAAACTTTCAAATAGGGCATTGTATCGATCGAATTCTTGGTGTCTATAAAAATTAGCTTGATATAAGAAATAATAGCACATTTTGGGAGGGGATTTTTTGAAAACTGGGGTCAGAAAACAAAAATTACAAGAATTTGCTCAAATAATTATACCTTTTTCGTAGGAAATGATAGACGAATGGAAGTTCACAATAAAAATATTAAATTTCGTAACCGTGTGATAGCACAAACATTATTTGGATAATTGCGATAACATTATTCTATGACAGAATTATTTAGAGCACAAAAAATTTTATTTTTCACAAAATGTTATGCCTCTTCTAGACGGATTGGCGAATGAAAATACGCGCAGAATATGCATCAAAAGTTCACGAAACGTCTTAATGCTATATAATTAAAAACCTGAAACAGCATTGTGCATTTATCAAAAAGCTATATATAGTATCTTAGAAATATTGGTATGAACGAGTATAGCGTCCTGCCGAATAAAAGAATAATGTGAAACAGCTAAATATACCTTATAAAAAAACTAATAGTTTTCATCCTATAGAACTTTAAAGTTTTTTTTTTACTTTTAAAGTGAAATATTTTTACGAATTCTAATACTTCGAATTCTCTTACATCAAAATGGAAATAGATTTTGCAAAAAAACTGGTACTCTAACTGTTTTTTAAACATTTTTCAGTAAAAAAGGTCAAAAATGATACTAACGTTGGGACACGATAAACAAAACTGTATTTATTAGAGAAGTATGACGCTTTAGGTAGAAGAATATGAACCTCGATGCAAATAAAATTTCATTCTCTTTCAGTGTATTTGCTAATACAAAGGGCGTTGTATTACCAATCAAAGGTGTTATGGATTCTCTAACGTAAACTTTAGTAAAATATCCATCCACCAATCTGTTAAGAAAAGGGATCAAATTAAAAAAAAAAACCTTTTTATAAATATTTTGAATATTTAACCTCTCCTAACTTAATAATTGACTAACCCGAAATCATTGTTAAATGTCTCTGTATACAGAGTGTTCTGAGGAAATATATCATAAAAAATAGTATGTTAAGGGAGAGATCGAAATAATGTTTATATTCTCACACTTGTGGTAAATTTAATACTTCGATTGCAAAGTTTCATTTTTTTGTAATTTGTTAGATACAATAGTTCAATCGATGGTATCTCTGATATCCCACAGAAAAAATCGCTTTTGATGATTATACTCAAACTTGCCTTTGTGTGTGATGTTCTTCGATTTAATCCGGCAAAGTAAAAAAGGTTTGAAACGCTCTTGCAGAACACATTTGAAGTGAAAATTATTTTAAATTACACAAAATATGTCTAAACTCTATTGAGATCATCAAGGTGAATAATGAAATCATCTGTAGGTCATTTGTTTTTAATTCTAATTAACTGGTCCAACATTGTCGTTAATTTAGAAGATTAGTGACAGTTGTAATTATCACAAATGTGTACATTTGTGATGAAATGACGCTTGTTCGGCCTACTAAAATGCACACATTGGAAAAGTATAAGGATATTTAAAAAAAATCATATAATCAATAACAAGTAATTTCAATTTTTGTTTACCCTGTACTATATTAGTGGAAATCCTCACACTGTATATCTACATATTTCGATTGATGGAAAAAAACTGAAAGAAAGTAAATAATTGTTTTCCGAATAAAAAAAGTTAAAATTTTGTACTCGGTTGAATTATCAGGTTTCTAAATCAATATAATTTAGAAATCTAACATCAAAGCTTAGTTTTGTTGTAAATTAGACACTTTCTAGCACTCTAAATGCATAGCTTTATTTTCTAATTAATTTCAGAAGAACTTCAACCTATTTATAAAGCTATCCTTAGTCTTCTTCGATGTGTGTGTTTTCGCCGCCGCACATTTTTCAAACCTCGCCATGAATCTACAGGGTGGTCCTACTTTAAAGACATTTCCTTTGCCATTTCACATACTTATATCTACTTTCTTCGAATTATTTTGTTCCCACTAACAAGGCTATTTATAACAATTTCGCCGATAGACAATGTTGTTAAGTAGGTACGCATGCAATATGCAAACTACATTGGAGGCTGTAACCTATACACATGGTCAATAAAATAAACGATAATTGAAAATATAGCAGGAAAGACCCTAGACCGACCTACATAAGGATCTAATTTTAGCAACGGAATTTTTAAATTAAAAGCGGTAGTTTTCATTCATTTAAACAGTCTGCTCTATTGACTGATTCCGTTTGTATGGTTAGGCGCGCTATATTACAAATATGTGAATAAAATTCTAAGTTTAATGGGTCATCATGAGCAAGTTTAACAAACACTCAGATTTTGCGGATGAAAGCGATTCCAGTTCCGATAATGATTCTGATAGTGCATCTAGCGAGGAGCACATCTCTAGAGACGCTCTAGATGATGGTCCAGGAACCAGTCGCAAAAGGAGGAACATTTATTGGTGAGAATTAAATTGGGAGATAGAAGGAGTGATTGTTAAAACATATACCACTGCGGCCATAGAAAATTGATATTGTTAAACAAGCTGCATAACTAATCTTAAAATAGTAAACCGCACCAATCCGATCAATGGTGTGGTTCGCCGATAGTCACCATAACGCTGGAGCACTTGGACTTTACGATATTCAACTCCCGAGAAGGTTCGCGTGAGATAATGAGAACCGTAACGATTATGAGGCCCCTGACGTCAAAGTTCGCCAGATCCTGAGATTGTCGTATTATGAGGAAGATTTTGTGACATCATGGGGTGGAAACTGAGAAGTTTTACAAACGAAAATTTAATGCAAAATTTACATGAGACACCCCTTGTGTGCGATGCCCCTGCCCAAGATCTTCAATTATTAACAAAGAAAAAATGTTTTCTTTCCAATTTATTATCGTATACGGAATTTCATAGTTTTTGCACAAATCGTTTTGAAAATATTGCTAAAAAAACCATCTCCAGTCTTCCCCCTTTAAGGGGATCTAGCCCCCTCAAATGGTAATTTTTTAGGGGAGGTTTATATGAACTTTTTTTATTATACTGATCTCCAGAATCACTTCCCAAAATATTTTTATGCTATTTCCGAATACTCTGTATAAGGCGAAACTGTTAACAAACACAAAAGAAAGTTGCCACACACGTCGGGATTGAAAGTTAGGAGTTTCACGTGTCGCACTGCCTATATCGGGCAAACGAGTAGAGATAAAATTCGAAAATTATGCTCATAATATAAAATCCCACTATTGTTATGGATCTCACTGATTTCTTTGTTACTAAACGTCATAATGCCGTTTTTACTTCAATTTCTGTTACCATACACAGGATAACATTGCTATCCATGAAATAAAGTTTACCATATACTGTATTTCAGTCCTTATTTTTTATATATATAAATAATCGTAACCTATGCAAAGGACCATGATTTTATTTTTCTCCCTCCAATTAGTGCCCATTGGCATTATTTGCACATCATCATTTCCCCCCACGAATTTTTAGGTCTTGCTAACTTAAGTTGTGCGTTTCACATTTCTCATCACCGTTTCAATAGTGAACTCTTGCGATCTTTCCTCAGGTGTGACGTGGGAGAAAAAAGCTCATCTTCTCAATCACAATTTCCGATGATCAGGAAGATTATATGGCCCCCGTCAACCACACGACCAATATCATTGGGGCCAAAGATGCAGTTATATTCAAAGAACGGAGTGTTTTTGGCCATTTATCGAGATGGGAAGGTGCGTGGTACACGGGATGATACCGATGAACACAGTGAGCTTAGAATGATAGTTTGGCTCTTTAAATTAAGATCGTACATTCTTAGCCTTTTTGGAAAGAATGTCTGGAGGACTGTTGCCGGAAGAAGTAAAATTCCAAGGAATCGGTTCGCAATTATATGTGGCAATGGACGAACGGGGACGGTTGTATGGTGAAGTAAGACGGCTCGTAGATGGAATGCTTTAGCAATTTCTTGACAATTGATACGCTTCCAGGATCTTGATTTATTTAAAACTTCAAAGGAAACATAAAGCGTTTACTAAACTATAAAAAAACCTCTTCAAACGCCCGTTGCTTTGTAGCTAATCATTTCGATGTTGCTTTTTGTGCTGTGAAATACTACTTGAGATGGGCAAATACAGTTTGTTTCATTGTTACATTTCTTATGCTTCCTACAAACTAACACGCACCGCAGTGCTTCAACAAGTTTTAACTTGACGGATTTTTCATTCGTTACAGCACAACTCGAACTTGCCAGCTACGGTATTTATTGAATCATTCGATGGATCTTATAACAATTACTTATCCAGACATTATGCGCATTTAGGATGGTACATTGGGCTGAAAAAATCTGGAAAATTTAAAAAGGGGCCGAAAACTAAGTTTGGACAAAAGGCAGTTAAGTTCTTACCTGTAAGAAGCAAATTCGAATAAGAGAAATTCAAGATTATTTCTTATTCAATCAGTAGTCGTGGGCCATAGCTTGCCCACCAGATTATCGAGCAATTTATTTAATTTATAATTTTTCTTTATTATTGTATGATCTTATGCAAGGTGTCTCTCAGCATAGTTTTATAACTTCTACTACATATTCTAGGTCCCAAAATATGACGAAAACGTTGTATAAACATATACTGAAGGGCGCTTCGCTTTCGATACAGAGGGTGTGAAAAGTTCACTCCTGGGGATGGTTTTTATTAATATTTTCGAAACGTTTTTAGATGAATTAATAAAAATTTTTAATTTATACTTTTACTTATTTCTATACTTTTTATGCTGTTTTTGAGTCTCTATGCAAAATTACCACATTTTTCAAGGGGTGGGTGATACAGGGGGGTAATGCTTAAAAAGTACCTACACTTTTTTTGTTCTTAACTTTATCATTGAAGAAGGAAAATATATGAGGAAACATATTAAACTTGAAAATTTTTACATAAAAAAGGTATGTTTGTTGAAAGTCGAAAACTCTAACACTTTTCGAAAAAAATGAGATTTAACAAATCGTAGGACACTATGTTTTATTAAATAAATATTAGATTTAAAAGCCAACTGACCTTTAAATGAAACCATTTTTTTGCCATTTCGTCATGATAGCATTTATTAATAAAGTCTAGTGATTTTTTGTTGTACAAGGAAGAGTGTTTAATTACAATAATTTTCAAAGAAAATGCATAAAAAAGGGTTTTAAATCTGACGTTTATTTAATAAAACACAGTAATCACCGTTTTATTGAATCTCAATATTCTCAAAAACTCTTGGAGAATTGGATTTTCATCTAGAATGTCATTTTTATGTAAAAAAAATTCAAATTCATTATTTTTCTTCTAAAGACATTTAGAAAGTTAAGAACAGAAAGGTTAAAGTTTTTTTACGTAGTATCTTCCTGTAATACTCGCGCCTAAAATATGTGGGGATTTCTTTAGAGAATTTCAAAACTAGCACAAAAATTATAATAAAGTACAAACATTCATTAATTCATCCAGAAACGTTTCAAAAATAATAATTAAAAACCATCCGCGGAAGCTAAGCTTTCACACCCTGTATATCGAAAATAAAGCGCCTTTGGACATCAGTTTATATGAAGTTTTTGTCATGTGTTGGGACCTAGAATACGTGGTTGAATTTATGCCACTATGTACAGAGACACCTAGTATATTAATGATTTTTATATACATGTACGTACCAATGTTAATTACAAGTTAGTTGTACTAGTTATTTATTATTTACTGTACTATTTTCTATGATTTATACTTACACTTACTAGAAATATCTACCTTTAAATGCATAATATTAAAAATATTTATACGTTCACCGAAACCAATAAAGTGAATTTCAAATAAATATACAGGGTGTATCTTAAGTAGGGACGTTCCTTTTAACACCACATAGACCTTAAAAAAATAAGCAAAATCTTTATGTAATATTTTTTCGAAATTTTAAAAACAACTGAAATATGTGCGTATGGTAGTTTTAGTTCATACCAATCCTGTAATCATTACTTACTCCGGGTGTAGCTGCAAAAGATTTTTGAAATGGTCGTCACTGGTTTCCTTTACGCAAATTGTCTCTCACCTCATCCACGCCTCTGTACATGCCGTTAGAAAAGAGTTTTTTCCTTGAATTATTTCTGAGGCGTTTTCCGACCATTCACGCATCTCTTTCATTGTGTTAATTTCAGTTGTAAACACCAAACTTTTCATATAATCTTTCAGATAAAAATCACATGAATCAAGCTCTGGCGATTTTGCGGGTCATTTTATTGGTACATTGCGACCTATCCACCTGCTACGAAATAGATTGCTCGTCCTTCGAGTCCAAAATGATGTGGTTGTTGGATCGTTTTCAACGATATCTAAAACATGCTCCCCAATTTGGGCCATTCCAGGTTGCCTAGGTCTTTTAGCATGTTCACCACGTTTTGATTTTAAATTTCCAGTCTCGTGAGACCTTCTAACGAAATAAACAAATCTATGGGCTGTTGTGTAAGGACGACTTTAGATTTTATACAGAAATATATTAAAACTCACACATGCATATTTTGGTTGTTTTTGAGATTTCGGAATAATTATACATAAAGGTTTCACTTAGTTTCTCGAGAGAGGAAAAAAAGCTCCTACTTAAAATACATCCTGTATATATAGGAAATCACTAGACGTATGCGTGATATACATTATGTATGTAGGTAAATTTCACCTTTTCAATTTATTATCCTGATCACGATCGATTCGCAAATAATTCATTCGACGTTAGAACTTCGTGTGATGTATCGTCGGAATCTCAGAAACTGTGTGAGGTACGGGGATCGTTAAATAAAGTTAATGTAGGACTACGGCCACCCCAATGAAATCCTGCGTTTAGATTCTAAGCAGTTCGGTAAAATTCGAGGTTCGGCCATATACTTTCAATGATTTTCTGGTCAAATTTCTTGTCAGGCAGCATATTATCATTGATTTTTCAAACAATGTCAACTTTACTTTTACATTTCTTTTATGACCGTCAACATTCCCCAAACCGACATTTTAGCGAAATACTTATATTATGAGTTTGAGATTCATGAGTTTCTGAATTACGACTCATGAGTTTATGAGCTATGAGCTAATGAGTTGTAGGTTACAATCAAATGCTGATTTAACAAGTCCTGCTGCCTGAACTTCCTTTTCATGGGATGCTTAATGTGGCTAAATGTCCATTAATTAGAAAAGGGCTTTTTGAGACTGCTCTTTTATAGCAACACAGGGTGTTTCTGGACCTCATGTATGTATTTCAAGGTGAAATTTTTCAGGTTCGATGGGGCCGTCAGGGTGTAATTCCTCATAGAGTGAAAAGTTCCAATATCTTTTGTGTTTTGGCCGCTAGCTCTTAGGAGTTTTTGAGATATTCATCGAGCCAATGACTGTTTGAGTTGCAGTAAATTTACAAATTGAATGACAAATCATTTCAAATTTTCCAAAGGGAAACGCCCAGTAGTGCGCAATAAAAAAGATAAATTGAGTTGAAACTTTTGACACCCTGTATATCTGTAATGAAGGATTTGGGTACTTATTTTTTCATAAACTTTCTTTTATAAAATTACCTGAAAAATCAAACCTGCGAATATGCATAGGCTGGAACGTTCTATACAGTGCGCACTATCAAACGGTACTCATGCATTTTTTAGGCAGCGGCTCACAACCCTCTAATTGAAGTTGGAAAATTGGACTTTACGGCCACTATATTACAGCATCACTATTTTAAAAACACATTGAGAGACGTTATGAGGTTAATTAACATAATCGCAATACACTAATTTAAGTAGAAAGTAAAATCGTAAAAATACAATATCTAGAGACAATTTTTATTCACTCATAGAGCTACAAAACTCATTTTACATAACAATGATTAAAATAATTTCTGCAACATTATATACTTTGCAGGTTTAGTTTGAGCACAACGCATAAAAACCAGTTGGAGATTTCGTCTTTTAGCAGAAAACCTCTTCGTCGGTCTAAAAATAGGAAAAAAAGGAAAATGTATTGTTGAAATAAGAAAAATTGAATAATTATCGAAAAATTTGAAAAAATTCCTTTGGGAGGTGCAGAAAGCTCCAATGCTTGTGCTTTCTGCTTTGTAGGTGGTTATCGAAATCGAAGGTGCGTAAGATCTAGAGAAGTCAGTGAAGATGGTAATGGACGGAACTCGATTTATCTGTTTTGACGATACCACGAAAATATTTCCGTTCCTTTGATTTATAGGAAAGATTGCGTAAATCGAACACGCTGTATTGGAGATTTAAAAGGAGACACTTGTGTCACCATCCGTATTTAAATGAAGGTTAATTATATACCTGCGCACGCAATCTGTAGTTAACAGGCTGCCTTACGGTTTCTGATCTAGCCTGACATGTTGAACATTTTGAATGCTTAAAAAACTTGGACAAATAGAAAATACACCGAAGAAAATTGCTCATCCAGTTGGTACAAGTAAATGATTAACATACAGGGTGAGGAATTAATAAAGATAAAATCGATACATTAGTTTGTAAATAAGACTTGCTATCTTGGACTCATTGGACTTATACTATGTGATAAAAAAACAGTTGTAAATTAAGGTTTGTCGAAAATGTCTAAAGTTTGAAGACGATGGAATTATCAACAACTGAGCGATGTTGAACGGGGTCGTCTAGTTGGACTAGGTGAAGCTGGAATTGTTTTTTGCCAAATGAATAGACGAATGAAAAGAAATGTTGCAACAACAATTCGTTGGTGGACACCCTGGACCGAAAATGGTAGACAACATCGCAGAAGAGACTCTGCGTGACCTAAAGTAACAGTAGAGCGAGGGGAAAGGAGATTGAGTCTGCTTGCCTTTAAGGCTCATCACAGTACATTCATCGATCGATAAAAAGCATATTTTTTTGGGAGAGATGAGCCATAGAATCATAATGCGTACCGTATGTCGCCATATTCATCCCTATGGGCTAATTTCTCCCTCAAACCAACCTTGATCGTGATCGCCGTCGTATCCTTCAAATAACTCAGGAGTTGAAAAGGGGAAAAGTAGCTTTCAGAGTTCACCGTGGAACGTGAAACAGCCCTTACCAGAGTACGAATGGTACTGGATGGAATCAGCTTAGATCGTGAAAGTTCTCTACTATTTTTCCTAGGCTAGTTGAATGTCCATAAGTATATTCATGAAATTCCGGAATCGTTTGCTATACATTCGAGGGTTAAATAGTATCATTTCGAAACAAAATAAGGCTCATTCTCTTCTTGCCTCAGTTACATTACAGTACCTGCAAGGGGCCCACATCAATACTCTCCCATGGCCCGCACGATAACCCGATCCGTCACCCATCGATAAACATATCTGGGATATGATATTCGGTGAAACTTGGGAAAGCTTCTTAACTCTCCAATGAACTTACAACGCCTGCGTGATAGGCTACAAGTTGCTTGGGATGAAATGATTCTGGACGCTTGTCACATAGAAGATGATCTTGTACACGATTTTGGTAAATTGTCTAATCTGGACAGGTCGCATAAATTTATTTATGGATGAAATATGTTCGATAAAAATTGCTTTATTTATTCACTGATTTCGAAGCCTTTAGTGAATATAATAGAATTTCGCTTCCCTAAGTCGCGTTATCCAAATGAGGGAATGAACGGGCATGACGTGATACGTGATCTTTTATGATCAAAGGTAAGTATGAATGACAACAAGTTGAGGTAATTACACAAACAATTCAATGTTTCATATAATCTCTAGTTTTAATAGAATGAAAATGTAACATATAACAATTTCTAAAGCTAAAAAAACTATATCATTCGCTACAACTACGTCGGCTACGATTTAACTATTATATTACAATAAACATAAATATCTTCAAGAAAATCAGTAAGTAGAGTTTTCACCAGTCTTAAGAAAAACAAGAAATCTTAAATTTTGGCCGATATTAGCTGAACCTGATGGGCGTATGATATTACATGAGCTAGGAAATGTCTGTTCCTAGAAAATAACTAGTTTGATAATATGAGAGTTGGTGCATAAAATAACTTGTAAATAGCCGGCACGATCGATTAAAAAATTTGATTATCTATGATGAAGTGTCTTAATATGTCGTTATTGTGTATGAAGTTTTATAAATCGTTAAATCACCGATTGGAAATAATTGCTTGTACACGAATAAGCAAGTTGCTTATTCATGTAAATGAATAAGTGTATTGATGTACACGAATAGGCATATTTATGTACACGAATAAATAAGTAACTTTAGATTTTACTCAACTTTTTCTCATAGTTATTTTACAGGTTTTAAGATGAAAATAAGGTACACACAAAGGTACCCAGGGGTACCTGCTTTTAATTCTGGAAGTAAAGTACCGTTTTCCACTGAAGGCAAACTGAAGAGGAAAAGTAAAAATTCCACGGCCTTAAAGAGTTTTAATTATTATGTATAACGTCCGTATCTAAATTTGTAGAAATTTATGATTCAACGTTCGCTCTTATTCCTATGCACGAATCCATTGACTTCGAACTTGTCTTTATCACATAAGATTGACATTAAGAAGGAAACTAACTTTATCGCAAGAAAAAATATAACAATTGGGATTAGGTGAGTATGCAAAAATCTCATTAGGAAAACCAGTAGAACTCAAAGAAAATAAAGTTTTTGAACTATTGTCACTTTGCTGAATTATAGAATTCTGAGAAATTCCTGAAAAACATACTATTGTAAGTAGTTAATTATCAGAAATATGGGATACACAAATCTCACTTATTCCCATAATTTGTACGGGTTTAGTTAGTAAATTTTAAATAACTATCAACTACTATCTCATTCTAGTATTGCTATAATCCACTAAACTATTGCTATCGCTATATTCGCTTTCTTCTTCCGAAATGTCTTCCAGTATTCTTCTGCTACAATCTTCAACAATCACTACTCTTTCTTGTCTAAAAAAATTGTTCGCCTAAAATTAGGGATCAGAAACAACATACAGTAACACAACACTGAGCAAAACAATATAGCAGGATTGTTTAATAAGGAGCTTATGATGCTATGATTTCCTTTAATTAATTGATATTTTCCTTGCGTTTGTTTTTAATTGATGGCTGAACTTGGCGCTTCCAAAAATGTTACGTTAAGCGCAAACCTATACGGGGTGTTCCAACGAAAACTTTCCATCGCAGTTATTTTCGATAATCGCAAAAATATCGTAAAATGCCAAGACGCGTGGATTCTGTCTTCAAGGGGGACACGTGATGGTGCGAACTTAAAATTTAGTGAAACGGCCCCCTGTGCGGGGGTGTAACTAGCTTTGAAATTTGAAAGGGGACCATGGGTCGAGTGGCCCCTCATTTTAAAGATAATAAAATTCTCTTTAACGTAATACTCAATTTTTTTGTTTTTGACCGTCAGTTCTGAGAAAAACAACGTCCAAAGTATGTGCAGAAAGCGAGGAAACATTCACAAAATCCCATTGGCCGATTCAATTAAACAAACTTACACAGAGGAGCTTATTTTGATAAATTTAAAAGCCGCGCCATCATGTGTCCCCCTTGAAAACAGAATCGACGTGTCCAGAAATTTCACAATATTGTTCAATTATCCAAAATAAATGGTGGAAAGTTTTCGTTGGAAGCCCCTGTAGATAATAAAAGGTAAAGAGTTCGAGGGCAATACAGCGTAGCAGAACAATCCATACCTATTTTATTTCCGCTACCTATTTGTAGTTTGAATTCTGTATTCTTGATGGTTTCTCAGAGTTCCATGACTAACTCTGAGTTAAACGTATTATTTTTTTATATCAAACAAGACAAAAAATGAAAAAAATGTATACAAATTTGATTGGTTCAGATATCTGTTTGTTTGAGTTTGAGCAACATTTCAACTGCATTGTGCTGGCTAGAGAGGATTTAAACTGAAACGCATTTTCAAAGCTTATAATGAATAACCGTTTGATAGAGTGGAGAATTTCAGAATTTCAGAATTCTAGGTTGTATAGGAAATTTGCACCACGAGGGACGGATGAGTCACTAGCGAGCAACATTTATCCATGAGTTCCTCTGGAACGGTTTTTATCGCAGAAAACAGCGAGCCAAAGCAACTGCGTGATCGCAATACATTTTGAAAATTTATTTTTTATATTTTATCTTTATCAATTTTTGGTGTAACTTTTCATATCGTCTTCAGTGAATTTACGTTTGGTATGCTCATGATTACTAATTCTCCCTAATGAAAATCTATTTTCGACGTAAATCAGAAATGTTTAGGACGACTAACTTTTGGATTATGGTTCAATTTGATGAAGCCTAGCGAGACAACAAGCAAATTGTTACTAGCTTTTATTTTTGACAATTTTGACCTTACCGTTGCCAAGAAAATGCTATTGGGACCATGATGGTTCCAAATCATCAGAGATATGCCGCCTAAAACGAATTTTAAAATATTAATCTTTTTTTTAGATGTCGGCAAACCCGTTTAAACAATTACTGCAGACCTCCCATAGTGCTTCCTCTAACTTTGCAGACAGAAGAGAGAGAGAATTTACAAAAAAAGTGATAAGTGTACAAACAATTTTGCAATTATTTCAGATGAGCACAGGAAAAGGTAATTATCAAATTAGGAAAAAACAAATTAAATTTCTATGTAATCACCGTTTCTACAGTCTTTCCTATGATAATTCTAACACTAGGACATATTTATCGGATTTAATCATGTGCTTACCTTCTCAACAATGGACTTGGCAACGATGGGTTTCTCACAATATCTAAAAGCTGTAAAACCGCAGGAGGTGAAGCTATTTGCACTATACTGGCTCCCCTCAATTCCCTCAGTTCTACACCTCTAAATAACTCGCAACGGATCAATTCTTCTAAACTAGGCGTCCTGCAATCAGCAAACATTTATTTCAAACTTTGGAGTCTCGAAAAACATAAAAACCAATAAAATTTGCTCAAGAGGAAGAAAATTTCCGTTTATTTCATGGATCCATGAATATCAAATATAGCAAACAAATAACGCAACGAAATCAGTTTGAACCTGATCAATATCAATCAAATTTTATGATTGAATCTCACACATTAAAGAGGAATTCGCATTACCAATCAGGTCAGTTAGGTTACAGTCTAGTCAAAATCAAGTCAAATACAGTATAGTCAAAATCAAGTCAAATACAGTCAACTACAGTCATTTTGTGTTGACTTGACCATGGCCGCTGATGTAAATAAACGATCCAGAATGAATGTAACTGCATTTAATGTGGTTGTATCAATGAATTACCCCCCCACTATGACAATTGAAACGAGTATTCGTAGTAGTTTTAATCTTGATTTATGGCAAAACTCTTTTTTGAAGTAGGTCTCAGGCCTGCTCAATTGAACTCAGATCTGGCGGTTGTGTTGGCCATGGCATTACGGCGATTTCTTGGTCGGTCTGTCACAACACCGGCGACAGGTACACGAGCATTACTATGCGTGACACCAAATTTTGACCCACAACGTTAGCAGATGGTCGGACTGTAGGGTCAAGGATGATATCGACATACCGTCGAGCTGTTAGGAATCGATTTGGGTAAAAAAGGTCGATTCTGTCGTCAATCATTAGTCTGCATTAGAAAATATCATAATCATTTCTGAACTATGACGTCTAGAATAAGAAAACTTTTGCGCTGATTTTGACTGACAAAAATGGAACAACAAAACGACCAAAGAACTGTTATAAGATCGATGTGAAAACTGACGACATAACATTTCTACACTTCTCATTTAGGTACCCAGTCCTGCCATCAACTATGGTAATTATAAATGATGTTTCAAAAATCATTAATAAATTATTATCGTTCAAAAATTATAATTAACTCATATAATTATGTTAATTCAATTAAGTAAGATTATTGGTTTTGGCATTGAAATTCAATATGAGCTTTTATACACTTAGTTGATTTATACTTTCTATGCTCTTTGTATATAATCTAAAGAAGTATAAAATGACATCTCTTCAAATGGAAACAAGATTTTCTTATCTGAAATTAGTCTGCAATCACGAACCGGCTGCATTTTCTACACTAGTATGGACTTAACAGTCGTGCCAGACAAACCATTGGAGTTAACGTTTTTGATTCCTATGGGCATGTAATATAGTAATGGAATAAACTTAAGTAAACGTGGGTTTAATTTAATGTTGCTTAACAAGGAAATTCCATCGATACACAGAGAGTTTCACAATACAGAGAACAACAGCAGTGATGATGACGATGGTGAAGAAAGAGGTCTAACAAGGCGAAAGATCAGAATAATAGATAGTGAATGTAACAGTGATAGCGATACTGCAGAACGCCCATAATCGAACAGTTTTGAATAGATTAGTGGTGCAGAATCAGAAAAATCACCTTCGAGAATACTCTATATAGTACCGCACGTACCCTCAGATGAAAAATAACCGGTAGAGCTGTTCAAACTGTTTTTGGTGATGGATTCATGAAAGAAAAAATTACTAAAACAAATAATTACGCTGGAGAAAAATTAGAAAGAAAGACAACTATCACAGTACTCGATTTGGCGAACTTGATTTAGTGTGAACATTGAAGAAATGTGAGCATTCATTGAAATGATAATAAATATGGGGACAATTTCGTTGGCAATTTCGCAAGAGTACTGGCCCCGGAATGATATCAGTTTCATTATTTTTTCATTAAAAAATTATTTTTCTTACACAGTCAACCTGATGAGGGAAGAATTGGAAGAAATTCTCTGGCCAATATCGGAACATCCTCTCTACAGTCCGGACTTATCTCCATGTGATTACCACATGTATGGCCCGTTGAATAATGCACTGGGAGGAGAAATTGGTTGCAATTACACCCCAGTTCTTTTGACGATAACGGCATTAAGAAGCTCCCAATGCGATAAGATTATGTAGAAAAATAACATGTATCTTTCACTTTTGCATCTTGTTTCAATACATTAAAAAAAAAATAAAAAATTCCGGTTCATATTTGATTCACCCTCGTATTTTATACCAAGAGAAGAAATTCGCGTGGGTAAGTCCAATAACAAATTCAAAGATTTATAGTTTACCGAATGCTCTGAAAAATTAGCTCTAAAGCTCCTGCCACTTTAGGTGCTCTGTCTAGTTCCAATTGCAAATGAGCAGGGCTGGGTGGAGCAGGCAGTTCATAGCCTAGGGTCATTTCAAAGAGAAGGTATCCAAAGGCCAACGCCTCAGAGGCAGCTGGACTTTTCGGCAGTAGACCTAAGAATGGATTTTCCAAACCAGCAAGTCGAGCGACGCCATTTTGTATTATGACGTTTCCTGAAATAATAATTCATTAATTTACATTTCCGAGCTCGTTTCCGCACATTTCAGTCTTTCACTCTCCGGTGATGAACACTAGGAGATGCGATCTTTTGTACCTGAATGCAAATGATAAATTGGTGGAAAATGCTTATTGCGTAGAAACAACAATGCTTCGATGATTTGCCTCCCTAAACACTGCACCTAAAAAATTTAAAAAAAAAGTGGCAGCAGCCAGCAACCATGCCTTACAGAAACTTACAGTTCTCAAGGGTAAACCTTCGCCCTTACAAGCATATTTCTTATCGCAATCATCTTTCCAAAAACTGCCATAGATCAAGTCCCTCAAGCTGCCTGTGGGATTTAACGGTGCAATAATTGCAGCTTCCTCTTTCCAGAACTCGATATCCAGGATTGGATGGATATACGGATGTTGTAAACCTCTGAATGAATGAATTTATATTTTAAAATAGCTTAGGTGCAGCTAAGTTATATTCGAAGACGAATTCACAGGGGAACAACATTCTGCAACACCCTGTGTTTTCATGAAAACCTCACGTGAAAAGAGAACTTTCTTACCTAAAAAGTTCAATGAGCGTTTCTTTTGTCTTTAGATTTGGAGCAATTGGACACGTGGACGGTAATGGTAATAGGGTAAGCAGTCTTTCTGCACCAAGGGTTTTATCTAGGACGGTAAACCTAAATAGCAAAACACCTATCAGACGCACTGAACGGACGAGATGATGAGAAACATCAGATAAAATGCTCGAATACTCTTAACGAAACAACACACAAAATACTGGGAAATCTTAGAAAAAATTCCTTTTGCGTTGTTTTATGAAATTTGGTATACCGAGTGTTCGTTAAGAAAAAACCCTCGCAACGGGCGGGAGATCGCAAACGTAGAGCTTTGATTAAGCCACTTATTGTTTGAGTTTGACAAGAGACAGCAAACGATTTTATCAACGACATGCCGCTGATATTTTAACGATTGCTGGCGGATTTTTCGTAATCACCCTTTACTTTACATTCCAACATGGGCTATAACTTAACTTTCATTTCATTGTGTGACGTTATTGACAGACCTGTTAACGGTTTCTGTCTATTCGGTCTTAATGCCTGTGACCAACCGGAAGTGACGGTAAGTTACCGGTCACTGGTAAGTATCCAATATGGCTAGACTAAGTGCTCTTACCAATTTTTATCGGCTCGGAAGCCAATATCACCAAGCTGGCTAATTAGTTCATATCTGTCATTATTATCTAAGTTTCTTTTGCAAACGAGGAAAGCTCCACTCCTAATTTTACTTTCTGCCTTAAATTTCTCGTTTCCTCCATCGGTCTTGATGGCGCTATATTCGTGTTTTGATTGACTTGATTGTCTAAAAATATTAGTGAAAATAAATATAAAAATAAATAAGAAAATAAAGGGTTAAAGGGAGTTATAGAAGTCGATTCGCTATGGATGGTAAGTTACTTGTTTACGGAAAAGTCAGTTGTAAAGGATTTTTTTTACAAAAACTATTGTAATTATACAGGGTGTTAGTGAAATCAGTGTCGTAAATTTATCTAACGATTAAGGACATCGTTTTAAACAAAAAAGTTCCCCATTACGGAGGTGGTAAACACAACCATTTCCCCGGAAAATCGAAAAAATACTTTTGAGAATTGGCAACGTCGCGTCGTTTTTATTTCATTTTGATATTTCCCAAAGTAGCCGCATAAACTAGATATGGTGCATTTAAACAGGTTTTTGGGTCCGATAGGTTTTATGGTTAACCCGTAAACATTATGTGATTCTTGAACTCTTTGTACGCGAAAAGGATAGAGCAATCGCTCCTTAACATTCTCTGAACATTTCAATGAGGAGTTAACTTGAGCGGCCTTTAAGAGATCAGGCCTGCAAGGTTCGGTGCAGCGTTGCCGCTTAAGGCTATTTTTACCGTTTGAGTCGTATCATTAGTCTCAATTAAATGTTTTAATTTCTTTTAACAACTTTAATGCCGAATAGTTCTAACTTTTTTTGTTATACGTCAAACGATCAACATTTATAGGTTTATCAACATTTTATTAAAATTTTAAGCTAATCATGGCCCTCCGGTTACCCACTTTAACCTTTTTTTTATAACTATTAAATGTTCGCCCCCTATTGCAAGGAACTTTTTTTGTTTGAAATGATGGTCTTAACAATTGGTTAAATTTACGAAACTTATTTCACTAACACCCCGTTTAAGAACGAACTGCCAGTTAGAATAATATCGACTGCCGTGTGATTGGCTTGCTTGAACTCCTGATCTGAACCCATTGGATTTTTGCTTCCGCAAAAGCATTTTTATGAGGGTTTAGTTATAGGAGCATGCTTTAAAGGCGATTTAATTAGTTTCAGCGCGTCGAGGACTATACAGGGTGTTCTATTAAGAAAAATGCAGTTTGGGCAAGTTTAGTGACCACCAGCGTAAAAGCATTCATTTTAAGCCATCTTGCACCAGACGTAACCACTTTTTCTATGTGGCGTAAATGCGTGGACCTTTGCGAAACAATTTCCGAAATTTCTGCTTTTTGTGTGATTAATGGCGTCGTCACACGTTTTTGATTGGGACTTTGCCTTGATTAGAAAATTAAAAACGGTAATAAATATTTCGAAAACCGCTGGACATAAATGTCGCAATTATTAAACAGAAATTGCCACATGGAAATACCGAATCTATATATATATATGATGACGTGATATAATAATATACAGGGTATCCTATTTGATGTATTAATGTTACTTCATTTCGTAATTTAGTAACAAATAGGACCAGTAACAATAAATGCTGCTGCAGTCCTAAAGTCGCGGGTTGAAAATTCTTTCTATTTTCTTCATTTCTTCATCGTGCTGCAACATAAAAAAATTTTTTTGATGCTCTTTGAGAGGTGGCATTTTGTAAAGTTCATTTCATAATGGGAACCTTGACTTCGTTTGTCTTCAGAATCTCGTTTGGTATTACACAACTCTGCGCGTTTGTTTATTGATTAAATAAATAATCATTAAAATCTCATTTCGATAAATAAAGCGGAAATTGCACAATTGAAAATGGCCATTAAATGGGTTTCATTTTCTAACCGGCTCTGAAGCTTAAGGAAGTGTGCCTTCATTTCGTAACTGAGTTAACAAATGGGAGCACTGACACGAATTGCTGGAGCTTAAGATCTACGGGGCGTAATCCAGAGTTGCACGCACAAACCAAAAGGATTACTATTGAATTTTCAGAATGAACACAGAGAAGAGTTCGTCCATGGAACGTTCTCGTGGTATATCGAGGGTATTATGAGAAAAATGCTGTTTTATAAACCGGTTTATTCATAGTTTATGTAGCGAAATTGTAGTATTTTCACTGCTATATTATAAAATTACGAACGCATATGCATGCGTTAAAGTCTTTGTAGCACTAGTGCATAGTGTTCAACTAAACTAAATATATTGGCTGCTTTTGCATATTCATCGATACTGGACTCCTTGAATAGCCGGCTACATACAAATTACCTTTTGTAACCAAAGAGAGCTCTAGCCAAAGAATCTGCCCGTTGTGGGGTATTTTTCCCCATTTCTCCATCGCTTTTATATTCTGAACTTTCACTCCTGTTTCTAAACGCAGCTCTTTTACTAGCTGCAGAAAGAGTAGAATTCGAAAATTCAGCAGCACTTTGCGATCTCCGTGGAACACGTTTCTTCTTCTTCATGCTGGATCTTGAGGTCCTTTCTTGGTACCATCTTTCATGTCCTATTACCTGCGACTCCTTTTCTTCTTGCTCTTTTTTATTTATACTTTGATAAAGGTTGAACATGTTGGATATTTTAAGCATTAAATTTTCAATTTAATCCAGGGGGGCCGCAAGAGACGCTTTTCTTCTATTATGTATTTTTTACGTTAATTATAATTACTTTCACCTTTTTATCAAGGTTTCTTATTCTCATAATCGTATGACGCCACTATTTGTGTATTAAGGGGGAGCCCTTAGTCTGTGGCCATATTAAACCTGAATAAACTTGAAGAATGCCCATAATATAGGTTTGCTTAGAATGTTTGTATACCCTCCAGCAGCAACTAATTATAGTAAAAAACACGTTTCACTGCGATTCGTCAGTCTCTGCGTCACAATAACCTTACTTAAGTCACTAGTGCTACAAAATGTGCTAGAAAATTCTTTTGTCTCTAGTTTTTCTGAAGGGTGTAATTAACTGACTTGAATGGAATTATATGCGCTTTTAAAAGTTCACTGAATGAGAGTATGTATTGAACTAAACCAAGTCCTCAATTCTAAGGATTTAATCCTATTTAACCACTACGTTTGTTTTTGTATTATTAACAGACATAGATAGAAAGATATAGACACCCCTGTAAACATTTAGAAGGTTTCCCCAGGTTTAAAAATTGAAATCTAAACCGCAAGTCACCCAAAGTACCACAAAGTTGTGGTTAAAGTAAAATAATGGCGTATTCGGCACATTCATGTGGCTTATTGAGGTCCGCACACCAGTGCGCACCTTGTGCGGCAATGCGGAAATCTTCTCTTACTACCTCTGTGCTGAAATGTCATTTGATAGCATTTAAACAAATGGAAAAACCATTCGACAGCCATATTGTCACGCTTAGTGCGTACTTTTTGGACGCTCGAATTCGCCATAAGTGTTTTATCAAAAGCGTGCAGTAAATTTAGCACAATAAAATTTGACAATTGCTGAATTTCTAAACTGATTCATTAGTCAAATTCGACCACTGCTGCTCTCTGTGATGTATGCGAAACAAGAAGAGCCTCATGAGATGGAGAGCCGTGACTTTTAATAACTTAAAAATAACACATAAATGCGCGAGTACCATTTGTATATAGTCAGAAGCGAACTCAATAGTTGCTCTTGTACAAGAGCGTAATTCTCAATTTTTGCGCTCCCAGTTGTAAGTTTTTTGCTTCCGTATACGACTAACTAGCAGATGAAGCATTTTTAAATTGGAGACAAATTTTAGCTAACCGTTGAAGCATGAAGAGCTAAACGAGCACCTGCGCCATTAAGGACCGATTCTCCTAAAACTGCGCGTGAAGTAACTCACAGTTAATGTTATAAAGGCATCAAAGTGCTTCTGGTTGATTGCGCAGGCGTTTAAACTAGTCACCTTTGCTTAAACTGTTGGTTTAGCTAAGATATTCTTTTGAAAATTGTTTGTTGGCTGCACGTCTTGAGTTTAAAAACAATGAAGAAATGACGCTATCACTCAATTTATAGAAGACGAGTTATTGTTAAATAACGACAACAAGTCATATTCGGATTAAAGAATCGAGAGGAACATTTTGAAGAAATGCGCTCTAGTAGCAGGTTATTAATAGGCGAATGTTATTTTGCGCATTGATGCCTTATATAATTTTTTTTTTTATAAAAGGAAGTGTGTATGGTTGAAACCTGCGGAACCCTTGTAACCCCAAAAACTCAACAGTAAAAAATATAAAGTTTCCGCTAATTCTTTAAGTACAACTCAGTGAGAGTACGAGTATTCTCTAGTATTCTAATTTTTCACGCCATAGATAACTTTAACAACACTCTCCAAACTGTGAGACATGCGCTTTAAAACTTCTCTCCATTATGATTTTTCACTTATCACTTACCTGCATTTTCTAATTAATAAGAGAGCTAGTACTACAATTCCAAACCCAACGATGATGCAGGAAATTGATATCTGAAATATAATAACAAAAATGAGCTAATTAACTAACAAGTGCGAAAAGACGCGCGCCGGTTGCAATTGAACGAACGACGTGAACCATAGTTCTATGCGCAGTTCGGTCAGTTCTAGTGCGATAAAGACACTTCCGCTTCCGCACGAGTTAGATATAATACTTTTCCCGCAAGCGAATGTTTTTTGCATATTTAATTGTTAATGTTTATTAACACGTAGTAAAATATTTTTCGTATTACCGTGCTTAATTGGTGTGGGTTTTCCCGCATGAAGTGTAGCGGAAAAAACGAAAATTCTAAAGCACATTTTCCTTAAAGCATTATTGTACGGTTATTTAAAATGTTTTGTCTGACTTTGAGGCGTGCCAATTTGTTCTGTCTTCAATAAAACTTTTTACCGCACAGGTGTGCCCGTTTACCGCCCTCCATTGCTCAATTAAATATTATTAGGCGGCACATGTGTGATGGGAAGGCAGTTAAAAAATGTGATAAAAGTTGTATTTTTTACAGGATAGCTTGAAAAAGTTTTGCCGCACGCATGCGAAAGTCACTTGCCTGACTGCCCACAGAAATGATTGTCCCTGACACATTGTTTTCCGCACCACAAATATCTTTACCAGCATGCCAAGTACGTCATAATGTTAATTTCAGCCCGCAATCACACGCTCGTAGGAAAAAACCATTAAAATACAAGTTTCACAATGTAGCACATTAGGGCACGAATCCAATTTTACAAAACGAGTAACGAGACAACGAGTTGGCAACGGGTGAGTGCGTCAATAGTTTTATAAAACATGTATCTTACACGATTTGTCTATTGAGGTCGAACATTAATCATTAAAGAACACAAAAATAATCATAAACTCGAAACAAACAATTACAAATTAGATGTATGATATGAGCAGTTCCCCCTTAAAATTAATGTTCTTTTTCTTTTAATTAAAGTATTATTAAACTGCGATTTTATAGGAAAAAATATTTTTGTTTTATTAAATGATTATTATAAGTATTAACATAAAAAAAAAATGAATAAAATTGTTTTTGCCCTTTTTGTGCTAACAACGAGTTTCCATTATTTTTGTCCACACGATGTAATTAAAAACGAATGCATAGTTTCCATTTATAGCTCTAGCTGTAGCTACATAATTAAACTTTTACCATCGCTTAGGTCAATATTGAGTTAAAAATAGGTATGTACATTCTATAATAATGCTTAATAAATCGTTGTAAACACAAAATTTCTACAAAGCTTTTAACAGATATTTCATTGAATTAGTCCATTGTTAGACACCCATTAAAACAAGAGCTTACCCATGAACTTACGCCTGCCGATTTCGATCCCAAATTATTCAGGCCATTTTTTACTTCCACTTTCATTTTGCATCTTTATTAATAAACTAACGAGATTTGTCATACGAAATAAATAAATCCAAGAAAATTGAAATTCGAAGATGAATCTGCACACAACAGGAATTTTGTCGATGGGTGATTTATAACTGAGTATAGCTTTTTTCACTTTCGTCGATTTAAGGGGTTGATAATGAAAATAAACAAAAATTTTTCGAGCTTTTCCGGCCCTACATAGATAGGGTGTCTAAAGGAAATGCTAAAGGAACTGAGTATAAACGATGGAAAACATGCAACGCGTGTTCCACCCAGTGTTGCCGCTCGAGAATATTATGGGTCCGTGTTGTGGGTAAGTATCTCATTATAGTTGATATATGTGATAGTTGGACAATAAGCTTCCTGATTGGTCGTAAATAGCAATGTGATTGTTATTCGGCGTTAAAAATGCAAATCACGGCTTTCTGATTAAATTTCAACTTGAGACTACGAATACTGCTCAAGAGTTCCAGTTAGTTGAGATCTAATCTTATTAGCAACATTTTATATATAGAATGTGCCGTCTTTTTGCTCTCAAACGAGCTGTAGCTGAAATTACCGCGATGGGACAGTTTAGTAAAAAATGCCATTGATTCGTGAAACCATGTAAAAGCCCATGCAAATCACCCTCATAAATAACGACTATCTATACTTGCTACGTCATTTGCGAAAAAGCCGCTAATACATTTCACTGCGATCCCAATAGTTCGTGGGAAAAAACACCCTATAGGAGATGAAGCCTATGAAGGATTTTCCATTTAAGAATATTTCGCATATAAGAATACACAGATATCTGATGAGTTGCTACATATGGAGTCAGTTTAATATTTTTGAGTCGCACTTCCCTACTACCTCATTTTTGAAAACAGCTAACCATTGAAATCATACATGTGAGAAGGTTCCCATAGTGCAAATGATTTCTATACGTTGTTCCAACTTAATAAATATCTTGGCTCGCCACGCAATATCAGATCTTCGCCCCTGTATCGATTAAGGAGAGAGATAGCTGTCAAGTTTGACATGTTGGTGAGGTTAAAACAGTATCTAATTTCAAATTTAAGAAGGAATTTACCATCATCCCAAATATCTAACCTCACTCATCTGTCAAATGAGACAACTGTAAAATTTTGACATCCCCAAAAATATGCATTTTCCCACGATCTGGCACCCCTGTCTAAGAGAAAAGCACTTTCCTTTATTTCCAACCTACGCTGTCTGGATTTCCACCCAGCCGATCGAAAACAAACGCATGACGCAGGCGCCTACACAACCCCTTAATACATTGGCGTTATATTTTATTAACGGAGAAAATGACCTACAACCAAAAAACTCCCTCGTTTATAGAGCTACTGCAGTTTAATATCATGATTAACTGGAATGAAAGCCTGGAGGGCCATTTGATTAATAAATTGAAGGCCGGAAGGGTCTCTGAATAATCAACTTTTGGCAACTCGAGAGAGCACGGTGAATTCTTAGCTATTCGCAATTTTACGAATAATTTGAGTTTTGATGATTCATTAAAAAAATATGTAAAATCTTAAGAAAAAATAAAACTAAAAATCATAGGTGAGAGGAGTATAACTAAGTTATAATTGGTGTCTACGGGACGTTTACAATACTGAATTAGGAGTTCTTGATAATGCCTTAAAAATAAATCTAAAGCAAAAATGCGCATCTTGAAATGTTTCAGTAACCAATCAGTTTCATAATTGCAATACCGGACATCTTCCAGTTAAAGCTGCCAGTACAATGATCTAACGACCCTTAGGGCTGGTTTTTCAAACTTCTGATGGATTTGCTACCAGGATTATTTCTTCTTTAACAGAGTTCTCATTTCGTCGTTTCTGTGGAATTTATCTTGCTCGTTTTATTACCAGGAGTTTGAAAAACTGGGCCTTAGGCAAAATTATTGTCGTTGGTAACCTTCCAAGAGGATATTTTCTATGTAAACGGAAAAAACTGGCCTAGATTTTGTCGCTCCGATGGCAACTTCGTTAAACCAAGAAACGACATATAAAATATTTTTAATTTTTGCTGAAAATTAGGAACGAGGGTGAGGTGCCTTCTTTTTGCCAACTTTCAAACTTTAATTGACGAAAGCTCAGCTATACGTAGAACAACTACCTCAGAAAATAGCTTTAAATAAATGGTTCAGGTGCATTCTATAGCGAACTTGCGGAACTCTCTTTTGGTTTCTAAAATGCGATACCAATTTTTTGGCGATGCTTAACTAGATTGTATCAAATTAGATGATACAAAATATTTTTTCACATTATAATGAACCACACCTGGTGAACCATCAATTAAAATTTATTACCTCTATAAAGTGGTTATTTAACACTTATGACATAACGAGACTAAAAAAATACTCATGAGACGTAGTAGGAATGGAGAAAGTTCTTGATCAATCTGTGTCTCAGACAAGCACCCAGACCTTAAACTACATTCATTTTTGTTCGTTTTTCGTTTAAAAATGCATATGTGTTTCATCAGATACAATTTTCGTAAGACTTATGTAATTAACTTTAATCGAATTTTTAAACAATCCAAACTGGCCAAGTGACATTTGGCTGCGTCCAAATTTCCAAACTATCTCAAGTATAAAATAAAGGAAGCTTTATTCAGTATTCAGTTCTGGCAGTTGGTGCGTTTGTGTAAGAACCATCATGAGGACGGTAAAAAATATTTCACTCTTGAAGTTTTAATTTGTTAATTTTCGTGCAAATGAATTAGATAAAATATTAAATTAATTAAATATCAAAATTAAATTTTTTCATTTTTTTCTCTTCTAGGGGGTGATAATCTTGGTGGTACTAGCTGTATCTACTGCTAAGGAGGTGCCGAAGTCAAAAAGAAGCTTATCAAGCTATGAAGGCATAACGCCAATAATTGGCGGAATAGGAGGCACCGCTTTACTGCAACATAATGGCATCATAAATCAGCCTCTATCCATAAATCTGCAACAACCCTTATCGATCGGAACTCAAGTGCCATATTCTGTAAAAAAGCAGATTGGAATCTCCTATCCAGTGCCTCAACTTTACCCCGTTATTAAAACTGTGCAACAACCAATTCCAGTGGCTGTCGAAAAAAGGGTGGAAATTCCAGTTCATGTGCCAGTACCACAGCCTTACCCGGTAGTCCAAAAGGTGGAAGTGCCAGTGGAAAGGAGAGTAGAAGTGCCCGTTCCTCAGCCCTACCCTGTTGTGCAAAAAGTAGCTGTACCTCAGCCCTACCCTGTTGTGCAAAAAGTAGCTGTACCTCAGCCCTACCCTGTTGTGCAAAAAGTAGCTGTACCTCAGCCCTATCCAGTACATGTGGAAAAGAGAGTAGAAGTTCCAGTGCCCCAACCCTACCCAGTACATGTGGAAAAGAGAGTAGAAGTGCCCGTTCCTCAGCCCTACCCTGTTGTGCAAAAAGTAGCTGTACCTCAGCCCTATCCAGTACATGTGGAAAAGAGAGTAGAAGTTCCAGTGCCCCAACCCTACCCAGTACATGTGGAAAAGAGAGTAGAAGTGCCCGTTCCTCAGCCCTACCCTGTTGTGCAAAAAGTAGCTGTACCTCAGCCCTATCCAGTACATGTGGAAAAGAGAGTAGAAGTTCCAGTGCCCCAACCCTACCCAGTTATTCAGAAAGTCCCTCATCCAGTGCCATACCCAGTAGAAAAAAGAGTGGAGGTGCCAGTTCATATACCCGTACCACAGCCTTATCCAGTAATTCAAAAGATAGAAGTTCCAGTAGAAAGAAGGATAGAAGTGCCAGTACCGCAGCCCTACCCAGTAGTGCAAAAAGTGCCAGTGCCCCAACCATATCCAGTTGAGAAGAGAGTTGAAGTTCCCGTTCCTCAGCCTTATCCAGTTGTTCAAAAAGTACCAGTGCCACAACCCTATCCAGTAACAGTTGAACGTAAAGTTCCAGTACATGTGCCAGTACCACAACCATATCCAGTTGTTCAGAAGGTCCCAGTACCCGTTATTCAAAAAGTTTCAGTTCCTTACCCTGTTCCACAACCCTATCCTGTGGTTCATAAAATACCTGTAGCCACTGAAACAAGAATTCCAATAGGATTACATACAGAATACAACACATTACCTGTTTCTTTCAATCATGGATTGTCTAGTGTTGGTGTTTACAATAAGTGGTCCCGTTATGGAAGTTCTTGGTAACCGAAAAGACATCTTAGCGAAATTCTTCTGTAGGAACAACTGTAAAAAATGTTTTTATTTGATATTTATTGCAGAGATGTATGTTTTTATGCAATTTATTATATAATATATATTTTTGAATTTTTACGATTAAAGAGACATTTTTCATGATCGAAATGGGTTTAATTTCTAGCCACCTGGAAAGATCTTAAAGATAGAAGTACTGGTTCTTACATCACTCTGAAGATCATTCCGCTGCTACACTAAATCGATCACTAACTAATTGTGCAGTCATTTTACAATTTCCATTATCTCTTAATAGCATTAGTATAGACTGTTACTCCAGAGAATACAGAAAACAATATATGTATATAACGTCCTTGTTACCCCTTAATTCTGCAAAGTCTCTCGGTAAATAAAATTCATGCAATGAAGATATAGCTACAGAGTGATTTTTTCTTAAGATGTCTCATGGGAACTGCGATCACTATCGAATTACGTGGTAATCAGCACCAGTACAATTACCGACTATTTGCACTAATGCAAATCTGCACTAGTGCAATTTTTTTAGTAAGCATCGTAAGAGTTGCAACGCAATGTACGTGACTGTTTTTCTTTAGTAAGCACAATGTGTGGGACGATGGTCTGTGTTCTTCTGGAGACCCAACATATGGGTCTGGATTTAACCACAATTATTTCAAATTACACTAAACGCATAACTTCTAATTAAATTTCCCCGCTCAGACCGAAAATGTGGTTACACAACAACCTTTTTATAAAAGCGACGGTTTTGCCGCAAAGGTTAATCTGGTTCTAAAAAATATCAAAGAATCTTTGTTTTTAATGTCTACCGCAAGCTTGCTGGGTATATGAATTTGTTTGCTAAGCCGTAAATTAAGTAGAACTAAGTAAATAACAAAGGCGTAAAGTGGGGAACTAAATTAAAATATTTGGACTAAGAATGAAGTTTGTTACTAAATAGCAGATTAAGAACTCCCCGAGTACATTAAATACTCTATAGACTTGTTAAAATTTATAAACATAGAAACAGAATTATTTCAATAAAGAGGTAATGAAAACAGCAAAGCAGATTAGAGTTCCACTTTGCAGCTTCCATGAATCCACGTTCCAACTTTTAGCGTTTTTATCGAACCAATAACAAAACGTTTTTTTTCCAAAATACCCCAAAGGGTCGCTTTAATAAAAATATCAAAAGCGCCATATTTAGTACAGTTTATGTTTTTATTACTGTCTAATAATACTGGCGTTTATCGCCAATAGTGTTTTGGTTAGCTTCTTATCAAACCATTCGATCATGTACAATTGATTTTACGTGTTTATAAATTTACGAAGTCAACTATACAGTCTTGTTTTTTTTTTAATACGAGTTTTATTACTGTTAATTTTTTTTATCTACAAATTTTTATTTGTTATTAATTTTTTTCTACAGGCTCTTTTTACTTCAATCACGGATATCGATAGGGTTCCGAATAGCTACCGTATGTTTTCTGACGGTCCTTAATGAGGTCGTTAAAACGAGATATCGCAAATTAAAATTAGACTAAAAGTAGGAGTGTTTGGGTTACAACACAAGGAAAAATAAAGTGTAATTAAAACTGGTCAGTGTTATATCAAATTGGCGATAATGTAAGGGGAAAAGTCCATGGGAAGTTGGCTGGTAATCCGCATCTATTTCAAATGTTGTTCGATTCTAAATGACGAATTGCGGAATTTGCACGTCGCACTTCCTAATTCCCATTTACATGTAAGAAGATCTAGAACGGTTTGTTTGCCCATTTCATCATTTTTCTTACCTATCAGAGTCAAGCCCAAATTGTAAAATTAAGACTTTATTCGAATTCGCTGGATTAAAATCTGTCCGCCATATTATCAAGAAAACGACATCTCAAGGAAGTTTCCAATTTTCACCGTCATTTGTCGATAATTGAAAACCTACGTAGATTTTCGAACATTGTGCTGTCAAACTGACTGTCAGCATTCACGTGACATCTGACAATTTTACGTCGCTGCTGACTCTTTCTTATGACGAACCTCCGGAAGATTAAAAATAATTCTGTCATTGAAGGAAGCATTTCCATTGGTAACAATCCTACGTCACAACTGTCACAAAATCTCTACAGTGAAATTACACCTGTCGTTTGTGCTTCCGTGCCAATCCGTCATAAATGGATTAAGGTAAATTAAGGTAAATCATAACGGCCATGCGCGTTTCTCTTAAATGACGGGGCCTTTAAGGTCAGTTACTTCTATAACATCCATGAGCAGTTAATAATTATCATTGAAGCGGTCCTAATTGTTTGATCCAAGACGTTGATTTATAATATAAACTTACAATGTTTATTCTTGATATTAAAAATAGCGGCTTCAAAGTGGGAGATGCCTACATAATATACCTATCTAATCTCCCCTACCTGTACACACAACGCGCTGTCGGTAAAGCGCTTCTAATATGTAGGTAGTACCTATTTTTTATTTATCTTTAAAAAATTAAATATTTGAGCGATGCATGAGCGGTCGCGGTACTTAATAAGGTCTCAGTGGAACAGAGGGAGAAATCCCTCTAATAAAATCGGTACTCGCATACCCTCCGACTTTAGTCTTGTTACCGAAAAGAACGGAACGAATTTACGGGCGTGTAGAAAGGTATGCGCTAAGCATACCACGCAATTTAAGGCTTAAGCCACCAAACTAAAGGCGACTCGTAAAAGTCGTCAGCTTTTTAACCAAACGAGCTTGCCTGGCTGATTTGAATAATTCGGTGGAGGCAGACGATTCTCCAGTCTTCGGAGGTAGTACCTTTTAAAAAGGTTCATCACAGTGTTGCCAACATTCGCGAAGTCCTTTTCCATAGTGTTGTGGTGCCAGCGAATATGAAGTTGAAGTGAAATGTAGAAGTTTTAGTATCTAACTTTTAAAAATCCTGTTCAGTACTGATTGTTCCCATATTTATTACCAGCAGGACTCTCGGTGAGTGTCTAAAGAATTATCCACCATTCCAACGAAAAGCACTCGAAAGTTGGTAGAGAATGGGAAACTTTTTACTGATATAAATGAGTATCCACCATTGTTATTATCATGAATTTGATCATTGTTTTTTGAATTGAATTAACTGTGAACTTGTGAAATTAGCATAAATTTCTAAGCACAAACAATTAGTATGATAGGTCAAACGCCTTCCACTTGTTGTAGTTTTTCTTATTAATGAGAAAAGTTTGT
Source organism: Euwallacea fornicatus (assembly GCF_040115645.1). Lineage (NCBI taxonomy): Eukaryota > Metazoa > Arthropoda > Insecta > Coleoptera > Curculionidae > Euwallacea > Euwallacea fornicatus. The sequence goes on along the minus strand of NC_089567.1, from coordinate 747,985 downwards.
TTGATTATGCCTTACTTTGAGAAATCGGAACCACGAAAATGGAATGTATTTTCATTGGGGCAGTTAATTTAAGTTCGAGGTGTTAATTAATGGCAAATCAGGCCCATTAATTACTTATCAGACCTTTTGAGTCAATGATAGTCCGATTTTTCTGGATTTCATATTGCGGTCGTTCAAGTCCGAACACGGGAATCTGCTCGCCCAGGTCTGAAAACGGACCCCGGTCTTCATTGACTGATGGCTTTGATTTTTGTGTTTCTCCCCATATTAAGTTGAGAAAGTTCTCAACGAGTGAGAAATCGCTAACACTTTAAAATGAAAAAAATATTTAAATATTAAAACAACACTTTAACGCGCCACAACTGTCCCAATTTGACCAAATTAACATCTTTGATCGTTCTTGAAGCTCTCAAATTTATCCACGAATTGATTTTAAAAAATTGATGAAACCGTAGCACCCTGCAGCGAATCATCTGCAACTTTTCCACGTTCATATGTTTTTATCTCGTTTCAGGAAATAGTAATTAAGCTGACAACGCTGTTTCTCTCTCATCATTCACGGAACCCAACGTGAGAGGAAGAGGAACAAACCATAGTACTGTAGGTACCGCACTCGTTATCGGGAAGCAACGAACTCTGCGTACTACCGCAAAAGCTCGCTAAAGCTTCGGATTCGGCGCTGGGTATTCGTACCTGCTTGAAAATGTTTTCGTTCGGATTTTTCGTGTTTTTGAACTTTCCACTTTTCCTCTTGAAAGGAAATGCATTAGCCGAACCTTTGTTAAGAACTTGTGAACCAATTCGTGTTGAATTGTGTATCGGACTTGGATATAACATGACCGGAATGCCAAATTTAGGTGGGAACGACGTGCAACAAGAGGCGGATTACAATCTGAAATCTTTTTCTCCGTTGATACAGTATGGATGTAGTCAACAGCTGAAATTATTTTTGTGTTCGGTGTATGTTCCTATGTGTACTGAGAAAGTTGCAAATCCGATCGGGCCTTGCCGGGGACTTTGTGAGAGCGTTAGATCGCGATGCTATCCTGTCTTGCAGGTAATTCTTATATTTTATTAATTATTTATTAGTAAGGTATTCCGAAAAATAACTGCGAGTTATCACACACTTACATTAATAAAAAAAAGAAAACATTCAATCTACAATTTATTTCGAAACGACGTTTAATTGCACTTGCACAAGACAACAAAATTAACCCACATCGTAGTCAATACTGTGGCTAACCCGTGCGAAAATGTCCTTACCGCACACCGATTTCGCGTCGTTGTGTCAGCAATAGATTGCTCCTGTAAATCGATCAGTAAACGGGCTTTACAGCACGTATTTGCGGACTGCAAGTAGTACTTAACCACACGCAAACCGTAGTGATGGCATGTATCAGTGTCAATAATCATTGCGGGGAATTTCAAGCCCTGATAAAATTTATTACCCCATGGTAATATTTCATTAGGCTTGCAGAAGAGAACAACATAAACACAGTAGAACTCGTAGTAAGAATATGTTCTACTCTACTTCTATTGTACTCTAATTCGAGAAATATGCAATGAGCATGCGGCAAAGTGGCATTTTCCGCACTAGTAGGTAAATAACTATCCCCCCCCTGACACACACACACACACTAAAAATCAAACTTGTCCAATTTAGTTAACTGCACGGAAAAGACATTTCTGCCGTAAGCGCCCGAGAAAATGACGTTGCAGTTTAACCAGTTTTCAGTTCGAATTAATGTGACAGCCGTGATGAGGGCTATGTTAATGTGTCACATTGCAACTTCTCCGTCTACATGAAATCTGCCTCTCAGAATTTTAAAATTATTTATTTACCTTATTAGACCGGAAAATGGTGTTTTGCCGCTAAGTAGATTTCAATCCTGGAAAGCTCGGGTAAATAGACTCAATATTTCATCTTGCAGGTGATGCACGACACTTTTTCAATCGACTTTAGCTTATACTTTATTTTTTATTTATTTTTATCAAAGACGTGTCTATCTAAATTTCAGGGGTTCGGGTTCTCGTGGCCAGAAGCATTAAATTGCTCCCGATTTCCGATCGAGAACAACCACGAGCACATGTGTATGGAGGGACCAAAAGAAAAAATTGATCTGAGAGCACCGGTAGATCCTGCAGTGAGAAAATTTGAATGTTCGCCCCACAGTATTAAACTTGGTCTTCCAGGCTGTGGTCCTACCAATTGTGCAACAGAAGGAATGTTCAATGATGTTGAAAAAAGAATTGCAGAGGTAGGCTTAACAATTGTGAAGGTGAGAAATGTGCTGCGCACGTCCTCATCTAATGTTACTCCCTGTGTTCCTCAGCACGTGGCTATCATGAGCTCAAGTCACCATTCCCTTCGATTCTTTACGTACAATAAGTTTCCCACTTACAGAGAATGCTGAACTAAAATTTTTATCATTGACTTTAAACCATCATTTTGAGCATTCAGTTGAAACCAGAACTATGAACATTGAGTTTGAGCAATCTTTACTGGCATTGGCACCATGTTTGCTCTATCTTCGTGCAAAATAAATTTCCTATTGGGAGCAATCTTTAAAACATAATTCTGAACGTTCAGTTTAAACCATCATTTTGAACATTCGATATGAGCCACCTTTACTGGTACTGAAGTTTGGTTAGACCTAATTATTTCTCGTTGCTTTGAGTTAATTTAAGATATTTTTCATTCCAGGTGTGGATTACAGTGTGGGCCCTAGTATGCATAGTCGCTAGTCTAGGGGCGCTTTTGACTTTATCATTGGGAGGGGGCAGAGTCCGAGCCCCTCCATTGATGGGTCTTTTTCTGAGCTACTTGCTAGTGGGCACTGGATGGGCACTCAGATCCTTCACTGGACCTGTCGGAACTTCCTGTTGGGCACCCGAGTCTACGGGGGTTAAGCAAGTGGATGGAATGCCTAATCTAATCTGCGCATTCGTTTTCCTTTTATTGTACTACTTTGGGATGGCTGCCAATGCATGGTAAGTTGTTTTTCTTTCAATCATTATGGTGGCTACTTAATTTCACCTCATCACGTCATTTATTGCTTACTATACAGTGCTGGTAATAAGTGTTGCAATACGTTTATAAGTTTTATAAACCCAGATATTTTAAAAAGTGCTTAAACACGTATAATTTTATTTTAAAAAAAAGACATTTAATGCGTTGTTTTTCTATACTCAAATTGTTTACTCCTATCCAGCTGTCCCCAGACAATTTTTTTATTTTCAATTGCAAAGGTGCCCGTAGTAGTATACCAAGCGATAGGTGATTCAATAACGGACACAACGGTATGCTCAAAACTAAAATTGCATCTGCAATTTTATTAAAAAATAAAACAAACTCCATGTTCTAAAAAGATTAGAAGTTTTCATTTTTGCTTCCAAGATAGACAATCCATTCTTAGTTCGCTTTGAAAGAGAGCGAAAAAATTACAATAAGACGTAGAAATTCCAAATCGTTTTCATTGTAAATGACTCTTTAGATAAAAAATATTTTGGATTTTCATAGAATTCATTAGTAGTTGAAGTCAGTTGTTGGGCATCTACCACAGTTAGAATATCAAAAACAATGGATCGTTTATCCGAGAAGCAAAGAATTGAAATTTTAATCTTTTTGGGGCATAAAGATGGCAAAAGAACTTACGAAGACGCGTGGTTTGTCGGTTAATAAAAAAAATTCATTAAAATGGAGGTGTGGAAGTTGCTCCAAAATGTGGGAGGCCTCAAACAGCAATTGGTGGCGAGCAAACATTACATTTTTTTATCTATCGACCAAAACCCCATAGAGTCTACAAACCAACTTGACATGGATGTATCTGCAAAGTCAGTGAGCAATCTTTTAAAACGAGAAAATTTTCATCCATACAAAATTTCCCTTACCCAAGAGTTAACGTTTGAGGATTCTGATGGCGAGATGGGATTTTGTGAATTTGTGCAAGAAAAAAGCATTCCAGATAATAGTTTTTTTTCTAGAATTTAATTTTCAGACGAAGTAACGTTTTGCTCAAATAGATTTATTTATCGAGATAATTGCCGGTCTACGGACAATCTTCATTGGATACATCCAGACGTTGCATACACAACAACCACAAAAATTAAATTTACGGATGGGTATCGTTGGCCACCAGTTCATCGGTCTATTTTCCACAGAAGGGAACTTAGCAACGTAGCATACGCACTTATTGCAAAAGAAAACAGTGTTTGACCGCAATATTGCCTAAAAAATTAGTGAACAAGTAGCCAAGGATTTTTGGTTCCAACAAAATGGTGCACCACCACATTATGCTATGGCCGTGAAAGAGTATCTCGATGAGATTTTTCCTGGGAGATGAATCGGTAGAAGGGGCCCAATAGAATGGCCACCACGATCTCCAGATCTAACGCCCCTCGATTTTTTTTTTGTGGGATCGCTTAAAAGATTCCGCTTACAAAAGTAGACCGCAAAATTTAAATGATTTACGTCTTAGAATTCAAACAGAATTAAAATTAATAACAGAAGCAACACTGGATAATTGCAGAAAAGAGTTCCACGACCGACTGAGTTATTACCAAATTTTTACTGGAGTCAAATTTGAACGTTTACCGTAGGGATCTCAATTTTATTTGATGTAATAGTGAGTTACTTTATTTTGTATCCAATAATTGTATTTTTTAATAAAGCTGTAGATCCAATTTTAATTCTGAGCATGCCGTTGTATCCTTTATTAAATTACCTTTCATTTGACACTCTACAATGGGTCCTTTTCCGTTTGAAAATAAAAAGTTAGTAGGGGTAGCTGGATAGGGATGGAAATTTTGAATAGCGAAAATAATTCGCAAAATGCCTTTTTCGAAATCAAATTGTACGTGTCTAATCATGTTTTTTTACATATCGGGTTTATGGAAGTTCCAAGCGTGTTGCAATACTTTTTACAAACGCTGTATAAATATGTTACTGCTGATGGTGCTTGTGGCGACCGTTGGATATGAACCTTTTTACTTTTGTCTAGAGCGTGCGCAAAAGCTTTTTTCTCTTTTTTTCTTCTTATTCGGAGTATTTATTCGCGTTATTTAGATTACTGTTCGTAATATGACTGCAATTTCATGGTTTTTTTTTACTATTATAGAACAGTTTTCTATATAGGTTTCTACGGGATGTAACGTTAGAAGTGGGTAATAGATTGGTTGATGTCAATGGTCACACTAATGAGTTACTCGTAAATCCACTCATAAATTCATCATCAGGCTAGGATCTCGTTACTTCCTACATTCTTTATTTTATTTAACAAGCACCAAACCGTTTCTCTTCTAATCAAGGCGGTTTTTTCAAAGGTTTATTATTTTCTATAAATTGAGTTCTACCATTCAAGTGTCCCTTAACCACCTTTGTTTTCTCTGGAAACAAACCAGACTCAATCGGGCGGCATCTTTCAGCGAACCAAATCGACTTGAATATTTTTGTTTTAATGCGTTTCCATTGTCTTTATTTTTTTTTTGTTCTTGCCGACTGTTCTTTATGCCTTATAATGAATAATAGAACGTGTGCCACGATTTCAATTAAAAATTTTTTTATTTCAATTAGAATTAGTCTAAATGGAAAACATTTCGTCCGCATTAAGCCTGGAGCGCCATGGAAAGTAAACTGATGCATGGAAATTGTAAAGAGCATAAAATTACATTCTGGGCAGTTCTTGTGCCTCAAAAATGTGCTCCGATTGAATGAATCTAGGTAGTTATCGGCACATTTTTGCCGAAGAATTTCGGAATATAAAACGCATTATAAGGGATGTTTGCGACATTTTTGAGCTTATACCGAAGGATAAAAATGCGTTTTGAGCAGTTGAGAAAAAAAACGACCCTTTTCCGGTGATATCCGCAACTGATCTTATCCAAAGCTAAGTCAACAGATTGCGAAACTGATACATACATAGAGCAACTAAAAACTGCATTTTCAGGGAGTGCATCCTTAAGGTATTCCAAAAATGAACTTAAAAAGTCAAGTCCACCTTACGCGAACAGGTATTTTCACTGCCAGCCGTGCCAGTTTGGTTCCTCATCATTTATTAGGTTCTCTTGACAGGGGCTAACGAGGTTTCAAGTTTTAATGTGGGCCTACGATGTAGCCACAGGATTATTTCGGGGATTTACATATGCCATGTTTGTCAGGTGTGTTGAATGCAATTAAGTGTGATGGAAAACGTGGAATTTTCAATCAAGGCACGGCAACCTTTTAGATTTATGAATGTATTTCAGAGTATTTCCAACAAACGCATTCCCGGAAAAGTGCAGTGGTTACCTAAGAAATTATATCGGTTAGAAGGAAATAATACAAGCGAAAAGAAAAGGAAAAAATTATACGGGGGAAAAAGAAGGAATGTGACAATACACTGGAGGAATGCAAAAGAAAACGAAATATTTAGAGAATAAAAGTCAAACAGCTTGATGCATAATGACAGAGATTGATGGGACGCTGGTTAAATGTCGTGGGTCGAAGATTGCTGACTTTGTATTATATTAATAATTTCATTGAACTTAGGCGTAATCGGGAAATACATATGCTAAATGGTTAATAGCGAAAATAAAAATAAAATTAAACACGAAGATTACAAAAAAAGCCTCTTTTCACCTAAAAATGCGTCAACATTTTTTCCTAATTCAAAAATGTTTCTAAATAATTAAAATTTCTCAAGACTTCTAAACCGTTTAATGAATTTTTTTCTCAGGTTTAATAAATTTAGCTCTCTTTGTTGTGAAGTTTTTAAAGACTTATATTTTTTTTGTTAAAATTATTTTTCATTTAAAATTTGTAAAAGGCTTTTGCCTGGAGTTTGTTAAAAATATTCCCTATTTTTCAAAGTCTCCTGTGATTCTCAAGTTCTTTCCGAATTTTCCCACAAGGAAATCAAAGTATTTCTCAAGTTTCAGGCTTCATTCCTTCTGGTCCTTAGACTAATTTAATATCCTTCAAAGCCGCTAAATTGGTCGGTTTACACTATTCGCAGGTTAGCTACATTCTGAAATTGTCTGTTATCACCTGAATTTTTTCTGTAATTTTTTCCACTTCTTGTCAAGGATTTAATAAGTTTTCACGCTTTGTTCGCGGTAGTTCTCAGGCTTCGTAAATGTTTCCTGAACAATTTGACAGTTTTCATTAATTTTCGAAATAGAATGATTCTTTTTCTGAAGTCTCTATTCTGTTAAAGTGTTAAGTTCAGTATGAAGTGAAGCAAAGAAAAACATTGAAAACTTTCCATGAAATTATTCCATTGAAATAACTAACAGCGAAATTTCCAATACAAGAAAAACTCAATTATTTAAGAATGATCGTCGATAGTTACATGTTGTGGGAGTGTCATGTATGGTACGTACTAAGTGGGCTGCACTTAATATATTACTCAACGTAAGTAATTGGCAAATATGGACAGTTTGATGGTAGGAAAATTATTTATGACGCAATTTTTATATAAATGAATGCGTTCCTAATTTTTTTTTGTACTGTATCCTTGAAAAAAACCTTCAAAAAAAAAAATATATATATATATATAAAATCCTTGTAAACCAGCGTCTTTTCCTGCAATACCCATACGGAGTCGCTCTGCATATCGGCCTGCATAGCCGTATCGTGTGCCTAAGATCCACAGGGTACAAGACGAAGGCATGTATTTAGTTATGCCGGCCGTATGCATGAAAATGAGAAAGAATGGAAAGTACTTTATAAAAACTCGTTAACCACTCAGGTCGGGTTCAGGTGGCTCATTGGAAGTCGTCCGAATGTATGGGACTTATTCCGCGAATATAACAAAAATATTTCATTCTGTGCATGAACAGGTGAGGCGTCCATTTCCTTGTCACGTGCTTAAAACTATATCAATTTTCGTTAGAAAACATTAAAATAGAAACTTTTGCCGCGCTATTACGCGCAAAACACGATTTAGAATGACGAGTTTCAGTTGCAATTTTCGTGCAAAACCGATGCATTTCCAGCTTTTTTTACTAAACGAAAATGAAGTAATGTAACAATGCTCCAGTTGCCCACTGCATTGCAAATGGAATCCTTCGCCCTGTTCCTCTGCTCGGCATAAAGTGCTGTTACTCGTGCGGAAAATTGTAATTTTTCGCACGAGGAACAGCTGCAAACTCACCATGCCAACGCAACGCATCCTAATACCCGAACATCACGAACATTGAAGTAAATTATTCTTGTGCATTTAAATGACTATTTGCGCAAAGAATTGAGAAACGCATAGTTTTGTCATGAGTGAAATGGTGCAGGTCCCGCAATGACACGAATTTAACAAAATAACAATTCTGAATCTATACCTGTATGTACAGGGTGTTTCCAATTTTAATACGAGATTTCAAAGGGGGATAGAAAAAGGCAAATAGAGCCGACTTTATAAGACACCTTTATATGTGTACTTTAAAATCGCTTATTAACGAATGAACAAAGTGTACGCAGTATACTTTAAATGGTGCTTACGACCAATTCGAAAATCTACAAGGTGGTATTATTTTAGGGGCCCGATTCGGGCTCCGTTTTACCGTTCCAAACTTTTATGTCCTTCACCAGTGACGTTCGTCATTTTAAGTTTCCAATTTCTCTCTTCAAGTATATATTTTAAGTATGATTTAAGACATGCTGACCCTTCTTGATACAGAAATTGTTAGGCATTACTTTTTCAAAGGCCGCTACTGTAAAATTTTAGTTTTTAAACTGGACTAAAACCGATAACCCCGGGCCGTTCAAAATATATATTCTGTAATGAGGCACCTCGCTAGAACCCAATAAATCTTCTATTATGGTACCGCCTTTATTTGCTTTATCTTTTATGGTTGCTTGCCTACCTATGGTTCTTGGTATCCTAACAAGATGACCGCCAAACTAGTAATCAATTCATCGTTAGCATTTTTAATGTTTCGTTCATAGGCCAAATGGTAAAGCAGGGCCGTACCGAATTTTCAAATAATTCCGATTAATTCGGGATGGCCCATTTAAAGCAGTTCATCTGAAATATCTTAAATGGATTTTTTTTTCGAAAAACCCCGAGAGACGTTAATTTTGCTCTTAAGGGGGACATTGTTAGATGGAAAATTCATAGGTGTAAAGTCATCCCCTTAAACGGGGTGGAAACTCTTTCAAAAATTTTAAATGACACGAGGGATCAGGTGGCTTATCAAATCAAATATACTTCTATTCTCTTACTAAGTATGCTAAAAAAATTTACTTCGCTTTTAAATACAGTAAAAATCCGTTTTAAGAATACTAAACTCACCAATACCACAAAAAATTATGTTTATCATCGAATTCTTCAGATAAGGTAATGAGTTTAGTTAGTATTGGACTGGTAGTTTTGTTCCGATTTTATGTTGATCAGAATTATATTGCGAAATTTGTCCATTCATCCGACGATTCAAAGCATCATGGCTTACACTACTGCAGAGAGGATTGAAGTTGTCACCATCGAGTTCAAAGAGAATAAAATAGCCCGAGAAACTACAAGAATTTTTAATGAAAAGCATCTCGGTAAGAATCTGAGCCATCCTTACGTGACAAATTTAATAGCTAAATTCACGGGAACTGGATTCGTTGCTAACAGAAGGCGACACACCATGACTAACGAGATTGTACAGATTGTAATTTTGAGACATATTGGAAGAAAAGTTCATTTCAAGCACCCGAAAGCTACAAACATCAGGTATTCCACGCAGTGGTGTTCAGAGGATATCGAAAAAATAATATTTTCGTTCCTATCAGACGTATCTCATTCATGAATTCAATGAAGGCGATCCAGATGAGAGAATGTACGAGCTGGGATTTTGGGAAATCGTATTGTTGGACCTTTTTTTCTACCTGATAATCTGACGGGTGAATCTTACCTCAACCTGCTTCAAGACTTCATTTACCCTCAAATTGTGAATGCCCTTGACAACAACGATGAAATCCCAGAAAATTATGTATTTTTTCAACAGGATGGCACCCCACCGCACTATGTAACTCTCTGGATCAACATTTTCCCGAGCACTGAATTGGTAGAAGAGGTCTCATTGAATGGCTCCCGAGATCGCCTGATTTAACACCATTGGACTTTTTCTTACGAAGTCATTTAAAAACTGTTTATAAAATAAAATCTCCTCCTTTAGAAGATCTTCGCCATCGAATACTGATAGGATGAACTCCCGAAATGTCGAATGAATTGAGCTACACTTATCTCTAACCGTTTCAGAGTTCCATAGCTCCAAAGAGAACTTTAGGGTTTTTAGGGACACTAAATCGATTTACTGCCGAATTTACACACCACGAAACACGCCGATACTCAATCTTAATTTCAACGTTGATCACCTATGTACCCTTAAATGCAGGAGGTTATTTAAGTAAATGGCCAAACCTCAAGGAGTGATTCTAAGACGATAAGTCTTTATAGACATAGGTCCCGGTAATGCTTCATTTTCATGATAGAGGATGTCAGACTTTTTTGTCGTTTTTTACAAAAATCAAAATAATCATTTATCCAAATTTTTTTTAATTAAAAAAAAATTGTTCTATTCGTTTATTAAGTGTAATTTAAATAAAGCGTTTTTCCTGTTTTTTCTTAAATTCCTGATTTTTTTTTAATTTCCGGCGACGCCTCTGTGCACGTGACTAGTAAAAGGAGAGAAACAATTTATAGCTTTAGAGTTTCCTTTGTCCTACAAATTTAAAAACTTAAAAATTGTCACCGAGGTTCAACGTCATATTAGGTTCTGTCTCCTCTCTATTTAGGAGAATTTTTTTTTTAATACGCAACGATTTGAAAAAGAAAGTTTGACACCCTGTATCTTGACGACGAAGCTTTGCTGGATCAATGTTTATGCAAATTTTTCGTCGTAGAGTCACCCAAATGATCGCCCTTTGAAGTTCGGCCACGTACTTGAACGACACTCCGTAGACAGTGTAACTCAAATTGGGCCCAGTGGATGCCTTGAAAATCACAAGAACCAGCAAGACACCGAATGTCTGTCCTTTTATCAGTTCTCCTATAGTTCTAGGTACGCATATGTGCAAGCCCAATTTGGGCCCCACAGTACGTTGTTCCGTTTCATATCTGAATGTTTCTTATGAGATCCTTAATCCTATATATTCGAGTCATAAAATTTAAATATATTCCACCATATGAACCTAAACTAAGATCGACTGTTATTCGAATCCTATTTAACATGCTGTGTTGGCTGATTGCTACGGTTGAAGCTGTTTTATTCTCTGTCCTTCTCGAGCCATATCTCGTTAACGTCGTTTATGCTTTTTTACGGCTTATGCTGGAATAGGCTTTATTGAAACCTGCTAAGGTTACTTACAGGCCAGAGTCTCATGAGAATATCTTGGCCCGCAATCCCTCGCGTAATGTAATAACAGTTACTTTCAAGAAACGAAAATTCGCACTTAAAGTGAAGACATTCTTACCTAATTAGTATCCACCTCAGTTTTCCATGTAAGTCAATCTTAAAATCTACGACAATTAGGTTAGTTCTGTGTTAGTTTTAGGTTAGTTCACGTTAAGACATCATCGACGTAATGAAGTAATGGAAAAAATTTTAATGTGAACATCCAATAACTCAACATGAGAACTGAACTCACGTTCAGACATACATAGGGGTATAAATACTTTTTATCTCACGACTTCGTTCCGCGGCGACACATACCTATTTCGCTTTTATGACTCATGAGCTTTTTTTAATCGTTTTTACCAGTCTTCGATAAATAATGTTTGTTTTTTCTATGCGTATGTAACAAATGCTTTAGTCTTCTTAATTTCCTATCTTATACCAGACCCACACGCGCGGGATTCGGCGAAAGTCGGGTAGCGAACATTCGCCAAATCCGAGTTAGTGTGGATGGATCGCTTTAGGAAAATATTCGTTGTTCGTGGTATTATTCTCTATTACCTTCTGGAGTCGACCAAGTCAAATGGTTTGGCCAATAGCGACTACTTTTACTGAATCCCCTACTCTATTTTATGCAATATACAGGGTGTCCCTGAAATGACTATACAACGCTTGACCAAAAATTTCTTAATAAAAAATAAGTCGTTTTTGGCAAACTTACCTACATTCAGTGTTGCTTCGTTTTGCCGCTATAATGCGCCAAAGTTCTCAAATTAATATAGTTTTTTCGAAATAATTGCTAAACGTTTTTTTTTTAATTTTCACTAATTTCATTACTTCATAAATGGGAATGTTTCGACCTTAGCTGTATTCTTTTTTAATGGGTGGTAATATTAGAAATAGCACGTGGTTCGTGAATAAAAGTTTGTATTTTTGTTCCCCTCTGTACGAACGCCTTATTTTTAGTTCAAGAATTTTTGATCGATCCTTGTAGGATCATATCAGAAACACCATCTATAATAACTGTGAAATATAACCCTGTAGGGATCCTTTGGGAATTCTCTCCTCGAATGGGGCACATTTGACTAACAAATATCTCCCAGAGTGGATGGATTACTTTAGGCAAATATTCGTTGTTCGTGGAAGTACCTTCTGAGGCTAATCAAGTGAAATTATTTGGCAATTAGCGATTATTTTCACCGAATTATCTGTAGCTCTTTCACACCACTTGAAGGTAATGGTATAGTAGGCCTGTATTGTTGTGCCCTGATCATAACCAGCATCTCATCATGATTGCGCTACCTTGGTAGGGCTCAGCTCGAATGCCTCTACAGTATTTTCCTGGGAATGGTGTTATCTCTGTCACACCTGCGAGACTTCCTTTGTTTTCTTTATCGCTCTTATGGGCTCCGGCTGAAAACACTTGGTCCGTAAAAATACCCGCAAGCTTGGGCCGTCTGGGAGTTTTATTTTTTGGTATTGTAAATATTTATCTTCACAGAAGGCACACGGTATTGGTGTGTCAGGTTAAACAATGTTCTAAAATCATCTCAGTCAATAGCAAGTCGTAGATTTCGAAAGAAAATTATTTTGGGAAAGGTCACACGCATTAAATTTTTAATTGAGGCGGCCTAGGGGGCACCCGTCTACATAGGTCACAGTACGCATCGTACTACCTAGTACTACTCATTTATGAATAGTTTTATTTATATTGTATTTACTATCAAAATTTAAAAAGTCCATTTAAAATTAAAAATCGTCACTTGGATTTTAGGAATGCCACTGAAATTTCTAGTGTCGTTGTAAATAAAATAAATCTTAAAACGTTTGCCAGGAATCCGAAAATGCAAAGTATTTCAGGGGTTCCATTAAAAAAAATAAAAGAATTTTGAAGCACTTTTTGAGGTCACCCCGTAAAATTATGTTCACGTTCAATCTACGCCTCTGTCTCCAATAATTTCTATATTTAAACCGTTCTTCAATCTCTATGAGGTTTTGAGATAATTGCTGACATTTGCGCATATCGAGCAAAAATCCTAGATAAATTACTGTTTACGTTTAATTGATATCAATGCCAGTTGGTAATTTATTTACAAAAAAAAACATTCTTTAGGTCACACCAGTGGGGTAGTCTGGACACTAAGAGGTCATAAAATAAGAAGTAGGATTACAATTTTAATTAACAAGCGAGTCACTCAACCCCCCTTTCCCCACCTCCCATTCTCGAACTATCTTTGGTATTTTTGTTGATTCGTCAGTTACTTAACTGAAGGGGTTTCTCTGGACATTTCGTGGGGCCAGGTCCACACACAATGGCATGGTCGTGAAGGTCTAATCCACACAGGTGCATGTCACAGATTTAAAGCGCCACACACGAATGTCGAGTCATCGTTGTTAAGTCCACTGGAAAGGCATGTGCATAGTTTGACGTCGATTCTTACATTTTATTAGTATTTCTTTATTTATTCATTTTTATAGTTAATCGTAGAAGAACGTAGAATACCCAGAAGGTCTTTTCGAAATTTGCAAAACTCCCTTTTAAGGCCCCTTCAAATGAGACCCAGTAGGTTGTTTCAGCTAGAGAAAGTACGATCCTTTTCACGGTGGGTATGGGTTCTTTTTACCTGACAAATTATGTGCTATTGAAAGTACCAAAATAGCGTTTAGAAGTGCCCTTCAGAAAATGTGTAAGTCCAGTCCTGTCTGAGCAGTGGTAACGGACCCTTAGAGACAATTAGCCATTCATCTAACCAGTTAGGAAATCCGTAATTTTATATAACAGAAAGTCTCCCGCAATACGCAAAATAGCATTTCCTAACGCATGCATGACTTTTTTTTTGTTTATTTTGCTGAGAGATAAATAAATCAGAAGAAATGAGCATACATTGTAACATGTTCAAGGTGTGTCCCGTATGGACGAATAATGGCACAATAAATCTGAAATAAAACGTCAATTATATACTTGAAATGGAATTTTGATTAACATTATTTATCTTAATTAATTTTCGATTTTGGTTACATAACGCGTTTCGGTGAGGTATTTTACCAGTTTGCGACGCCTTATCGCTTAAATATGGTGAATATTGCACATTCTTAAGATTTCCTATCTTTTTTTTCTTATAACATCGTGTATTTTGTCTTGATGTCGACGAAACGTTCACAGTAGTTCTGTAAGACACTTTAAGTTAAGTAGTGAACAAATAGTAAAAACTCTTAATGAATTCCGAAAAGAGGGAACAAACGAGAAAGCATGAAGACACGAATATTACTTGTGTCAAGTCAAATATTGAACTTGTTCTCGAAAGCTGATGTAAATTGCTGAAAATACGTATATTCCACATTGTGTCAGAAAATAGTTGGGTGGGCTAACTGTATTTTTAAGAGCTCAAGCTGCAGAAAGTGTTTGTGGAAGCAGTTTGCTTCGACAAACAGAAACGAGTCGAGATTTTCCATTATTTAGGTCTCCAACTATGCACGATCTTCTAGAATATTGCATTTAATGAAATAAGACTTTAATTGTACGTATAATTAACGCACAAGTTTAGTTAATAGTTCAAAGTGTCCATGAGACAATATCGTAAAGTATCAACTCAACGAAATTATAACATACCGAGTGTTCCATCATTTAATGAGGTCAGGCTAGTTGGTAAATTCCCAACAATAGCGAATAAATAAAGTACATAGTTCCTATACAGGGTGTCTCTAAAAGGTACTTACAACGCGTCAGCTCAGTTCGAATTAAAACGATTTAACCTATCTGCCTTAGTTCAAAAGTTGGTAATAAATGGAGCACATGAACCTCTCAGCGATTTCAAAGCTAAACTAGATTTTTCTCACATACATATATTCCTCATTTACATTCTTCATAACAAAAAAAGATGATATTTTTGTGTTAACATGCACTAAAAGATTCAAGATCTACAAACAAAATATTTGGAATATTCGTGTACAAATTTGGATCAGTAACGCGTACTGTATGTTTACACCCATCATTCCCATATTGCTCCAATAAAATTATCATAATTTAACAATAATAAATAAAAGCTTATCATATAAACATAATCATCAAACAATAAACAAGGATTATATTTATCGTGTTACCCGAGTTTTATTGGTTTATGGGGCAAATGGGTATAATGGATCTAAAGATCCTACAACATAGCCCCCCAAGAACGTTTTTCTAAATACTAAGGAAATACATACGCCCATACTCGGTTTTTGTAACAAAATTTCAACACTGAGATCAATAACGCCCAAGATTCAGCTTTTCAAAAGTAGAAAAATGTCATTTGCCTAATGAAAAAGTCCAAATTCTCGGTCTTTCGGTCTATTTTTTATAGAGGGGAACTTACACAACGCTTCATACTTGTAATTATTACAAAACGAAATAATTCCATCAGTGACCACAACTTTTTCTGGACGAAATGGAGAACAAGCAGCCAATAATATTTGTTTCCAGCAAGACGGTTCACGAGCACATTATGCTGTGGCTGTGAGAGAGTACCGCCATGAATTTTTCCCTTGGAAATGGATCTGTTGGAGAGGTGCGATAAAGTAGCCGCCACAATTTCCAGATCTTAGCCCTTTTGATTTTTTTTGGGGGGGTTACTAAAAAAATTCCGTTTGCTCAAATAGATCACAACATTTAAATTTCAAACAGAATTAGAATTAATAACAGAAGGAACACAGATAATTGCTTAAAAAAGGCCGAACAACGACTGGGTTACTGCCAAATTGTTACTGAAGCCGAATTTTAGCATTTATTGTAGGAATTTCAATTTTGTTTGATGTAATAGTGAGTTACTTTATTTTGTATCTAATAATTTAATTTTTTAAGGAAGTCGTAGATCCTATTTTGCTTCTGAGCATGTTGTCCTATCTTTTATTGACTCATCTCTCATTTGATATACTGCAATGGGCACCTTTTCATTTGAAAATAGAAAGTTACTAGAGGTGGATAGGGCTGAAAAATTTACTTGCTTAAGCATATTTTTTTAATATCGAGTTTACAAAAGTTATAAACATATAGCAATAAATCTTTTACAAGCCTTCTATGTATCTCCTAGAGAAAGATTTAACCCTCCGCCTCTTCCCTCCTAGATTATTTATCCAGTAAATTTCAAAGTCACGTGATATTGGAGTTTAATTTGCCTTTTCTGGATTAGCTGAAATCGTACCCACCAGTTAAAACTGAGCTCGCTGTTAACCTAAACTACCTCGCTTATCATATCGGCCTTACAGAGGCTTGATCCCCCCTTGAACGAATAAGAAAATATTCTAAATGAATATTAATTAATTTCTGTATTAATTACAGGTGGGTATGCCTCTGCGCATGGTGGCTCGCAAGGTCTAGTTATTCATGTAGCTCCGAAAGGTTGCGTGGTTTGACCACCGCTCTTCATGTTATCGCATGGGGCTTTCCTGGGCTGCAAACGGTTGCAGCGCTAGTAAGAAGAAACGTGGATTCAGACGCATTAACAGGTAAGTACATGTATTAGACAGGGTGGTCCTCCAGAAATTGCGTCGATAAACTTTGAACACTTAACCAAGCCCCCGTGTTGGAACTTAGGTAGAAACGTAGTGTTCCACGCCCTATAATTTACCCCTGATTTTCAAATTCATATGTCAATCCATTTGGAAGTTAGAAAGGAGAAACGGACTTTAGACACGCATCGTATGTATTCAGCAGTGTTTAAAATACTAACTTAAACAAGGGACACGATGACAGACAAATTTTAGGGGCGATTTATTATAATTTAATATGTTGAGCAAAAGAAAAATTAAATTTATTATAATGATAGGTCGGAAAATCCAAAACGTCGAATTAAAAATCCCATGATTCTGTCCTGTAGAGAACAAAAAAGCTTCATTGGAAAGTAACGTTTGTTCTTAATGATCTCTTCAAAGCAGTTCAAGTTCTAGGTCAATGATTACGAATTATTACTTGGAAAACATAATTATTGAGCATGTAATGCCATTTGCTTGTTATGTAACACCCAATTCTGCGTTCATGCAAGATAATCGTCCCCACGTAGCTGCACAAGTTATTCATTACCTAAATGATGTTCCGTTATGGGAACGGCCATCTAAAAGTCCGGACCTAAATCTTACCAACCATTTATGGAATATTCTTTTAAAAAGTATTCACGACCATGCGCTTATACCTATAAACTACAAACACCTAATGAATGCCGTGATTGAAGAGTTCTAGCTTGCAATTCAAAAATTTCTTTACAAATTGTTAGACACTACTGTTTTTCATGCCATAATAACACTTTGTATTAAATTATTAAATAGGAAGAATACCAGGTATACCTACCTATCTCTTCACAAAACCGTTTTCGTTATACTACGCCAATACCTACCATAGCTTGTATTTTACAAAGGTGTACAGTGCAGACTGCCTCTGTCAGATATATGGGTAGCAGGTCCTTTTGTTTTGTATATTTTACGACACAATGCTAATGAAAACGAGCCGGTTGCATCGGCTTAGGCGAAACAAGACAATAATTTGCATATTATACGTCCTTGTTAAAATCCATGCATTGGAAACCGGGCCCAGCCAGAATCGGTCGTTATATTTAACAAGGCAGTAAGCACAAAACGTCGTCCAACAACCTCTATCGGTATACAGATCAGATAAAGGTATTTATGAGAAAATAATAACGAAATTACATGAATTTATTGATATTGAGAACAATTCGTCTAAATTGCGCACTATGGTAGTAAATATGAATTTTTATAGGTACCTGCTACATCGGCAATAAAAACCTGTTTACTCTCTGGAATCTGGTCCTTCTACCATACTTTCTCTACTTTTGTACCGGAGCTCTTCTACTGACCTTGGGATGGATTTTTATTTTGAAGAAACCAAAACTGCCCCCTGCAAATTCTACAACTGCACCACTGACTCAGGCTTCTCCAAAAAAAGAAAGCTTGCTTTTGGGGGGGTTGGCCTCCCTATCCAGTATTCCTCTGTTTTTGGTGATGACGAGTTATTTCATTGAATACAGTAACAGGTGAGAAACGTGTAGAGTAAAAAATAATAATAAAATAAGACGTCGCAATGATGATCATTGGTTCATCACCATTAGTTTTTGTAGGCTACGTTACTTTTAATTTAGTAGATGTCTAGTTAAGTTTGTGAATAAATTTTAATTTCGAATCAAGTTCCTTCCATCTAAAATTTATTGTGAATTTTGAAATTATTATAAGTCCACTACATAATATGATCATGATAATGATAAAGACGATAATAATAGTGTAGTTAATGACAATTATGATAATCTTGAAAATGTGGATGATGATAATACTCAATCTGCAATCAATAATTCTCTTTTTCCTCTTATTTTTTTTTAATTTTAGGGAGAATTGGATTGTGAACGAGCAGAGGCCTTCACTGTGGTTCTTCCTCTTACTCCGTCATTTCATGTCACTATTCGTTGGAATCAGTTCAGTTTTATGGATATGGTGTGAAAAGTCCGCCCAAGTATGGAAATCCGCCTTGAGACGACTAGGGCCCAGGGCCCAGCACAATAAAAATCATACAGCGTTAAAGTACGAGTTTTTCACATATTTTAATTTGTTAGTCCTCAATGCTATGAAACACAAATATATTTTTTTCGCTTTTCACTTTCGTATTGGTCTAAAACTATGTCGTATACTTTTTAGATATCCACTAGAACACCACCCTGGCCTAATAGTCTCCAGCACCATATATAGCAGCTCCCGCCAAAGTACCCGGTCGCACCCGCATAGGAAAGTTTCCAGAAATCATCATGTGAGGGGAGGTAGTGAAACGATAATCTAAAGTACAAATGTTGCCCACTAAAGTGGAATTATTAGTACGTGCCTACCTGTAGGGTCCAATACCCTGAAATCATGAGTACAAGAACCAGATATACAGGGTGTCTCAAAAACAATGGTACAAACGAGTGTTTGGTACTTGAGGGTAAAAAATGTAGCGATTCAGCTACACCTGCCCTGTGCAAAAGTTGTTTCTACAAGGTGTGCAAGTAATTTTTCTAATTTTGTTAATTGGGAATAAATGTCACAGTTTTTTCCATTTTAAGACTTGGAATGGATGGTTTGACAAATTTCGAACTGTTCCTTCTACAATAAAAATGAAGTCGAACTTAAGAACAAATTTTGGAGCGACAGGCAGATTTAAGCCATTAGAAGGCACTCGAGTTTCAGTCTCAGAGAAAATTTTATTGGACACATTTATTACAATCTTTGAGCTGCATTGCTATTATTATTCCATGCATGTCTGAGCCCTTAGTAGAGGACGAATATTATTTTCTGCTAGTGTTAACTGAAAATAATTTGCAATTCTGCTGCTAATTGTGTATGCAGCTTTATTCTCATAATAACGTTGGAAGAGACATTTGTTTAACCACACCGCGATAAAATTTGATTTATCATGTGCGTCACTGATCTGGATTAGAGCCACTATATGTTTCACGCTCAATTGGGAAAATGCAGCTTTAATAATATATAGAGTGTTCTTTTAAAAAAAGTCGTAGTAACAATTATTAACTATAAAATGTATTCCCAATTTACAGAAGAAAAATGCTTGAAATATCATCTAATCTGTGTCCTGACTGAATTCATTCCCCGCTAGATTTTAAATTAGAAGAAATGCCCCCATCCTTAATTTTCTTTTCTTTGATTGATTTTGGTTCCTTGCGTTCTGCCTATTATTTTTGTTTCTTTGTCTCTCTCTCTGGACTCTGTCTCTCCTTAGCTCTCTAAAGTCTCACTGAATTCTCTTAAGCCTTTTTTGTTGTCTGTCAAAATATCTATATATAATAGGGGCCTTCACCTCTAAATACTGTTAATTTTGGTATTCAACATACAGTACCTATACGTGGTTCAGATAATGGGATGAACGTATGCATAATATGCACTTAATTTGACCCACTTGATTTCATGGTACCCGCTATTCTAATGTTGATATAAGAGTTTTATAGGATGCGAAAGTTAGTAGGAATAGATGTGTACAGAATAAAGCCTATAGACTATATAAAAGTATTGCATTTCTTAGTAGTTAGTTAAAAGTTTTGTATAAATTGTATAATAACTTATAGTGATATCTTTATTTGTCATGCAGTTGCTCTCATTTAAAATTTATATTTAGCTATAAAATGGTATTAAGTAAACTGGTTGCTAAATTGAAGGCCTTAGCGTGTTTTTGTCATTTCAAAGACTTGTACTCGCATTCGCGCATATATACTCTTCGAAAATAAAAAAGAACGTTGTATAATTTGTTTTTTGTAAAATCACTTTTATTATATTCCAAAATATTTATTTTTTCCAAATATTTATTTTTTAACTTTTTACCGCATTGTTATTGAAATTTTTTATTCCATTGCCCTAAATTTCACTTAAAAAAAAAACAAATTGTTGTTATTAACTATAAACAATTTCTACTTAAGTAATGTAAAAGAAACTGGGCATTTTTTTATGTGACAAAAACATGAATTTAACGACTAGTTAATGCTCACATAATATGGTTCTTACATTCCATTTATTCATATCATATCATAAAATAATTTAAAGGAAGATGGTGATCAGTATGTTTCTTGGATAACACCTGGTCCGTTTTGATGGTTCTTTGAGTGATTTTCCCTAAATGGAAATATTTTGAATCTAGTATACGTACTCTCCCACCTTGCATATTCGCATTAGTCTGCTTTAACATGCTCACACATTTAATACATCATATCCTTCCATCATATTTGATTTCCGTCTTATTTTAGATACTTAAGGTGCCATAATGTAAAATAAGTAGAATTAGTTATAGCTAATAGGAGATAGAAGCATTTGTGTCCATATTTATTTGCATTGAGATTTCTTGTCCAAGATTTACTTCGATTATCATTGAGGACAAAATATTGGAGTAAGTATAACGTTTCCTGTAACTCTTAATTTAAACATGTAGATATACGTAAAACGTACGTAGTACGTAACATTTACGTAGGCTATATCGTCAATACTTGCGTATATACATAGAAACTATAGGTACCAACAGTTACTAGGCAAATTGCAATCGCCATATTGTTAAGAAAAATTCTTTGAATTTTTTTTAATTAAAATTTTTTGTAAATTAAGTAACAGACAGGTTGTCAATAATTTTTCCGTTTCAAGATAAATTCCTTTAATATCTCTACTTTTTCTTTTGTGTTACTATAAATACACACATTGGTATGATTTATTGCACGCAAAGTTATGGCTATTCAGTGTAATATGATTTTGATAAATCCCCAATTCTGATAATTCGTGTCCGTAACTCTTTATTTTAGCAAGTAAATGATTTTATGGGTATGTAATTATGTATGCATGGTTTCTAGACAATATGGCGAATGACGATTTTTTGTTTTAACAACCTAAACCTTGAAATGACAGTATGGGCTGAAAACATATTATAATATGTAAAATATATTGTGAACTAAACAACTAGACATAGTATTTTGTATAATACCTGTGTGATATTTTTAAAATTAAGTAGTTTTGTACAGTGTAAGTTAAGCAATTTAATTTTTTTTAATCTGTATGCACCCCAAGTCTGTATTAGGCTTGAAACTAAGACTTTGACAGAGGCCTGCCACTATTAATATCAATGTAAGTATAGTATTTTTTTTGTATCCAATGGCGACAGCCCAAGAGCTCTGAATACTTCGAAATAAGAACAAATTTAGAGTAATTCTTCCCAGGATGAGCTCTTTTTAGAATCATATTAGAAAGGAAAATAAATGATCTTAATAACACTATTTTTTGCTGTAATAAAATCTTTATTCCCAACAAGCACCAAAAATAACATTTTATAAAGGTATGTAGATATCTGTGGAATGTCATTTTGAGTCTGAACTTTTCTTAGAAAAATATTCAAATACATGTTTTCAAGCAGTATAAAAAATAAACAACACATCCTTGCTGCTTATTATTATCACTACCAATATTATCCTTGGTATTACACCAAGCATTAAATGAAGTGCTTCTATCCCACATTACAAGATATATGTGCAAGACAATAATATTAAATGTACAACCCTGATACCTATTGGAAACTTAAAAATTAATTTAAGAGGGACCCCGCATCTTTATCTACTATCCAATGAAGATTTCCAGACAAAGGCTTTACCTGTGTTGCTGGCAATTCTTCCTTTTCAAAATGAATTCTTTTAATCATCTCTGCCTTCTCCTTTCCAGACACAGCAAATATACACACATGAGCGTGATTTATTACAGGCAGAGTTAGGGTTATTCGACTTGGTGGGGGTTTTGGTGAATCCACAATTGGGGCAACCCATTTCAATTTCTCTTTTAACAATTTATGTCCTGGAAATAATGAACATGTATGCCCATCAGGCCCCATTCCAAGTAAAAGCAAGTCAAACTGGGGAGGACTGCCAGGTATATATTTCTTAATCTCTTCTTCATAACTCTGCGCAGCTTCATCTGCTGTGACACCCTGCTTGATCACAACAAATTGATCTTCTCGGAGATTCACAGCTTGAGTGTCAATAAGTTGTTTTTTATATACCCCGTATGTTGAATCAGGATTGTCAACTGGGACCAGTCTTTCATCACAGAAAAAAATCCTCCACTTGCTGAAATCAGTCTTGATTTTTGGTAGGCCATCAACAAGAAAGGATACAAGGGATCCTCCTGACACTCCTATATTAAAGGACCCACTTCTAGATATACTATCGTTGGCCGCAAGCTCAATTAAACTACTTAATGTCTTTATAACGTCTGCTTTATTTTCTACTATAGTTAGGCCCATTTTAGCAAAATTTTGGCTTGCAGATGTGGATATATCCGAGTTTTTAAAACCACTGAGAACGAGGAATGTAAAGACAATTTTGATAAGAATGATAATACATGAAATCTTGACATAACCTTGATAAACCCTTAATGTTTTATTTTTCAACGGCTTAATCAATCATTTTTAAGCAAATTTTAATTTTTTAGTATGTTAATTTAAAAAAATAAAATAAAATAAACCAAAAAGTCGATGGTCACCATCACTGTGACTGTCAGAACCAGTTTTTGTCAATTTATTTTGAGTTCTGTCAATAAGTGGTGAAGGGAATTGCACTTACTACTTCTAATTCTGCTGGAAAATTAGTCTTAGTGCCATTAGTGTCGCCATTTTATCTCTCGAGATACCGCGGTCAACGCAATGCAACCTTCGATTTGTCCGCCATAGATTTGTGTCCAATATGGCAAAATGGACGGACTAAATTTTTGAAAACCGTGTTCCATTCACATTTTTTTAGGTCATTTGTTTACTTTGACCACTCTATATAAGTTGACTTGACAATTTTGACGTTCCATTCAGTCATATTGGTCCTTGAACTTATTGGTGTTTATTACCTTCATCCCCCATGCAAAATCTTCTCATTTTGGTATAATATGGAGTCGCCACAGTAAGCTTGATTTTTTATTTATTTAATTAGTTTTTATGGGCTTTTCTTCTTTCTTTGAGTGTGTAAAACCCCTGCCATAATTCCTCTGGGTCTAAATACTGTCCTCTGCTTGGCCCAACTGCAAGTGCAGTAACTACCATTGGGAGTCCTACAACAGAGGGTAAGATCCCGTCGTTCCCCAATTTTTCAGTACTCGCAGGACTCCCCACTTAGCTATTATGTCTTTGAACTGTCCCTTTGTGGGAGATCTTTCACATGCTTCATCATAACCTATGGTTGGTGAATCAATGATTAAACGATATTTGTTAAACTAAAGATCATAGATCCTTTGCAAGCTTGAAAGGCTAATGCATCATTCCCCAAGATCATCAGTTAGTTAGTAGTAGCTTTAACTTTTAATCACAAACGTGCGGTCCATTTAATCAATTAATTTTACTTGTGTAGAATAATCCTGTCAATCCAACTGGAAGCCTTTACCTCATGTCTCCCCTGTCATCTATTAGTAAAGTTGCAACTTCCAGAAAGGGGGGTTGTTAGATCAAAAAATATAAAATCAATGCACTATATAAATTTAAGCATGGTGCATGATACTTCACTAAATTAGCAGACCTATTTTTTTGTATAAGCTTGTCAATAACTCACAAATTTCAAATATAAGCAAAAAATATGAAATCTCACTTTCATACATCATAGTTGTTGAATTTTGGTGACAAAAGCTATGAAGCTAAATGAGTATACAGTTTACTGGCTATTTAACGTCAAAATAATTACCAATTTTCACTTTTATCCCCAATATTTTTACCATCTTGAAACTATTCCTACATTTGAAAGTGCTAATTAATTTTGCATAAAATTATGCTGAATTTTGCCTATTTAAACAAATTGGTATCTAAACTAATAGTAAGATGATTCACCACACAAGATAAATGATAAGTTTCAATAGCCGCATTTTATAATTACCAATGTTTGTAGGGTGGCTCAAGAAAATTATAGTTACATTTTTTTAAATATATGTCTTCAAATATTTTTTTTTGTATAGTACCCCACACTGAAAAAGGTTTTGTTTTATGTCCCTCATATACAGTATGTTCCCAAATGGGGTTGGTAAGAATTTAAAGTTTTTTATTTTTAATTTTACTAGAGAAATGGATTCTTTATAAAAAAAATTTTTGCTTGTTTCAAATTGGTTGAATCAGTTTTTACTGTTTCAATTTTTTTTTTTGTTATAGAGAAATATAGAAAAATAGGTTTATTTAACTGATAATTTTTCTGATTCCCAAAAATTAATTCTCATTTTCATGGTAAGTGTAATCATGACGTGTTTTTACTAAGTTTTGATTATAATAATTCAATGAAAAAAAAGAAAACTGTAAAATAACTGTATTTTGAATGTTAGAAAGGGCTTGTGAATCAAAAAATAACTATATATTTCATCCAAATAAGAACAAAATATCACGATAGATGATAGCACTTTAGACAGGCAGTGGACCAGATCACTCTTAAAACGTTAAAATGTTAGTGACCAGTGATTTTGTTTTCAGTTTCTCTCACCATATGGAATTAAAGTCATATTAATAGTTTCTGGTTATACATCATTGCCATATTTCTGTAGTACCTGTTGGTGAATCGTATTGGTAAGTTTAGTGCAGACTGAGGAACTGTTATACTGTCCACAGCAACCTATTGACATAGTGTAAAAAGAGACCGATATGAGAAATACATTGTTGCACTATTATTCAGAGTGAAATTAGGCAATAATGAAATATTTCTACATCATGTTCGTCATTTCTTCCTCAATCACCGTTTCATCTTTAATTGAGCCCTTGTCGAAAGGTGGCAAATCCAAGGGAATATTATAATCTTGATAATGACAATATACAGAATAATCCTCCATTTTCCTGTACAAACTTATTTGCGGCCTCACAAATTCCTTCTTTTTCAATAGAAATTTTGCTGGAATTTCAAATATTCAAGAAAATTGCTCAAAAAATTGTTGTAAATGAAAATTTACAACAGTTATTTGATACGTACATTTTCCTGAATCCCGATTTATGATATGATTCTTAAAGGTTTGCACTTGATGTGTTGTGTTGGTGTCGGCAAATTAGACGAATTATAAACTTGGTAGTACTGTAATTTCCCAAAAATGAAACATACGGTAAGTTGCGATATACCTATATTTAAAAGTGTAGGTATTGTTATAGTCGATTGAGACGTGAGCTCTTCATTAATTTAAGTTTTCTTTACAGATAATTCGTATTTTCTAGAGTAGTTTCTAACTTACTGTTGAAAAGATGGAACCAGCCGCACCTGGAACGGAAGATGAAGTGCTTGATTTTAATTCGTTAAATAAAAAGGTATGTAATATTTCATTTTTTATGATATAATATTCGTTGTTTTACCTTTCTATTTTAGTTCATAGGTAAGTATTAAAATTGAATTTTATTACTGGTTTTTACTGCCTACATTCTTCATTGATTTAAGCTCTATTTTAAATCTACAGTAGGGAACAGGCAAATAAACTTGGCATATCTACAGTTGTGCATATTTATAAAACAATCGAAGTTAACTGCCATGTAATACAAATTTATCCATACGATCAGACCTTTGTGT
Source organism: Euwallacea fornicatus (assembly GCF_040115645.1). Classification (NCBI taxonomy): domain Eukaryota; kingdom Metazoa; phylum Arthropoda; class Insecta; order Coleoptera; family Curculionidae; genus Euwallacea; species Euwallacea fornicatus. Next base: position 721,589 of record NC_089567.1, on the reverse strand, counting down.
AAACGATACTTCAATTGAAAAATTTCATGGAAATTGGAAATACTAAAATTGACCATAAATCAATAAACTGTAAATAGGTCTACACACAGTACTTGTTTAAAATGTCTTCCTTGAACAACTAAACGCTTTTTTATATGGGTTTAAGACAATTTTAAAAAATGCGAATTTGAGCTACCACGTCGAGGGATGAAGTTATCAGGGGATGCAATTTTTACGTTGTAGATCGTCATTGCAATGCGAGGATGATTATTTTTTACAGACACGTCATTCATAAATATCCACAATAATCGAGATACCAACCAAATATATCTATCATATATTTAACAGTCCTGCCTACCAAGAGGCAACTAAAGTTTATTAAGATTGCGCAGTCTACTTACTTTAAAAGCAGAAGTACTACAGTTAGAAACACTGTATCGGTGGTAAGTATGTTGAGCGTAATTCAGTTACCACGTTCAACTGTCGTCGAAATATCGATAATAAATCTACAAGTGTTATCGGAATCGGAATATTTGCTAGCTTGACGTTTTGAGGTGTTTTTGCCCCATTATAACACCAAACATATATTTATGATAGAAAGCTCAGTCTACCTCGACACTTTGATCTGGTCATACTAAAAAGCCAATAGAGATCTGAATTCATAATTTTGTTGCTTATTTTAGTTTGGTAGCAAACTAAAGTAAATAAATTTCGTTTTTTGTATGGACCTTTTCATAGCAAAAAAAATCTCTTTTTTTGCTGATTTCAACAATGTGATCATTTGCATATTAATTTTTGCAAAAACATTCATGGTGATTCATTAAAAAAAAAAACAAAATTATGTAATTTTAACACATTTGCGATGTCCGCATGTTTAATTAAAAGCTAGATTCTGTTGGTTTATAGAAAATATGAATCTTCAAAATTAATAAGATCGAGTTTCGGAGGAAATATTCTCTTGATTTTATGCAGCACAGGGCTGATTCAACAAATTTTCATGTGATTGCGTTTAAATGAGATATGTGTACATATAGACAAAATAGATGGAAAATGTATTGTCGGTAGTGTGTTACAAATGGGCGATAAGCCCATTCAACCATTAAGACGATGTTGGTACGACCACATTTCGCGTTGATAAGTTCATTCAAGTGTGATTATTTTCATTCAAGTAAAATACTAAATACAAAAGTGAAAAATATAATATTAAAAAAAAATAAATCACCACGGACACCATATTTCTTCATCCCTCATGCATGGGTTTGGCACGCTATTATAGTTCACTGTAATGCCACTGGTTTCTAATATGTTAATGTAAACGGTACATTTCATAAAAACCATTCATAAGATTAGAAGGGACAACTGAAGTGAAATCTAATTTGTGTATTTGTATATTTTTAATTAAAACCATTAAAAGTGCTTGATGCGACCAAGTTGTTATTCATAAAACCTTCAGTTTTAATCAACCACCAAGCGCAAAAATCTGCATAAACAATAATTGTTTAAACGGTTAAATTCGCTATTATTAGCCGTGGAGATGGTATCCAATTTGCTTGAATATCTTAAAATACCAGCGACGATCACAAGTCTTGAAAAAAACTTAAAAAGTGCTCTATTTTCGTCATGAACCCAAACCATATCAAAGATTAATTACATTTTTAAAATTTCAGTTCGACAAATTACTGGTGTTGGAAATTAATCTATTGTATATGAACCTTACGGTCGTCTGTATGATGTCTTTTGCTCGAGATTGCTCTATGTCAACAAATATCCAACGTACTGACTAAATTTAAATAGAATTTATGCATATAGATGGAATAATGAGGTATCTGCGTGGTACAAAATGTTTATTCCCTCTAGCTGTTTAAGTTACATGTGTTACCATGATAATCTACTCGACCATCTTAGCACAGCAATGATTAGGCAAACGTGAATTAAAAAAAAATTCAATAATTTTTTACAAGCAAGTTTTATTTACATTTTAATAGATCTTATTGTGACTTAAAGTGACGAATAATGACTGTGGACAAAGTATAGTATTTTATTCGCTTCTATTGCCACTATTCCCCGAGGAGAACTGCGGTCAGAGCGTAAATCTTTCCTATAGGGAATAATCATATTCATTAGAAAAAAAAATTGCTTGGTTATATGCAGTTTAATCTGATAAAAATGTACGGAATTTTCCACTAGCGGTTATGGAGATTAAGAAGTAACACCGAATTCCACATCATGACTCTTATTGGACAAGCTTCATTTATACAGGGTGCTACAAAAGCCCGGACCACTGTGTCAGAAGTGTGTTCTATACGTTAATTTACGACAAAAGTTTATTATCTAAAACGCCGCTTAAGAAGTTGCGACCATTTGACGTTTAGAAAGGGATAGACGATTTAGAAAAAAATATTTGAACTTTTCTCCTAAATTAACGCGTATAAAACAATCCTTATGACCTGGATGCACCCCCTGTATAACATATATTGCAATAATATTTTTTTTATCTTCGCGTTTGGTTATTAGTGAGGTGAAACATTGTAGAAAGTGAAAGTGTTTTTAAATGCGTGTATTGATCTGGGTTGTTGCTTACTTTAAGGTTGTATTGCATTCAGTACAACTTCTATATACATTCTACTGCTTTTGTCTGACTAGTAAGATTTGTAAATTTTTAACAGTTTTGTTAAAAATTTAGATCAAACAGTTTTTTGTAATAGTTGTAGAATTTAAGATTCTGAAATTAATGCTATTTTTTTCGCGATGGCAGTCTTGAAGAAAGTGACGGTTTTAGTTTTATATTAATAAACACATTATTTTTTAATGCAAGTTGAGTTTAATAATTATATATTTTCACGCAATATTTACTATTATTAACCTATATATATTTTTACAGGAGACCGAGAACGACCGATTATTGAACATCAAAGCGGTATTGAAAAATGGGAAGTTTGAAAATGTATTCGAACTTTCATACATCAAAGGCGGCGAACAATGGTTTTGTAAGGTAATTATGGCACCAATAACACTATGTGTTGGGATTAGTTCGGAGCTGTATAATACTACGGACTAACCAACGAAAGAAATTAGAAAAATTCTTTCAATTTTCCTCATCACTCTTAGATTTGTGAATGCCCTATTATGGGACGAGTATACCAACACGAACTGGGGCGAAGACATTCCCAAAATATGCAATCAATTTATAATCGTGGTAGATCGGGGTTGGAAATGGAGGAGACGGAGCACGTACAAACGCAATCTACTACTTTGGGAATTACTCCCGGAGAACCTGTTCCACCCGGCATTGAAGATGTTTCCCGTAAGGCCGTGATACAAGTAAGTTAATTAAAAAAAAACGGTTAATGATATAAAATCATAATGTGTTTTTCGTTTTAACTGTAGGACCGTCTTGATGGCTTTAAAGTTGGTCCTTTGGTGGCATTAGAATATCTTATCGAAATGGCCGACTATGACCCGTCAAAGGAGCCTACTTACTTGTGTATTTTGTGCGATAAGAAGGGCGATCCTAGAACGGTTTTGACTCATTTGGCAAGCTATAATCACATATCTCAGGTCAGTAAGTCGTACGGGAATAGGCTATACGCGACATGAGTATTTAATATCAATAAGTTTCAATTTATTTTTCTTACAGTATCTCCAAAAACATTTCCCAACGTGCTATCGAGCTTTAGCTCCTTACATGACAAAACAATTCAAGAGAAATTGGCAACTAGTTTTGCAAAAAATTGCCGAAGCCATTGAAAAGAAGCACGGAAGGCTTCGACCATTTTGCATAGATCAAGATAAGTTTGAGAAAGAGCGAATGTATTTTTTAACAATGATTTCGAGGGGGCTCCATTTCTCCGAACAAAATGGACCTAACTTTCTGGAATTAATAGTTCATGAGGAGCTGACTAAAACTTTTGATGGTAAGGGATTTTCTTTCATTAAAATATTAGCGCATTGATTTCATAATATGTAACGATTATGGAATTGACACACAAATAAATATTGATATACCATATCAAGAATTGTAATAAATTTGTTCTTAATTTCTGCAGACGAAGGTAGGCCAGTAGTAAAATCAGCCTCAAGTTTCGGTGGTAAATCGTTTATTGCGAGAGATCCTGTGAGAGTTGTAAAAAAACGAAGTCCATCACCACCAGTTGTAGCGAAACCGGGGAAGAAAACTCGCAACTTGGGAGAAGAAATAAAAAAACCAGATCTAAATCGAAGAGGATCTGGTGCAATTGCGAAGCCTCGACGACGCAGCTTGTCTAGTGTGTCTAGCTTGTCCAGCAATGATGATAATTCGCAAGGAAGACGATTGGCTAGAAATCGGTCACCTCCATTAAGAGGTGGCAAACGTCCATATGACAATAGGTAGGATTTCTTAGGGACCAAATTATACTTGATGTATTGTTAACTTCAACATCAAGCGTAATTTCAATAAAAACGAAGAGTTTAACCAATACTACGGATATCTTTTAACGTTTTCATGAAAATGAGTGTACAGTTAAACTTTGCAACACATTAATAATTTTGTACTTGTCAGAGTAAATTGAGTTTTACTTGCATGCCAGCTTATGTTAAAGTACAATTTGAAAACCATTCTCTACCTCTTATTTAAAAGAGCGCCATTATCCATTTTTTTATTTGCTGTTATTCTCCGAAAGCAACGTAGGTTTTGTTGTAAATAGTTTTTACCTACAGGGTAGCGTATAGACGTCGTTCTCCATCTCCAAGGAAACGAGTTCTTAGAGGGGAGAATGAGGAGAGATGCAAAAACCGTGAGAAGGAGGAAAGACAAAAGATTGATGAATATAACAAATTGTCAAAAGCAATTGAAACTGATGTCGAAAAAGGTTTAAAACAACATGAGAAAAATCCTGAAAGACATCCTAAGTATAGCGAGGAGTGGAAGTTATTTTGGAATAAAAGGTAATGAAATGTGTGTATAGTTATGCCACACAATTTAAAAAACATATCTCATGCAATAATATTTTCGATAATTTGCCCTTTTCCTTGGTGAGTCTAAATCGGAAATACCTAAAAGAAATTGATAAATTCGTTTTTTGGCGTACGTGAAATTTAACCATCATTTTTATGTTCTGTAGACGTAAAATGATCTCGATTTATTTTATCTTAAGGCAATCTGAGGCAGTAGAACCATTGGAAATTCTTTCATCAGAATTGTTTAAAAACTGAAGGTATGACCACCGGCTTTCGTTAGACGAATATATTTTTTTTTCACGTCTCATTCAACAGTTCAGTTGAAAGTTATTACGGACAATCATATGGCCTTGATGATTCAAAATCTTCCATTTTGACTTTATTTTATTCCAACCAAACTGACGTATTTTCAGTAAAATATTTAAATAAAATGTAAAAAAGTAATTTGAAACTTATACAATTTGATCATTTTGTTGAAACAGGTATAAAGAATTGCAATCGGAAGGAAAAGACGCGTCGAAATATGACTTTAAACCGGAATGGATTCAATTTTGGGGAAACAGAATGAAGGAGTTATCAGAGGAAGAGATAAAAAGCAGAAAAGAAGGATTAAGAAAAAGACTTGGTAAATGCATTTTTATAAAGATATATTTAACGTTATCGCTATGAACAGGTGTCTTTATTATAGGTCTTGTAGAAGAAGCCCCTCCAGTGAGTTTCAAAATTGGTGGTGCATCTGCGGCGTCTACTTCCTACCCACCGAAACTTGTGCTACATCTCAAAGATTCCAAATCTGTTGCGCCTTCATCGTTCAAGCCAACCGTCGATCCCGATATTATTATCGTTGATGACAAGAATGACTCTTATCAACCATCTCCGAGAAAAACAATGCTTAATAGGTGTGTTATTTCAATTTTCTGTTATAAAGCCGTAAAAAGCAACGAAACTCGTAAAGCCATAAAAATTTTACTTTTAGTCGTATATAGTTGTACATATACGGGGTTTAGCATTTGGAGTTAAAAAACGTGTAATTATTTTTAAGAAATGCGGTATAATATCAAGGAACACAGTATACGTTGTCGTTCTTAAGTTAAGTTATGTATATTTGTCAGGTGTCAACTATTTTTGGACTTGCCTCATAATTATTTTCACACTAAACCCAAATTTATATTCTACAGAGATACACAAAGATCTCATAGTCCGTGGGAAAGCGACCCATCGCCCCCTAGATCAGCATCTCGAAGAAGATCTCGTTCTCCAGGTTTAGACAGGAGGAGATCCGGTTTCAAATCCTCCGATAGGTCACGTGACAGATCTATGGATAGACGAAGAGGAGATAGAAGCCCAGACAGACGGCGCTCATCCGAAAGAGCTACGCGGTCGCCAGAGAGAGCTTGTCGGTCATCAGAGCGATCTCGGCGCTCACCAGAAAGAATTCGACGCTCATCAGAAAGAAATCGACGCTCGCCAGAGAGAACTCGACGTTCGCTGGAGAGAAATCGAACAGAGAGAATTCGACGCTCCCTTGAAGGAGGAAGACGATCACCACCTGGGTCTTCAAACAGCCGGGATAGGAGATCTAGGTAAATTAGTAATTTATTGTAACTGGAAATCTTGAATAAGAGTTTTACAAGAAATGAAAAAATGATAATTTTGAACATCACAAAGTTGTGAAGGTTTTTCCAACTTAAAATTAAATTTTAATTTAGTAATCTTTAATAAATGTAGGTCCCCTGAATTTGGACGTGAGCGAGAAAGAGAACGTGAACACGTTAGAGAACGAGAACGTGAAATAGGGTTAGACATAATTCCGCCAGACAGAAGTTGGGAACGTGGTATCCGGGAAAGTTCCTTTGAAAGGGATGTTAGGGGCAAAGATCGGATTAGAACCGTTGCTGAACTTCCCTGGGAAAGGGAAAAAGGTATGTATTAAGCCAGATATCCACTAGAAATTGAAATCAAATTGTTACTTTATTTGTAGCAATATATGGCCACGGTTCTACCCGTATGAATCCGATAGATAGTTTTTATGGTCCACCGCCAAAAATGAGGGATCACAGACAAATGTTGAATTTCATTCCGCCGCCAGTTGTTGAAGAAGAAATAGATGATGGCGAAGTAATTATAACGCTACTAACTATATTTAATGTTTTGATTTAAAATAACTTGATGGTACCGTCCCCATATACGCTAATGCTAACTTTAGGGGCATCGTTTTATTGCCCTTTTCATCAATATTTTATTTTAGAAATGATAATAGAAAAATTGATATGGAATATCAAACCTACATACATGTATATGTAAGATCTGAGTCGTCAATACTGTTTTTAAGGTACCATAAGGTCGTAAAATGACGATATTATATATTTTTTTATAGGTTAATATTGTCGGTGTACTACGATTGCTAACAGCATTGGAAGAGAAATTGGGATCATTGGGTCCAAAGATCATTGATCTTTTGGCTCAAGCCTTGGCTTTAGAGAAAAAAGAAGCGAATAGCAGCGAAACACTTTTAGACAATGAAATCAATTGTGTGATGTTCGAGACGGTAAGTTTAACTTCTCAGAAGATATATTTCCACTCACATTGCCAAGTGAGTGTTTTTGTGGGAAAATCTTCCGATACAAAGAAACATCAACGCGTGACCCTTTAACTTAAATTATTTTTATAGGTGAAAGAGAAACTGAAAGGTCAGTTGTTAGCTGGTTTAGTAGATATTCATCAAGAGCGAGCTTTTAAAAGAGCCATTCAAAAGATAGCCAGTTTAATACACATGGCCAGTGAACGAAAACGAAGCAGAACCGTTCCTGGTAAATTTTTTATGATTTGAGTTTTAAACATTTCTACAGTATATTATTGAATAGGTTTCTAGATACACTGTATTGATTTTTTTACAGCACTTTCAGCTGTTGCTGTTCCTGGTGTTGGAGCTGTGGATAAAGCTGCTATTGCGAAACAACTGGCGAACGCCTTAATCGCACAAGGAAAGACAAACGTTACACAAGCTGAATTGGAACAACTTATTAATGCTGTTGTAAGTGCATTTTTATTATTAGAAATATCATCCAAATGAAAAATTTTTGAATTTTTGAAATGTCTTCTAAAGCACTGCGTGGTGGTTGGCGGTCGAAATAATCTATTTTGTATTTCAGTAAATAACAGAGTAAATATTTTCACTAATATCTTTGTTTTAGGTGGGAATGGCGGAAGCCTCAAAAGGTTCCAATAAACCGATGACAGCCGCTTCTTTCTTGGCGAAATTGACCGGTGGCGGAGAAACAACCACTTCAGGAGTTGAAAAAGAGAAAGTTATCATACCACGTATTAGTAGACACAGTGATGAGAAATGGGATAAGTCACGAGAAAGCGATATAATTACGCCATTGGAAGCAATGACCGAACCTCTGTCACCAGAACCGTCAAGTACCAACAATATGGAGAACTTGTCTGATTCCGATTTACAGACCTTACTTCAGAACTTCAAGGATTTGTCCACTGAAGAACAAATGAACCTTATTAACTACTTGAAAAAATTGGAGTTGGATGAACCTGAAAGAGTAGAGAGGTAGGAGTTGTTAGTTTAACATGCTGCACGTTAACCAGTATGGTTCTTGGTAACGAAATAAATATCTATGTTACCAAGTACCAATATACCAATGTTTAAACATATTTTTTTCTAAATAGTAATGTTGTTGTAGATTGAGAAAATTTGTCAACTTAGGAGGCGAACAGTCCAGAGATGTAATTGATATAGATAGGGAGCCAAGTCCAAACGCAAATGGAAGGAAAAGTCCATTCTCAATCAGGGTGGAAGATACCAATCCTCAAGCTGATTCTTTCCGTAGGAAAAATAGGGATGATAAGGTAGTTAAAATTCATTTGGATTCGGAAGATGAAGATTACAGTTATGAAGGTATGTACTAAACTAGAATACTAAAACTTGCAATATTAGTTTCGAAACCTTAAAGATTTGTTTAATACATCGTTACCATATTCTAATGAAATAAGAAACAACTTTTATGTTCGTTTTGGCCAGAGCTTCCAGTGCCAGCATCAAAATGCTGTTTGGAAAACAAAAATTTATAATGATCCATGACTAATGAAAAGTCATAGAAAACTTATATAATGTCTGCCAAAGATTAAAACATTTTTTTAATTTCTAGACGTTGTTAAAGCGGTGTCGAAAAATGTCCAACAGAAAGAATTAACAAATAATCGACAAGAATCTTCAGTAACCGACGCAAAAACCTTAATCTCTAATCTAATGAGCTCCTTTGGCGGAAAAACTACTTCTGCAGTAAATCTTTTGGGTTTAACAACACCTGTCTCCATTGCAACGTCGCACACTATAACTACTACTGCAGCTTCCGCAGATTTTGCGAACGCTCTGAGAGGTATTAATATGGACAATTTGGCGAACATAGTGAGTAGCGTTAAGAGAGCTTCGCAAGATAAGAAATTGAATTTTGATCCACCATCCACAAGTTTGGATACTTTAACAGCAACTGGTGTTGAAGAGAGGTAAGTTCGGTTTTCACTAAATTGCAACAGATCAATGTAAATGATGACTCATGACTTTCAAAAAATTAATGCACTCTTGAGATATGATATTGAATTCCGAAAGAGGGTATCGTTTGCCGTATTGTACGTTCAAGAGTCGTTTGCCCTTTTACCTTTCTTGATAAAATATATGCAACATGAATTTACAGATTCGTTTCGTCAGAAGTAAATCCAGGACCCCACGTAGTCACCGTAACTCAAAACGTCCAGCTGATTCCACCGATAGAACATAAAACTCCATTGCATTTTGATGCTCCGCAAAGTTCATCCTCATCGGCTCCTTTGGCAGGTCCACCTGTGGGACAACGTTTGCCTTTGCTACTCTCAGCACCAAATCGATTTGGCCTGCCTAGAAACATGGGCCCTGTTGGACCTCCCGGTCCTCGACCGACTATTGGTTCGGCACGTCCTATGGGTCCAGGCCGTCTCATGGGCCCGGGTGGATCTATGGGCGCAAATATGAGCATGAGACCTAGGGCAGGGCTTGGCCCGCCGGGGTTCACTCAAAGAGGACCAAATCCAAACTTTGGAAACCCTAATTTTATGAACCCAAGACTCCCACGTCCCCAGTTTAATCCTAGATATTCCGGTCCCGGAGGTCCAAGAGGGCCTGGTTTTAATAGGTGGTAGTCCGCTTTAAATTTGCTTTGCAATAGAAATATTAATTAGTTGTAATAGTGATATAAATAAAACAACATTTTTCGTGCAAGTGAAGTTTATTTTAAAGGGTATTGTTTTTGAAGCTCATTGAAACTTTAGCAATGTTCTTATATGGGGAGTGGTTTTCAAGATATTTGAGGAATAATTTAAGAAATAAAACTATTTTATAAGCTATTCTCCCAAATCTGTTAGAAACCAGTCAAGATGTGGCAATATTGTAAAATTTCCCTAATGAGCTTCATAAACTTGAACTTTTATTTGATCTAACCAACCCTGTATTATACAAGACAGGCAAGTTCAAATGTCTACATAAGAAATCTTGGTAACTATAGAATATAAAGCAACACAACTTGAGCACTCAAATATTTTTTTAATCATCTAGTAGACCAAGTTTTAATAACTTTCATGTTTTAAAAAACTCTGATATTTAAAAATGGTTCTTTTATTTATTTAGTCAACAAATTGCATATCAGGTATCTTCAATTGACTGTTTCTCAACTTCTAAATTTCCTTGTTGCTTATCAACATGTGTAACCTCTTTTGTCATGCTCTTCAACTTAAATACTATTGATAACTCAGTTAGGGCTGGATTTCCATCAAGCTCCAAATGCCTAATCCAAGAGAGAAGTGAATCTTTACTTGATGTACCAGTAGCACACAGTGCATAAATAACACCATCTTCTTGTTCATGGACTGAAGGAATTGCTTTTAAGACATTTTTAATTGGAGGTTTGAAGTTAAAAAATGATGCTTTGATTGTTTTAATATTGTCTGGATCCTCATAACTGTCATCATACTGTCTAGCCTTTCCACGCAAAATGAAATAATTAATAAAATTTCCCCGTAGAAAAACTGTTAATGGTCCTTCAACAAAAACTGCATCTTTGACACTGTTCTCACTCAATAAACCTTTCTGTACCACACTTTGAGCACTTATAATCCATGTGTCATCTACAGAATCTTTTATATCTGCTGTATGGTAAATTGTTACTTGGTTTTTTGTATCTATATTGCTTATTCTTTCTATAGCCAGCTTAGCTAATTCATAAGCATCATTGGGTAATGGGTCTGGTAGTGGAAATGGTGAAGCATATCTCCACTTTGGCATCCAGTACATCATCCTCCAATACTTTCGGACAGGAAAACCTCTTCTCCCAAATATGGCCACAAGCTGATCCTCCATATCAAAGTCTGGCAAGACATGATTTTCTTCCATCTGTGAGAGAAGTTCAAGAATACATTGCTGTTGTTTTGGATAATGCATAAATTCTGCTTGAATTATATTCTGAGGCACAAACTTTCCTTTTGGCAACACATCTATCAAAGCCCTATAAACATCTAAGTCTCCTTGTACTCCAAATTCCTGCATATGTTTTAAAGCTTTATAAATAAATTCAACATGACCTCTTCGATAGACTTGTTCTTGTTTCATAAATATGTTAATTAACTGTAGATAAGTGTCTTTGTTTTTATCTCTGATTTCTTCAAAAGGGTCTCTAGTAGTAAGCGCCCTGTCGCTTTTACTTTCAGAGTCTTTATAGCCCTTTGAAGAGATATGGATATTTCTTTGTAAAATATATTGAACTGAACTATGTTGATTAGAAGATTTAAATAAAAGTGCTGCTTGTTGAAATAACCGTTTTAGTATCATTTTGGTCCAACTGAAATATAAATTATTGACTTTCTTAATAATTTGTTATTAATTTCACATTTTATGAATAAATTATTCAAGAGAAACAAATGTAAGGTTAAGATGATATAGGTAACTTAGAAAAAGCTGGGCGTTTAGAAATGTAGCAACACCGCAGTTGGAGTTAATGCAACAAAAAAATCTATCTCAATAATTAATTAAAAAAAAAAGTACACAAATTATGTATTTCAAATTTTGAAAAAATTATATGAACTTAGCTTCAGAACAATCAGTACTGGACTTATATACTACAACTTGTCGTAATCATTTTCAATTTATCATTACTCAAAAACTTGGCACTTTCTCATAGGTTCACATCGCCAATTTAGGCAAATATGGCGAGTAATTCCTGCGAAGCAAACAGTTGCCCCTGGCAACAGTCATTGTGACAGTGACGATCGTGACATTACTATGTACTAAGATTCTTACGAAATCCGAAATCTGGAAAAATTCTTTAGAAATTCTGGAAAATCTGGATTGGAATATTATTAATTCTGTAATTCCAAGTTCAGTATATCCTGGTTCAAATTTTTAATATTTTTTTCATAACATCATAATTGCACTGCTTCAGTCTGTACAACCATAATTAAGCTGTTTAAGGTAGGAATAATTCCTTTTGACCAGGGGCTTTTCTTATATTTCACTTTGAAAAGTATACTAGAAAAATTCGATAGTGCTTTGAACACATACTTATCTGTTTACAATATTTTAGTTAGTTTTCTGAATATGGGTAGTGTGAATGAAAAGGTTAAAGCAGCTTCTGACCCCGGAAAGAATGCCTCTTCAGATGAACCGAAAAAGTTGAAACCTTGCTGTGCATGTCCAGAGACAAAAAAACTACGTGATCAATGGTAGGTTTCAATTTCTAGCATTGCATACATAGTTTATTACTTCAGGATATTTTCAGCATAATTGAGAGAGGGCAGGAAAGCTGTGGAGATTTAATAGAAGCACATAAAAAGTGTATGAGAGACTTGGGATTTAATATATAATTTCTCTTCAAAACAACCCTTGCCTAGAAGGACTAGTAGTGATGATTTATTTTTATTTTGAAGAGAAGTTTTGCAATAATTAAATGTGATATAGTGATTAGGTTAGCTAGCTTGTAAACTTCTAAATTTGATCAATGATAATTCTAACCTAACTTATTACCTATATTATAAATTTTACCAAAACTTTGGGGTTATTTCTTTCTTTTTTGAAAAATGGAAATAGAAGGCAGTAAAAATGATAATGGAGGTCTTACTTCAACAGAAAAAGATGATGCATCGTTTTTGAGAGAAAGGTTCCTATTCCTCATAGCTTCCTTGCCAGGTAAGATTACAAACTACATATTTATAAGAGGGCTTTCTGTTATTATCAACGCATTCTGATGAAACGAGTGATGAGCTGTTCAGCAGGCAGAAGATCAGAAAAACCATTAACCTGAAACTCTTAACAGTTATGACAACTTAAGCTGGCAATTCAATATCCTAACATTGCTCTCAAAGTTTATTTGAAACCACTGCTCTTTGTTACTATTTTCTATAAGTATTAAGCTAAACTAGGCATGAATTTATCAAGAATGCAACAATTGCAAAAACAATCTCACTAATCTATGAAATGTACCAAAGCAATACAGTTTGTTTTGTTCACCCGGTATGCTGTGATGATGAACTCTCACTAAATATGTATTACTAAAGAAATGGACTCAGAAAAAGAGTTATAGGACCTTTGTAAAAAGTTTTCACGTATCCTGTATTCTGGTTGCTTTTGTTAGGATGTGCTTAATTTGAATAACCCAAATTGTCAAGAAAATTGATGATAAATGATAGATTATAAGTTTGAATCTTGAGTTTCTAATAACGTGAGTTAGTAAAAAATTACATTTTTCTCATCCTTTGTAAAATGTGTAGGTGAAATGTTTGAACAATAATTATTGCTTCGGGTCCTGATTCAACAAACTCTTAGACTTGCGATAGTGGGGGCAATACGTTCAAGGCAATAAATGAAAAGTTAGGAATGCGGAAAGGCGATACTCGTAATAAGAGGGGAGGTGGTTTTAGTGGGTAGGTGGGCCACGTTATGGTTGGCCGAATCCCTCACTATATGGCTGCACATTGAAGTAGGGTGTCTCAAGAAGGTGCCCAACTCATCGTAAAAATTAAAAAAAAAACTAAAAGTGCAAACGCCCTGTAATTTTTTTCTAGGACAAAAAAAAACCGTTGAATACGTGTCTAGGAATCATTCAAGGCTATTGAATAACGTTATAATGAGAATTCAATATTTACAGGAAATATCAAATTCCAAGTGGTAAAGTTTTCTTATTATTGCAGGACATTTCTCTTTACCCTGTATGCCAATAAAAAATATGACTGAGGAAGAGAGACGCAAAAAGAATATTTTGTTCTAATAATACACCTTTTTCTTTTCGGACATTCAACATTTGATAAATACTGAACAATCTTTGTATAAAAAGTTTTTGATAAAGGTGCTACTTTAAAAGATACAAGAACATAGAAAAATCGAATAAACTGTTAACAAAAAAATTGGTTCGGCATATTTTTTTTCATTTTTAAGTATATATATTTCTCAGAAAGGACTTGACCTAAATGACTAATAGTTTACTAAATCAGAGACAGACGGTAAAAATTATGGAAGAAAAGAGATTATCTGTACTTACGTCCTATGCATGGTACTTGCCTGTTACTGTTTTATTGCTTACGTACCATACAGACGTTAAACCAAAAAATTTATCGGTTTAAAACGTTAAAGCGTTTTACGTAAATACCTGTAGGTGATTGTTGCTTTTAACGGTAAATACATGATATAATATTTCATGAGTGTGGGAAGAATTAAATCTGCTATAGTATATGGTATGTCCATTTTCAGGAAAGGCCTGCCAAGTGGGCATGGAAAACGGAATGAAAATTAACGCGAATTTAAGAGCGTTTGATGTATCGTTTGAGAATATTTTAGTTGAAAACTTGACCGTTCCCTCTGCACCCGAGACCCTCCTTCCGATGAGCATCCTTCGAACTCAGGACGTCCATACTATCTTCTGCACAGACATTTAGTTTGTATCCGTTATTTTATATCGGTACTTTGGTATCTCTACTTAATTGTTCCAATGAAAGAAAATAAAGTTTTTCTGCAGAAATACAGGTATTATCAGTTCTAACTCATCCCTGCGCTTTATACGTAGTACGATTCCTGTTTTGTAACAACCTATCTCTTTTCAATGCTTTAATTTAAACACAGAAGAATAAACGGCAATCGTTTTCAAACGCTAATATTTTACTCAGCTTCGCCTCATGCGGTAAAGTGTTAAACTTAATGACAGAAATTTTCGTTACTCATTCAGCAATAAACTCTTGTATTGGTGTGCGCAAGTGGCGTTTCGCACTGCATAGTTCAATCTGAAAAACTAGAATCTCCTCAAGCCTGGTCAAACCGGGTTATATTCTATAATAAATTACTAATAAATTACATCACACTGTCATATTAGTACAATTTATCAAAAAGATACATTTAGAGAAAAGAGGGTATTATTACCTTACCATATACATTCTGCAAAATTTTATTCTCATTATGCCTACTAAAATAGACTATATTCTATCTCACAGATATAGTTTTGGTAGCACACTCAATTCACATTTAATCAAAATAACTATCTGGTCATCCTATATGTGTTTATCGATTAATCGAAAGAAGTTTGTAGAATTTACCGAAAATGCGAAATTTTCTTCTTTTCTCTTGGTAGATTTCACTTAAATTTACGTTGCTAATTCTGTATCTAAAAATTTAAGGCATGGGATACCTTTCTTTTAGTTTGTACATTATACAGGGTGTCCGTTTTACGAGCTCAACCATGGGGATCTCGGTTATTTGAAGAGATACGAGGTCTTTTAAATTAAGGAAAAGTTGCGCATTTTCGAGCTTTGTAAGATGCTATTTGAAGAATTATAAAATTTCCTTTACTTCCGGAAATATCCGGGAAAATACGAAATTTCGAAAAAAGGTTTTTATTTTTTTCTGGACTCGTTTGAAGAGATCATTGAAAATGGCTGGCACATTTTCGTAGTCACTTTTTCTCTTCGACAAGATGACAGTATCAAGTTTGAAATTCGACGTTTCGATTTTCCGAAACCATCATCAACTTTATTTTTTATTATGGGCGCCATCTTGGATTTTCACATTTTTGGATTCAGCTTTTTTTTCCGATCACGATGATGTATCACATGTTAGATCCTCATGGTTGAGCTCGTAAAACGAACACCCTGTATATTTGTAGAATTTGAATATATACAGTGGTGGTCACATAAATAAGAAGTCTTTAAAATGTACCAACCTTATTTGAAATCGGGAAAATAAAAACATCGTTTTCGAGGTATGGCATGCCAAATCCGCTGAATTTCTTCGTAAAGTTGAGTAAAATTTGTTACATTTTCATCTTTTAGTGCCTGTTTTACATCCCACCGTAAATTCTCAATTGGATTCAAATCGGGAGTGCAAGCAGACTACTCAATAACACCAACTTGATCTTCTACTAACCACCGTTTTACAATTTTTTCTGTATGTTTCGGGTCATTGTCGTGCTGAAACTGTCACACAACAGGAGGGGTATTCTCTGCATATGGCAGGATAATATTCTCAAGAATATCCCTATATTTGTGCATGTTCAAGATACCGTCAATTTTGGTAACGTGTCCAACTCCATGTCCAGACATACACCCCCACAGTTTAATATTGCCGCCACTGTGCTTTATGGCCATTGTAATGTACTTTGGGTTAAATTCGGTGTTACGAGGTCGTCTCGCATAAACTCGACCATCAGGAACGAATATTTGTTTCGTCCGACATGTTTCCATTGAGAACTTGACCATCCAATATGAAGTTTTGCAAATTCCAACCGTGCAGTTCCATTCCCTTTTGATGTCATGGGTTTCCTTCTGGAAAACTCTTCCAAACAAGCTTTCCTCATTTAAACGTCTTCGTATTGTTCTTGTTGAAGCTGTGAGTATTTTTTGGCTGAAAAGCTCTCTTTCTAGTTGAACAGGAGTTAAGTTTGGATCTTTTTTTGATGGTATTAATAAATGTTTATTAAATTGAGCTGTTGTTTTTCTTTTCCTTTGTTGTCTCATAGGATTTTCTAAATTTCACGGACGTTGACATGTTTAACCGCATTTGCGACCGTAGTTTTTTGAACAATCTAAATGGTCAGCAATTTTTTGATAATTCCCGTTCTTTTCCATTAAAAACATAATCAATTTTCGCAAATTTGGAGTGCAAGATTTTCTTTTACCCATTTTATGTTCTGTTAAGGTATTTTGCACACTAAAGCGGCACAAATTGATAGACAAATGATTTCTTTGAAAACGATCTTATTTATTTGTCCAAAGGAATTTTGGTTATTTATTGTTTTGGTCTATAATATAAATATAAAAAATATATATATTGACTGAAAATAGACGTATTTTATTATAAAAGTACGTGATCACACAAATACGTTTTTTTTTTGTTTTAAAGAAGTTTTACCGCTTTAAAGGACGTTCTTATTTGTATGGCCACCATTGTATATACATATTTGAAAAATACACGTTTATTTGAAGCAGTAGAGTAAAAATATTCATAATTGTTCCAAAAAAGTAGAGATAAAATGTTCGCTCATCACATACACACACACACACACACACCAAGGCCAGAGCAACGTCAATTACTCTATCTACAGCTCCGTTAACCCAGTGCTCTGCTCTGCTGGAGAAGCAGATCGACATTCATTCGCACTCCAAGTAACGCATTGTAAATTCTGCGACAACATCCCGTATGTTGAGGTATGATTGGTATTATTACCCCTTGCATCAATGTTATACTCGTTCAGCCTGTTGTGATGGAAGTTTGCCTGAATGCCGCCATCGTTTTGATACGATGGGACTAAGTTGGACCCCACAGGGAGAGAGTACGAAATCGGGAGGCACACCTGGTCATAATTGTTACCGTACATACCAAACTGATGATGATAACTTTGGTGTGTGGTAGCGACCGATGGAACGTCCCATTGCCCGTGGGGGGTGTGAAATGCGGATCCCGAGGTTGTTGGGAATTTAAATTGATGGGAGTTTTGAACGACCATGGAGCTGTTCACCAACTTTTGGGACAAAATGGGAAGATCTTCTTTAATGAGAGGAACGTTAGATGAACTCAAAGCGACCTCTAAACTCTGGTTCTGGGCTAATTCTGGCGAGGAAGTTAGCTGAAAGGAATTCGATCCTTGAGGCGTTCTGATTTTGCTGTCTTTCTTAAATTTCATTCTACGGTTTTGAAACCAGACCTTAATTTGTTTCTCTGTTAAATTTAATTCTTGGGACAACTGGATCCTCTTGGCTCTGCAAAGGTACTTTCCCGTTTGAAACTCCTTTTCCAGGGCCATTAACTGGAAGGACGTATATTGGGTTCTTGATCGTTTCGCTACTGTCGTCTTAATTTTGTTTTTCTGCACTGCTTCCTTCGGGCAAACATTCACCGGGGTTACATCTACACACTGATTTGAAGCGATTTGGTACCAGTTGTCTTCGAATGAATAAGAAGAAAGCGACGGATTCGGATTGAGGTCATTGTTGTTCTGAAACAATAACGGGAATTTTAAAATAAACGTATTAAGAATAAATCACAAAAAAACGCAAACAGCTTTGGTGAGAAGCGTAATGATAAGTAGTTGAGACGTAGCTGCTCGAAAAACTCAACAGCCTGTACGTGCCAGAATTCTGTGCCTAATGAAATTGTTTTGTTTTGAATCATTATACTAACTAGTTTATACAACTTTTCCAAGTCGCAGTTTTTAAGGAATAAAGACGTACTAGCAGTCATCGGTCGGCTATCTGCAGGGTAAATCTATCAGAAGGTGATCGCTCACGGTTTTGAAAAGAGCTCTTAATTATGTACTTTAAAGTTTATTTCAAAGTTCAAGCAATTTTTAGTAGTTTAGTATATTACTTTATTGACAATTTAATATAGTAAATTTACGCTAAGTAAATATCAAGTTCGTGATCTGGCAGACGAGTGAAACAACATAGAGCGTCCGCTGATCATATGCTCATACACGCTAATTGTATATCATGCTTACCATCATAATCTGGTTATCATGCGAAACGTAAGAATCTTGCTGCACTCTAACTGGAAACACGTCTTCTTTATAAACATAAGTGTTCGGGACACTGTAACTCTTAGAATTGCCGTAAGACTCAAATGATGAAAATGATTCATTTGAACTTATGGGATCACCGAGTGTCTCTGGAACCACAGTTGGGTTTTCAATTTCATCGTGCTCTTGATTCATTTTGAAATCACCTGCGCTCACGAAGCAAAATTATTTGAAAAAAACTTCCAACAGAAGTACGCACGCAGCAAAGGACGATTTACCACTCCTAGTAGTCCTACGACTAATACTCTAATGGCGATTTTGGGTTTGTCCAAGGTATTTATTTTAATGGGTTTTATCACAAGCAATTTGTGGGTGACCAATCAGGTTCGAAAATATTCTCAAAATTTACCTTCACAATCGGCAACTGGTATTAGGTAAAGGAATTGTGTTCTATTGAATATCAAATATTTTTAGGACCAGTTACGGAAATGGAGAATACGATAAGAATAAGAAATTGATTATTTGTACAGTGGATTGCACTTATCTATATTGTAAATAACAGTTTTGTAAATGACACCACAACAAAAACTTTTGTAATCATATTTTTGAGAAACCTCTCGGTACCCCAAGAATTAGGGGGCGCGGAGGGGGACGAAGTTTGACCCTATCAGTTATGCAACTGTAAATAATTACTTTTTTTATTTAAAATTTCACTAATACAAAATGCCACCCGACGTTTCATCTTCACACATTATCATCAACTTGAGCTTCTCACATGTGGGCGTGCCCGTGTTCTTCGCTTTTCGGCTACTGATGGGGTTAGTTCGAATAAGAGATCATCCAGCATCTATTGATCTATCAGAATTGCCATAAAAACATTAAAATCGTCAAACCGTTGAACTCACATCAAATAAACTACAATTTTTTTAACACAAATTTGCCCTTCTGGTTGGTCGGTGGAACTGCTAAAATAAAAATTGCAAAAAAATAAATAAAAAAAGAAGAAAGAGCTCCTAGAAAATTGTGAGTAAGATAGAGATTTATCTATGAGGGAAATGCCTTTATGGTGTATGGTTAGTAAAATGTCGTCTACTTTGGAATGTTTTTTTCTCTATGGCTCATTAATTTTTCATTGGCTAGTGGCCATAGGAGCCATCGAACAAAAATCAAAATTGTAGAATCGGAAAGTTGTAAAGATAAAAAATGTAAAAACACAATGTTCTAAGATCTTTAAAAAAGTTTAATTTAAAAAGTATCTGATGATTGATTCATCGGATATCATACGTGGACAATACCCTGAATATTGAAGAACCGGATTTTAGGAAATCATATCACGTAATTTATCGTGCTTAATTAATATCATTAGTTGGCAAGCTTCGTGAGCCCCTTTTCCAACGAATAATTTCGGTTTTGCTGGATACTTCTCTAATCACATGGAATATCTCTAATCTGCCCTTAACGGAGCTCTCTATAATTCCGAGTACGCACATTATTTGGTTAAGGATGGCATGGATTGTTTAAATATAACACAACGTCATATTACCTCATGAACCATTAATGGCAGTTAATGGTTTTTCTGGGGATACTTAATTATGGCCGATCGAATTATGGTCTCAGTCCGAGGTATATTTGGCCAAGTTTAGGTATGGTTTTCCATAAAATTCCGTAGTTTTGGCCCCTTAAAGGACGATCCACATATTTTTTCAATTAAAATTTTTCCTGCGATAATTTCGATTCCTTCTTAATGTAATTTTTATTTCGCTTTATATTAATTTTTTTATATTTTTAAATATAAAAGTAATTTTGAAAAATTTAAAAATATTGCTGAATGAAAGACGGTACGATGTGAAATAAAAGGGCTGTGACGCACATAAAATTCATGGCGGGTCCTTAAATGCAATGACCAATAAATCATCGTAATTCGAACCTTTTATGTTCAAACTTACTGATGTTAAGGTGATTTATGGGTGTTTGCACGTCCGGTTTAAGGAACCTTTTATTGACCACAACTAGAATTGCAAAAGGAACAAGAGTACATTTCTGCATTATCTCCCGTTTTCACTTGGTCTTCTGAAATTCACTCCCATATGACACAGTTGAAAGTGCACGTGAATTTTTCCATAGTATCAGATATCTTCACATTTAGAAACGACCCTTTTTGAAACCCTCCTGTTTGTTTTAATAGAAGAACTAATATCAAGTCCTGTATTTGAAATTGTTTGACCTTTGGAAACTTAGATAGTCATTATCTTTCGTTGAAGCATGACAGACCAGAAAGCGAAACATGCTTATCGCTCAGTTATGCCAAATTCGATGTTATATGGGACGTTTACTGGTAGACTCAAGTTTCTGACCTGACCCTCTTCAACGCTGGAACCACCTGAATAACGAGCTGTTCACTCTTTTTGGATTTGGTTCGTTAAGAAAAAAACAGCGAAATGAATTGGCATAGCAATGACACAATGTGATTTTAAGTACTTTTTTCATCCAGAAATGTGCGATTTTTTTTTACCTTAAATATTACCAGATTATTAAGTTAATTTAAGTGAGTTAAGTTACCTCTAGTACGTCATCTAGAATTTTTAAATTCTTGACGGTTATCACAATAATTCTAGATAAACGCACTTTCCTTCGTAATTAGGTGGAAGATGTGTTTTGAGCGATCTAATCGAACTTCCTTTAAACGGTTCTGTGAATTATCGGTCTCATGACGTTAATAACTACATCTATTTGCACAATTTTAACGAGATTAAAAAGTCCTACAGATTTGTTAGTGTACTCGATATTAGCTCATTAACACGTTACAGGCAGCTCATTAAATTTATCAAAGTATTCATTAAAACAGTCGCACTATTAGATGCCTTAAACTGAAGATTCACACGCAGTCACGTTTTAACAGAATAATTGATAAACCTTTATTACGTCCCAATTATATAATGAAAATGAGTTAAGTGTAGGTATTGAGATACTTTAAAAAAATTTTATGTTTCAGTATGCGTCGAATTGAGTCTCTTAAGAAAACCTTCTCTAACTCTGTTTTTTCTTTCTAATATGTTTTTTCCCTTCTTTCTTTTTAATTTTTGTTCTCAATTTTTCTACGTTCCTCATCGCACAGGGATATCAGGAAAAATAATGTGTGAAACTCATTAGGAAAGGATTTCGTTTTCCTAATATTGCCATTTACAATAGCCATGATAACTAGTGCCTTCGAAATAACGGATCGAGAGTAATTTGAGAAAATTAGGCACGTACCTACTTCTGTTCATCCAAGAAGGTGTTAACAGGCAGACAACAGAAAAACATGAAGTTATTTAAAATTTTATCAATTATATACATAATTGTACAGTGTGTTTGGCGGGAGCCGTGGCGCCGGTTTTGAAGGCTTTCTTCATTAATGCTATTCATTCATGATTTCAAGTCACACAGCAGGGCACTTCCCTTAGTGACCTGTGTGATTTGCCTTTATTCTTTGGTAAGGTCTCACAAGTATTTACAGGTAGGTAATTCTATGTAATAGCTACATTGGTTTGAATTTACCCCGGGAAGATTAAATCACTCGAACTTTTGAAGATGAAAATCTACGTTGAGACTCTGTCTTCATGGTAAACTTAGTGAAAACCGTATTTTGGTGTTTATCGCGGTTTCAAAGCCACGTGAAAGGCACTTTTTCGTAAACTCGTTTTTTTTCAAAATATCCGTAATTTTTTTCCTATTCATAATTTTTTTCATGAAAGAAATTATAGTTTTCCAAGTGAGACAGGTTTTACATTCATTCACGAGGAAAAGCGCAAGAACCGTTTTTAGCACAAGATTGGTTTCAGTACTATCCTCGAACGTGCTAAAAGCTTTCGGAAAACACCCTGTATCTTCGAAACGGCGCAAGATAATAAAAATCCTCAAGTATCGAAATGAATGTTATTTATCCCGACTAAGGTTACTACTTTCTCATTAAAAATGTTTGATTTTAGCCACTGTAACGTCGGAAAATATTTGCAAAAACTTTCACAATAATTAACTTTCCCATTAGGACGAACCTATGCAAATAGTTAAATACGCATAATGCAAACAAAGTTACTAATGACAATAGCACTAATGCGGCTGCCGTCGGATTAGTCAAGCCACTTACTGGCACTGCCTGTCCATATCATCCTAAGTCCAATATATCAATGCTGTCAACTTTACCAAAAATGTAATATTCATTATATCATACTGGGAACCAGTATTTCCAGTTTGTTAATCGTTGAAAATACACCTTTCTATTAAGGTCTTCGGATATTTCTCGACAAGCGCGCGGAAAAGGGTACTTTTCCAGGTTCCAAACGGAATTCGAGTTGAATTTTGAGTCAGCGTTGCAATGCAGTTTAGAAAAAGAAGAGCTGGCGTTAGGATAATATAATAATCCATTATGCATTAAAGTTTCGACGTGTACACATTACTATGACTTCGAGGTTACATTTAAATCTATAAATTTATAAAATTACAATATGCTTTTGAGACATTTTTGCCGATTAGCCCGCTAACCCACTGTGTTATAAAATTGATATTAATCGCGGTAATAAGGAGCGGACGAAAAAGGGAGTAAAAACATGGGAATTGGTCTAATCTAGGGGTCCACCAACTTCTTGGACACAACGCAGCATGTGAACATTTACAATTATGGGTGGGCCGCATGTAAAATTTTATACGAAAATAATATTAATTAATTTGTTTTATTTTTTATTATTTATGACGAAAAATAAAATTATGAAAAAAAAAATACAAATAAACACAGGTATTAATGCGGTTGGTGTGCTGGTTTTGCAAATCTTTCAATTATTTAAATTTTTTTCTTTTTTTTTCTTTTTTTATTTAAATTTTTTCTATATTTGTTGCCGATTTAGGAACACCAATGGTAAAAAAACCTTTCAAATGATTGTTATTAGTCAGTTTTTGACGGTTTTTTGATCTTATATATTTATCTATAGAAAAAGTTTACTCACAGCCGTAAATTGTTCCAAAAATAGAAATTATTTGTCTACTAACGCTTCTGATGTTGCTACAATAGTTTTGGCAACAAAGAATAAAGTTGATTAAATTTTCATTTTTAAACGGGGAATTCGTAGTGCCCTTTAATTACAAATCGGTCAATCTCATTAGAATATGCTTCAAGTGGATTTTGGAGCAAAATCAACATGCTTCCGTATTTACCAAAATCTTTATACTATATGTAGCACGTTTTCTAGCACTGCAATTTTCTCAATGCAACTTTGAGCTGAAAACGTAAATTCCTTTAGCATAATTTTCTGAAAATTGTCACAAGGTCGAAAACGTGTATAATTACTTTGTTGCAACTGCTACTTGAAAAAGAGTAATTTTGTTTGAAATACTTTTAATACGGAAAAAAGTTTATATAGAAGTTTTCCTTTTCCTAGTAAGTTTACATTAAGAGAGTTAAGACGCTCAGTAATGTCAATAAAAAATGCTAGATCCCACAAACACATAGGATCGGAAAGTTCTCGCAGAAGTCTTAATTTCTTTAATAATAAATACATCAGTTCCGTTTCGTGACTCAGAGAGGCGATCTAGCACTTTTCCGCTATTACACCATCGCATTTTAGCATGGTACACTAAGTCGTCATACTCGGATTCATTAAGCTCAAAAAAACTTCTAAATCGTTCACAATTAAGTCCAGCTTTTCTTATGAAATTTACCATGGAAACAATGATAGTTATCACGTGAATTAAGGTATGTGTTATTCGACCTAAAGCCTGTTGATGTGTAACACAATGAGATTTTAGAGGTGCCACAGAACATTTCGATTTAAATGAATTGTTAATTAAATCGGTATTAAAACCGAATGTATTTTCCGCACCGTCGGTAGTTGCGCATGTAAGCTTTTTCAAATTTGATTTCAACTCCACGGTTTTAACATTTATTTATCCTTTTATTGACAATAAAGTAGCTTTATCAACATTTAATTGTTATTTTTTATAACGTGTCTTTCCACCCATTCCAAAAGTTATCAATCATAAAATCTAGGACACCCCTTACTGGACCGTTTATCATAACTTGTAATATAATACGTGCAAGCAACCTTTATATTAGGACTAAATCTATTACGTGACATAGAAAAGAGAACACCCCGTAAAAATGGTTTTATTTAAATAATTTTTGGCATGCATCTTTCTTATGCTAAAACTAATGCTTTATTAAAAAATTGAAAACGTTTAATTGTTAAAAACCAAAAAAAAATTAATACTTTATTAGTCCTCCGCAGTGTCTTATACATTTCTATACATGTTTCGGCATGGATTTAATGAGATGATTAATGTCTTCTTGGTCTATCCCATTCTAAGCTAACTGCACAGCTTGACATAGCGCCGCTGGGGTTGGTGGGGGAAAGGGTAAATTATGCAACCGTGTACCTACAATATCTCATGCATATTCAATGGGTGAGAAATCTGGGGATTAAGGTGGCTAAAGTAGGAAATTTAATGCATTTTGTTGAAATAAATCCGTAGTCACTCTAGCCACATGTGGTCGTGCATCATTTACATTTACAAAAGTAACTCTTGATTACTTATTCATTTAGATATACAGAATGTCCTATTTAAAGCTGTGATTGAAGATTACTCAAAAACTGTACATTGTATGGAAAAAAAATCAAATAAAAGTTGTCCGATAAAGAGGGAGACATGTCATGAAGATAGTGATTTTAGCCAAAACGTCATTTTAAGGTCATTTCAAAGGCAATTTTTTTTCAAATGACAACCTGATATTTTTTTAAAGATCCTCGTAGACCATCAAAAAATTAATATTTTTTATTTGAACAATTTTTCATTAGACATTTTGTTGTAGAGTTATTTTTGATTTTTGTCTAATTTTTGAAGTAGTCGAAATTATTATCATTTATTAAAAAAATATATTTGCAATGCATATTTTGTTTAAAATTGTTGGAAATTATGAGTATATTTAGTGGAAATTGGAATTAACAAGACAAAAATGAAGTAACCGACTTTACCTATAAACGGTAGAAATACTACTGCACTACAAGAATTGTGAAAGATTACAAGAAATATTTCCCTATTTATATACACGTGAATCATCTTGGTGCGTACACAACATGAGTCAACCATGCCGAAATTATTATTTATCTATTACTATTTAGATTCTAGTTTTGTACATAGATTTGTAATTTAACAAACCCAACAAAATTTTATAACAATCCTTCTATCTAATAACAAAAATTATTGATATGAAAAAAATTTTTAAATTTCCTCTTGACGTTACACAGAATAAAGAATTCTTTTTAGATAAGAGTTGAGACGTATTTGGAACAGGAAGGAGATTCTTTTGAACATATACCTCCATAATTTTCTCAAATTATGATTTTAAATTAATTTGCCAAATTAAAAATTAAAAAGAACAATTCTGTATTAAAGCGTCTAATAAAAAAATGTTTAAAATAAAAGATATTAATTTTTTGAAAGCTTACAAGGATCTGTAAAAAAATAGAGGGTTGCTATTTGAAACAAAAAGTGCTCTTGGAATGACCTTAAAGTGACGTTTTGGCTAAGTCACTATCTTCGCGACATGTCCCCCTATTGACTGGGCAACTTTTATTTCAAACTTTTTTTCATACTATGTATTATTTTTGAGTAATCTCCAAACACATCTTTAAATGGAACCCTATGTATATGCCATATAATGGATAAAAATACGTAGGTCCAATTTGTCGGGTTTGTGTATATATATCTTGTTGAGATTAAATTAATACATGCCCAGAAAATATGCATTTTTTCTTCTATGTTTGTTAATCCGAATCATTCGGTAGTCCAAATGAGGCCGGGCAATTCAGTATTCGGATTAGAGGTTGTACTGCATTAAAACATGGTACAATCCTTCACCATTAGGTCAGGAACAGATGATAAAACATTCCTGTACAATTCACAATAAATGGGAAGATACGTAAATATTACAAAGAAATTAAGAAATGAATGAAGAAAGATGCGAGATACATGTTTTTTATACTGAATTGTTCATTAAAGCTAAAGGTATTCATTCAGTTAAATGTGATCCCCACATAAATGGTGTTAACGGAAAACGCGAAAAACTTCTACTCAAGATTATTGTAATCTTATATAGGATCATATAGGGGCAATTTAGGTCAAAATAACATTTTTTTCGACGTTTTCTTTTTTATTTTTCTACTGAGGTTTTTAATTCATGATTCTTACTAAAACAGTATTTACGAATTTTTCTCATGTTATTCCTATTTAAATAAAACTAATCAAAGGACCTTGACTTTCTCGCTTCAGGTACACTTTTTAAAACTTGAGAATGATACGAAAATATCAATCAGTCCTCAGTGTTGCTACATTCAATAAACAAAATGAAACAAATGGAACAGCTGATACGAATGACGTCTTTGACACGTGCCACGCTGTCGTTACCATAAGGTTCGCCCCTTATTTGGTCCCGACCGTTTTCCCCTTGATTTTATAATGTTATAAAATGTGTTGAACAGTGAGAATAAGATTTTCTAACCATTTAACGTGGAAAATTGAATTTTTCGGTAAACCAAAGTTGCCAAAAATTTTATTCTTACTCTCTTTCATTCTTATAGAATCACGGCTCAGTATCCAGATTCTTGAAGATCGACTAAGTTTCAGAAAAAATAGCGTTTAGATATAACCGCTAATAATTCTTAAGGAAATATTACTTAACAAAACAATTAAATTTGTTGAATGACATTGAATCGATCTTATAGAATCCGACAACTGTGCCCTGTCGGTTGTCTTACTGTTTGAAATATCAAATTTTCATTTTGTGTTTTGGCTACTCTAATTTTTTAATTTTAGCTTTCTCTGTGTTGTTACTCTGTACTATGTGCTATCATGTTATCATGCAATTATTGAGATAATTATATCGTGAGCAAGGTTCCTTGTTAATTAGTTTGTTCATGGCAGTGAATGAGTTAAAGCTAATTAAACACTTTATTTTATCTATCCTATATGAATATAGCGGGAACACTATTTCCAATTGATTATAAATTATGTCACGTTGTCCTGTTTCGACATTTGCATCATTTCAAATTCCGAAAATTTTCACTTTCAGTACTAGTGTTAACTCATTATCAAAAAATTGTAAGGTAAGTGTATAGACAATAATCCTTCCTCAAAAATCATTTCAAGTAGGTGCCAAATTAAGAAAGTTTAGGGTCAAATTATTAGTGTGTGATTAAATTTAGCATCAAGCTAGTAAAGGATCTGACCCTTGGTCTGAGTAATATTAAGGTTATATTCCAGAGTTATGTGGAAATAAGCTTGCAGTTCAAGTTGAAGGCACATTGATAATTGGACCTTTAGGTAAGAGTTAAGACTATGAACTAGGGTGAATTGAAATGAGTGGGCCCATAATTGCCCTTGCACCATGATATACTGTACCTCAATATCTTTTACAATTCACTTTGCAGATTTAATTTCTTAGGAAAATCAATAATATGGCTAAATCAAATTTTGTCAAAGTCCAACGGTTGGATTTGCAATCTTTCTTGTTTCTAAAATCTTGAAGAATAAGGAAAGCGGTTCCTTTTAAGTGCATGTAGGATCAGGAAATGAGTACACTAGTGTTCTCATCTTCTACGCACAGTACACTTGCAATGTAGTTGCCAGATTGATATTGCACATGTCAGATCATAGCTGACAGTGCCCAGTATACAGTGATGTAATCAATTACAATTGTACCTTATCGAGATTTACTAGATATTATGTGATTTATTCTGAAAAGGTCCCAACCTGACGTGTGCCCTTAAGCAGGCTAGGCCCAAGTACTCGTTTTAGTAGCATTCCCTCTCATTCACATCTCATTGTAACTTTGTAACAACAGCTAGTATCTCTTTAGCAAGAGAATTGAAGACTTCATTATCTTCTAAGTCGTTATGACCAGGCAAATTAATGTTTCGGTACTGATATTACCTATATTTCCCAAGGAACTTGAGCAATTTTGGATACAGAATAGCATTCAGTATCATAGCCAAGAAAAAGGATACTTTCTTAAACACTCTGAGAGGGTCATATGACTCCGACAAAGTCAATTTGTCTCTCACAAGGGGTAACTTAAAGTGTAATGTTGCAGGAATCTGATGTATACTATTCCAGTTTTGATCTTCAAGGGGTTTGTTTGACGAGACATGAAGAGACCTTGGTACCTCAGACATAAAGTTATTGTCTCTAAATGTAATTTTCAACTATTTTAATTGCATTTAAGATGCAATTAGCGCGGTAACAACAATCTTCTAGAATAATCAAAAGAAATGTTTTTGAGGTTATGATGAAAGAAAAGAATGAACATCTGGGAAAGAAAACCTTCAATGTCATTGCTTTGTCCTTCTCTGAGTAGTGCGATTTGGAAATTGGAGATAAAGATGATTATATGAAACGTTAGTCGTATATAACCCATATTGGCGTCCTTGTCCAGTTTACGTCTAAAGTTTTCCTAGTCTGTCTTACATATGGTGATTCATTGACCTACATTCCTTCAGGGCTATCTCTTTCTTACATAACACATCCCCTTTAATCGTTGATAGAACACTTAACTGTGGAATGTGTGGAATGCATGTGAGTTCTGGGAAACCGGATATATCCGGTTTTTTGCTCTATTTATTTTTAAAGGAATGCGGTCAGCTGCATGTAATAAAGGGAGTTTTAGGACAGTTTTAAATTAATTTTTCGGAAAACTGGAAAAGATAAATATACAAAAATTTAAATTATTGGAATCAGTTCGAAGAGGGCTAGCTGATGAACACATAAATTAAATGTGTTTTCAGGAAAAATTCTTATCGACCGTTTGGTCTTCCTGACTTTATTACAAGGGCACCGCCTGTTTTGAACACCTTATTAGAATATGGTAAACATTTTAATGACACTGTGGTGAGACAATTGAGGTTTCCGAGTTAAACAGAATCAAGAGTCGAGTTCATATCAATTCACCTTTTTCATAATAATGAAATGTTTGTTCAAAGTCTTAGAACCAGCAGCCTCGAGAGTAAAATTATCGAACATATATAAACACCGACAAATAGGACTCGTTTGAACGAACAAATAGGAAGTACAGGGTGTCCTAGAATCAGAGGGTCAACGCTTAACCACATATTCATGTTCAAAAATATATCGATTTATGGTGATATATTTATACACGATGTTTAAAAAAAAAACGGGTGAATCCCTAACTCAGTTATTTATGAAAGGATTTTGATGAGCTAAAAACCAAACAAAATGGTATTATTTAGACTACTAAGTAACGTTAAAGTTGATTTTTTAACGCAATTTCTTATGCTTCAGAAGTCAACTTTTTCAACGAATTTCAAATAGAATTGCAAGTTTTTGTATTAGATTTTTTGATAGAAAATATTTTTCTGAATTTAACGACGTTAATGTCGAAATAATTTTTAACTGAAAATATATGAAAAATTTGAATACTCTCAGTTGTGTAGTCATTTGCGACATTCTGTGATCATCTGCATTTCGTTTCACTTTATCCTATGGTATCATCTTGTACAGAGTTGCCTGGCGCCATGGGCAAGTGGCGCCCATATGATACCGCGCGAGAAGGAACCAGATAAAGCCGTCCTTAACTATTGGAATCGCGTCATTTTTCTTCATAATTTTCTGTGAGCACTTATGCTGCAAGTTGGGCTATTATAAATTAGTTTTTAGTATACAATAAAAAAATTATTAGCGTTATTTGAAAAAAAAATTATCGGCGACAATTATAAAGTAGCAATTTCGATAAATACTTTGTCAAATCCAGGAAATAATCCTATTTGTGATATTCAGACCAATGTATTAGTACGGACAAAAAATTTAAAAAATAAAATTTTTTCAGTTAAAAATGATTTTAATATTAATTTGTCACACATTATTAAATTCCGTTAGTCAATAGTCGTGTTCGACCTACCTGCAAAATGCAAAACTTAAAAGAAATGTGACTTTGAGAGGCTCTGTGTATTTCCAGGAGACAATTCATATATGAATATATTACCATGAATTGATATATTTCTGACCAAGGAATGAATGTATAAGCCTTGACACCTTCAGTCTGGGACACCCTCTATATTCAACGTTAGAGTGATAAACGATTCTTTGCGAATGTGAGAATTTTTATGTTTTCTAAATATCGAGGCTTTTAAAGAAGAGAATTAAAAAACATCAAAATTAATATTAGAAAGCAAATATCCCTTCAAGGCGCACTTTAATTGCTACTCCGCAATGAACCGACTTCAGCTTTTAGCCGGATTACTGATACCCACAGAATGTGAATTAGTTATAGGGAGTAGGACAAAAGTTATAACTAACTGTAAAGCTACTGAGTAAAAAAAAAGGAAAACTTCCTATATCTCGAGAATGAATTGAGGTTTACCTACGATATATTGATGAATTTCATTCATAGTGAAGTTCTTTAACCCCTCTTACCGTATACACAGTTAAATTTAAATCACCCTGTACATGAGCTGTAAGACTTTCTTTGCCCACAGTCAATAGCAAAGTTCGTCCGTTTACTTCTTCGAAGTAGTTAATGGTTTGCGGTCTTTTCACTGATTGCAGTTGCTTATTACAGATAGATAGAAAAGAAAATTGAGAATAAATGGAATTTTGTTTGAATAGGACAGCTCAAAAAAGACATTGGTTGTCCAAACGGCGAACATGTAATGCAAATAGCAAATGAATCAATCAAACTGCAAACATGTGAGGTGGAGGGCGAACGTGTAAACTGAATATCTAAGTTGCAGAAACAGAATTTTCCTGGCATTTCTGGAGAGAATGGACTCAAGGGACACTGCCTAACAAACCTGACTTTAATGGTTTTTTTTGTTTATTTTATAGAAATTATGGAATAGTTCCTATTAAATCCATCATAAGGAAAATGAGTGATAGGGTAGATATTACGTCAGACTCATCAGTGCCCTTTCATGGGAAAGGAGATAGATATGAAGGCATAACTATTGCCTCAGATAAGGAACAATGCAACCTAGATGTCTTTCCTGATAAGCTTAAAAGTATGTTTATGGATTTTTTTTAATATTATAGTTTTATCATAAGATTTTTCCTATTGTTTATTATTTTAATAATTTTCTCAGATCTTGTTATTAAGAATTCTTCAATAATAGTTAGTATTGGCAAACGAGTTGAGGATGTCCGGAATTAACGTAAGAAAACGATCATTTTCACGGTGGTCTTGGCCTCTTCCTTAAGCATCGAAATCACCCTGTTTTGATGAAAAGTTTGCAAACTTTCGTATGTCAGTAAATCGTCCCTAAAACGCCATACCCACCCTCCATTTTACGTGGATACTTGTTTTTTTTTTTTAGTTATTATTTTGAAACTTGCACACGTAGTTTCTCTGATGAAATTTTCTACACAAAAATATTCTTACAATAACTCGGAATACCTCGCAGTACTTTAAAATACAGTAAAAGTCTTGAATGGCAAAGTCGATTATAACGACAAATCCCATATAGCGCCGGAAATTCGAACGTTTCGTTGGATTTGCATTTACTCCATTGTAAGAAAGTCGCTTTTAACGTCCGCAAAAAAGGCAATTTTGGTGGTTTGCTAGCCGGCTATAATGACGCTTCGGGATACAGTATAATAGTTGTAGTATAAAGTCAGCACTGTCAGCATTCTTTGAAAAGTCATTCAATGCTTTTTAAAAGCATTTTTTAAAAGGCAATGGCTTTAGTGACTTTATAGACAAAATCCCAGAAATGTCTTTTTATATACATACATATCTCACCCACCTATGTATGGTTGTGGTTCTTCTGCGATTTTTTTTTTTAAATTACTAAAACGCCTTTTTTTTTTGTATATGTTTCGGTGTCTTCGTGGAATTTCTAATTAATTGCTGGTGGTGTTGACTTTATATTTCCATTACTTTAAATGCACAAAGTAGCTATTCCTTAGAGCAATTTACCGACACTAAGTAACTAAAACTGCAACAAAGGAGTTCGTTCGTTTAAGCCATAGAATCTGAGTTTTTTTATGTGCCGATATTTTAATTTATGTTTTGTGTCACTAAATGGCTCAAAGAAATGGATTTTTTTTTATAAAAGAGTGTAAAGGGAATAGGAATTCTCGGGAAAATTCTTGAATTGTGAACGAGGACTGTATAAACACAAGATAATAAATACCATTGAAAATGAGTGGCTTCGAAAGGAAAGAAGTAAAGGATCAGCAATTAATGGTCCAATACTGCAGGCAGAAGCGGAACACTCACAATATAATGAAAAAAGGCCCGGAATATTAATGCTCAGAAAGCTGGATTAAACGCTTCCGTCCAACACATAACATTGTATATGGAAAAATCACTGATAAAGCTGCTCGTGTACGAGTTGCAGCAAGGAAAACTGGATCAAAACTGTGTGGCCAGAAACTCGAAAAAATCATTAGAATGACGAGATTTTTAACGCAAATGAAATGCCTCATACATTTATTAAAAAAAAAACCTGCATGACGTCAGATCTGTTTATAAAAGTTTTGCAAGACTGAACCAAAACGAAATAAAAAAAATTTTCCCTTCTTGGACAACTCTCCAGCGCACCCAAAAATGTCAAATTTAGAGAATATTATCTCTTAATATATTCCACTAAATACTACATCAGTTCTACAGCCGGTTTGACCAGGGTGTCTTAAGATCAATGAATGTTAATTTCAGGAGGCTTCAGCTCATGAATATTATTGAAAACAATCAGCAAACGATGAGCGTGCTATTAATCTTTTGAATGCAACATCAATTATTTCTGAAGCATCGAACCAGGGTATCACCCCAAACAATCTAGAATTTTTTCGTTTTAGACATGCAGGTTCACAACTGGCACCATCTCCGTTTAACTGAGGTGGCGAGAAGGATAAAGATAGATTTTGAAAAAGGAGATGATGTGCCTCTTGCTATGACAAAAGAAAACTCTGCATTGCCAGATGAGTTACGGATTGATTTTGTAAATTATGATTTTCACTTAGAAACAAGTAGTGCCTTGTCTGAGGAGCAAATTGCAAACCAGGTGCTCATCATTCAAAAAATTCAAGATGAAATCGATGAAGACTTTGAGGTTGGTGAAGATTTTAAGCTAACATCGGCTGTAGAAGACTTACAGCTCCACAACCCTGAACAGTTTTGCGCTACACAGGTATTCCAGCGAGAAAATGCCTGCGAGTGAAATGAGTTCTGTAGAGAAAAAAATTTAATTGGTTTATTTTGACTTAAGTTGCAAGGAATCGAACAAAAATTAGAGAATATATTGATTAATAATGAGTTTTTGCTGTACATAAATATAAATAAATTAGAAGCTATATAGAATATTTTACGTTTTATTATTTACGTTATTAATTTATTAATTAAGTTATTAATTTTTTTAAATAAATTTTTGGGTTTCGTTCATTTTTTTTTTAATAACCAAAAAAACAAGTTTTAACGTAACGATTGGGTATAATGTCTCTTTTTACTCGTCTCGTTATACGCCGTGGTTATATGCGACTTTCTCCGTACCTTCAAATATGAACCTCTGAATCGCTTGGAAGTACCTCGAGCGTTTTAGGAACTTTGATGTCCAAAGGAACGAGAAAAATTTGATTTGATCCTCACAGATAATTCTCAGGTGTGCAAAAAAAATAAACTAAAGACAAAAAAGCCGGTGAAATAGAGAAATATAAATATTTAGTGAAGTTAATGTTGCACTTTAGCGATCGCTCTACTGATAGTAAAACCATTTAACGCCAACTGAAGAAGAAACATGTAGTTTAATATTATATCTCTATTTGTGGGAATCACATACAAGATACTGCACCCTTTTGATTACAGATTCCTTAGAACTATGGAAGAACACCAAAAAACGAGCAGTTTGGTTCAAAGTATATTTAGATCAAAGTGATTGGGTTCCCATATTGGTAAAGGTATGCTTGAATTTTATAATTCATTATTTGCGACCAGGTGGTTGCGTCAGAACGAGGCACCTTGCCGGGTTTTCATACATTTGATATATTTTTTTTAGAATGGCTTTAAGTACCATCATGCCAAAAAAGACTATGTTATGTTATACGTGTGGTTGTCGAGTAGCGAAATTGATAATGTACCACCATACGCCCACACCATGATTGGGGTAGGTGCTGTGGTGGTCAACGAGAGCGACCAAGTTTTGGTGGTTAAAGAGAAATATTTTTATAAAGAACCGTTGTGGAAGTTACCCGGGGGATACGTGGAACCAGGTATTTGGTCTAATCAAATATTATTGGTGCTTTATCACTACCATGAATTCATCAATCGCTCATCTCGTCATCATGGTTTGTTTATGTTTGTGCCTGTGTTAGTGTTAATGATGGGATTCGTTAAAAAACAGTGCAATGTTTTATTTAAGATTTTACAGAGTGTAGGAATTTCGGGAACTGCAAGAGTCCAAGGTTATTTAAATGGAATGGAATAGTTTTTTGACTTTCTTTGTAAACCAACGTACGTATGAATTTCAGGGGAGAACTTGGTAGATGCGTCTATTCGAGAGGTATTGGAGGAAACTGGAATTCAAACCGAATTTGTATCAGTTCTGACAGTGCGACACGGGCATGGAGGAATGTTTGGTTGCTCAGATATTTATATTGTGCTTAATCTTAAAGCACTTACCAATAACATTAGCAAATGTGACAGAGAGATCGCTGATTGCCAATGGATGGATATTGAGAAATATCTGTCACATCCTCAAATTCATGAATTAAATAGGTAAAATGGATGGGCGGGAGAAGATCTTGTTTGAAAAAATACCAAAACAGCTGAATTTAGTTATGGAGTTTGGTGGACAACAATTGGTTCGTTAATGCCTTAAATTTTTGAGTCAAATTAGTTTAATTTTTGCCTTTTTAAGGCTCCGTATTTTTCAAACTGGTTTGTTCGATTCTCATCGAAAAATTTCTAAATTAACTAATAATGTTCCCGGATTTTATCGCGTCTTCTACGGAAATTATCTTGTTGGTAAATTTGCCTAGACTTGGCTTTTCGGACCATTAGGAAGGCAAAATTTGCGTGAGATTATATTTTTTGCTTCAAAACGTACCCTGAACCCTAAAGAAACTTAAGGCCTTCCCCGTCGTTTAGACAAGATATTTTCCTATCCATTAGGCAGGTTTTATGCCGTGCGCTGTGGATTGGGGACACACTATTCAACAAGAGACACGTTTCTAATTGTAGGTTTTTTGTGAGCAAACTTCAACATCATAAAAAACATGATTTGAAAATCGATTGCCATTATGGCGTTCACCAAGTGTTGAATAAGCCTTTCACGGTGTACTCGGCGTTCAAAGGAGATGATCAAGAGGAATATCAGAAAATCCCATTTAGCTCGATATCGGGAAGCAGTAAAGATTAATATTTAGATGTTGTATCTCTTTACTGGGAAATACATTCTATTTTTGTTACAGTTTAGTTCGTGTATTATTTACCTGAAAATCCTCTTTGCATAATTAACAAAAGTGTATTTTTAAAATTTTATGTAAATTTTAAACCCGATCTTAAAACCTGTGGAGGAAACGAAAAAGCACAGCAGAAAATTAGCCACTGTAGATAGGGGATTACTACTTAAAAGTAAGGAACTAAGGTAAAATACAAGCGTTAGTTGCTGTTTCTGGTTAACGAAAATACCAGAAAGTAAGTAAAATAACTGGCGAGCATTAATATAAAGAAAATACTAAAGTTCCAACTCACAGTGAACTGGTATAAGGAATTGAAACGTGGAATTGTTGATTTAAGGAATGCCGGTGGCACTTCAATATTTCTGTGGGCGAAATACAAGTATAGAAACTTCGGGGCATTTGATTTATATTGACCTATAATTGAAAAACTCAAATGGCCGCGACGATGTCCAGATCTGACGTCGCTCGATTTTTTTTTGTGGAGTTACGTAAAAGGTTTCAGTTACAAAATAGACCATAAACTTGATAAAATTTACGTCTTAGAATTCCAACAGACTTAGAACTAATCACAGAAGCGAAGCTGGATAATTGCATAAGAGAAATGACCGAGTCATTGCCAAATTGTCACTGGAGCTCGATTTGAGCATTTATCGTAGGAATTTCAATTTTGTTTGATGTAATAGTGAGTTACTTTATTTTGCATCCAATAACTTTATTTTTTTTTGAAGAAGTTGAATGTCCAACTTCAGCTTTAAGAGAACTGTTATATCCCTTATTGATTTAGCATTCGTTCGATGCACTCCAGGATGCGGCATGGAAATCGAGCGTTTTTGAAATAATTATAGAATCATTGGTTTTCGGTATACACATATATAATTTATTTTTTTATAACAATAGCACAATCGAAGCAAACAGCATGGTCGAAAACACAGGATTTTATAGTCGCGAATAGAAAATTACATCTGATATATATGCTGTGTATTCTCGTCAACGCAACATTGAAGACGCTCGAAACAATTGGCTTTCACACTTTCCAACAGGTCTTCGTTGGTTTCGGTGATTCGATATCCTATCGCTTGTTTTAATTCTTCTAATGTACGAGACTTAGCCTCGTAATCGCGTGTCTCGAAATAGCCCCATATAAAGAAATCACTTAGAGAAAGGTCAGGCGATTGCGGAGGCCATGAAATGTCACGAAATCTGACTGCATTCACAGACTTACCACTCCTAACAAAACTACCACGTTCGATGTTCTAACCTCCGCGATGGCGGCGGAAAGATATTAGTAAAATGCTATGAGCCAAGGAACGAGAAGTACAACCTTTCCATTGTAAACAGTTCAGTACTACTCGCTCTAGGAACGTTTGGGACCCGCGGCGCACCCTCTACGGGTACTTTTTGATTTAAAAATAAATTGTTGGTAAGGGTGGCTGAACAGGGGTGAGGATTCTGAAAGTCGGAAGTAATGCACTAAAAGCCATTTTTAAAATGAAATTGTACGTTTTTAAGCAATTAAAAAATATGTCAGGTTGGTGATAGTTATAAACTTGATGCAAAGCTTTTTACGAGCGCTTTATTTTCATATTCGTCTACTAGTCCTGTTATGAGGTGATTATGCCATTTCGGTCTCTGGCGGTTAGAAAGGCAAGAAAACTCCATTGGTTTATACCTTACTACCAACAATTTCTCTTATATTAATCAGGCAATATACATCAATTTTCAATTCAATATTGTTATAAATTTCTCATCTTATAGTTTTACTAATCAATAAACTTACGCATCCTGGTTAAGATGCCTATTTAAATATATGTTTAAATTTAATATAAAGAATACAATGCTTAGATTTTAATAGACACGTCATAAAATATATATAATATACTTTATAATATGATCAATTAACTAAAAAACTTCTCGAAGTTTTTCTACTATCACATTTTTGTTTGGAACTCTCCAAGATTCTAGCTATTACCGTACACGCCAAAAAATGTATTATGCAGGCGCATTAATTAAATTAGTTAAATAATCTAGGCCCTACCTAAAGTAGTGCTGGATCTGGGAACGACAACATAAACGACTATGGCTCATAGAATGGACGGCAATTACATACACACTACATCTTTTGGCAATTTTCCCGTCTAATTTTAACTTGAGCGATAATCTGAGTATTCCTACAATACCCCCCTCACTTCTTTAATTCAGGTAACTTCACAACATATGCGTTAATTAGGCTACATTTTGATTAACAACTAGGACAATTTCTAATTAGCTAGACATAAAAATACCCCACTCAAAACCCAGCTATGTACAAATTTGGGTTTGACGAAATGGTACCTTCTTTTTATAATCTCGTTGACTAACTGTGCTGCAGTATACAATTTTAACTCCTAAAACGTACACATAGAAACAAGAATCATATAGTTAGGTGTGATAATTGTTATGTACTAGAAAAATAAATAACTTTTAACCTGTTGACATATGGAATTTACGCTCCGTTGGGCTGGCCCGCATGCAGGTTTAACCCGTCAAGTATGAAATTTCGGCCGAGACGCGCAATAGTAGGCCTCTCGCCATCAGTACCGGACAGAGGACATTTAAGCATTGATACAGTAAGTACACGTTTTCGCGAAGGGAAATCGTATGGGCAGACGCTGCCTGGCCCATCAAAAGTGGTTAATAAACTTGAAAACTTGGTAATAATGTCTTATATAGTAACAATAATATATTAACTAGGTAGGTATAGCTACTCTTTACTCTATCTTAAAGCCTATAAATGTGACTTAGTTACATTGGCGTACACCAGTGGACAATAAACTGCATTGCCTAACTCTTCCTTCTATGGGAATAAAATCCATGAAAATATTATCCAGTTTTTCTCTGATTTTATCAGACTTTACCTTCTCAAAAAGGGAACCTGTTGGCAAGGAAAATCCTGCCACGTTGCCTCTTTAAAAATTGGATTGTTTCCTGCGCCTTGGAGATATGATTTTAATGCGGATATGAATATGGTGGTCCGTGGAGTACCTACCTAAATACGTTTTGTCATGTTGCAAATAGCAAAAACTTGTACTTTATTTCATTGTCCCAGTCAAATTCATTTTGATATTTATGGTCGTGTTTTAAACAAGCAACAAAGCAGTAGATATGCGAATTCAAAAGTATATCAACTACTTGGTACAGAAACTATGGAATAACCTTCGGGTGTTATACTTTCACAAGGATTCGCTCAAATAAAACTTCTAAGTACATTAGGAGATAATCCAAATAGAAAATTCACTGGTCAACTCAGGAAATGCCCGCTTAGTCAGCAACTCAGGAAATCCGGTTAACCCATGGAAAACTTAGGGCAACTTCAGAACTGACAAAGCGAATGTTCCTGAAGAAGTTCTTAATCCTTTATGAGGTACTTAGGTGATTATTCTCAAAGGATTATCGTTTTTCATTGTGAAACCGCAAAAGAACACTTCAAGCACCGATCCTCCTCAAATAGGTATTATTTCATCTTCAAGGAAAAGAGATTTTACTACCTACTTATGCGATAAAATGCGAATAGACGCATCTGGCGACACATAGATAATGGATAGTTCGAATAATTAGATATAATGCAAAACCTGAACGGTAAATATCTCATAAACGTAGGTCCTTTCGGGGTAGACATTTTTTGGGATAAAACATCTAGTGGAATAGAAGTTTTATCGGAAAAAAATTTTGTACGGGGTGGTAAAAAAGTTACGTTCCTTTAAACTTAGTACCAACAGCTCTAACTACAGTGTGTAACAAAAATATGGGTAGATTATCTTTTCATGCCCCCCGATAGTTCAAAGCTAGTTTAGATAGCCGTTTTTGGTTTGTTTGAAATTCCACTTTGTTAACTTTATGCTCCAAATTTATTTTTCCTCTGTAGAGGATGGACGAATTTCGACGTTTTTATAGGAAATCTACGGAAGAATAAGAGAGAAAAAAATTAATAAGACATTGTCGATGTCATTTTTTGAGGCGAATTTAATGCTGCTTTGATAATTCTTAATTTTTTTGTTCTCGCATTATAAACGATAGTTCGGTTTTTGGCATTTTCGAAAAATTCCCCTAATCTTCTTCATTTCGCTAGTTACATGAAAATAATTTTTACATTACGAGGACACTTTTTTGAGTAGATTTCGGAGATAGAAATAAAATTTTCAAAGTCCATGGTTTTTGAGTTTGGATGCAAAGTTTTTTTAAAAATACAAGTCATATTAGTTTCTGGCGTCGTTAAGAAGACATTCGTTCCAGCAAGGTGATGCAAGACCTCGTAACCTCAGAGCCGCGTTAGAGTCGTTAAATGTGAATTTTGGACCTAACTATATAGCATGTAACGAAAAAGTGCGGCGGCCATAACTTTCTCCCGATTTGACGTCGCTTCATTTTTTTTTTCGGCGGACACGTAAATGATAATTTACATGCGACCACTAGTGACAGCATCGAGGAGCTTAGACAAAATTTTGTCGTGTGTTAATAATATCTCTAAATTCACGTATTTAATGCGTCCAAATTGTTGCGAAACGATGCAATTTAGCGCACGCAACAGTTCGAACGTTTACTGTGAAAAAATATGTTTTTATCGTTGTTAATTTTTTGTCTTGGCTTGTAAACGTTTTATTACTGATAAGACTCACAACTAATTTAGAAGATTTTTTAAAGCTAAATCAAGGCTACACGCCTGCTTTAATCACACGCGTCATGTTTTTCTACATCAACGTTACAGCGTGTAAAATTTATATGAAACCCCACAATTACAGCTCATTTTCAAGGGAAAAAAAGTGTTTTTTAGTGGTGCCAAAAACAAATATGATTCATTTTTAAAAAATACAACTTTATGTCACAAATTTAAAAACTATGTACTTTAAATTTTTTTATCTTTACCACCGCAGTCTAGCCAAAAAACGGTTCTACTAGTGCAAAAGCGATTTTTATGTAACTAGCGAAATAAAAAAATTAGGGGGGTTTTTCGAAATCGTCAAAAATTGATCTTTTTCTTTTTAACAACAAAAGACGATTTTAAAAAAATTTTATACGGCAAATTTGCCTCAAAAAAGACGTCGGAAATGCCCTTTTTCTTCTGTCTTTCATCGCTTCGTAGTTTCGCGATACGAACATCGAAATTTGCCCAGCTGGTGCAATTATTGGCCTGACGTTGGAGCCCATGGTATGCGCCAGAACTGAACATCTATGCAATTTTGATGGTCATTATCATCCTCAAAAATTGTCCCAACGTGAAAAATACATCAGAGATATCGAAACGGCAATCTACAAATTGTGCTCAAACTTAGTTTGTCGAACGATCATCCGAAATTTGGATAAGCCCTTGAAGATTGCACCTGTAGAAGGTAATTATTATGAATAACGATGTATCAAGGAGTGCGCTCCTTCCTCTAGGTATGAAGTTTTTAAGTTCTTTTCAAGCTCGTATCGAGTGTCGTCTTCCATTGGCAAAACTTCCAGAACTGAATTTTCGACAAGTCCTAACAGCTAATAATATCGAACATGTCCCAACTTCACAAAATCTACAAGTGCAATTATTCCGGACGTTTGGTGAAATATGTTGGATTATTCTATGGACCGAAGCTGCCATTATCGAAGCGCATTAAGGACCCCGAACGACTTTAATTTTTCGGATTATCCTGATTAGTACGCCCAAAAAATTTAATGGAAAAAATGAAGTAATACCGTTTGAGGTCGAGTTTGGTGTGAGCCATATAAACCCCCAAGGCTTACAATCTAAAGAGCGCTGGATATCTTTGAACCCTGTCGAGTACACTGGAAGCAATAGACTTTTAAGCACTAATCTGAAAATGGAAAAATAATGTTCAGTTATATTTACCCAAAACCGTAAAGCTGTATTACTTTACTCAAATACCCTGTTTAATATAAACCATATATCTCGTTATGCACATTTATTATAGTCTTTAAAATATACATTAGGCGCTTTAAACTTTGACACGTATAATAGTCCAGCAGTTTGAATTTATCGTTTAAATTGACCTAGCTACCAACTACTACTATGAATCTACTAATTTAAATGGAATGGTCTTTTCGGTAGGTACTTATCTTATAAGTATACAACCTGGAATGCTTGGCATGATCACTCACGTTTATGGAATTTTAATACATTACGTTTAACTACCCTCACGCAGCGAAGGGTACCTAAGAATGGCAAACTCAGTCATCTTTGATGGTCTAGGTATAATTGCAGCTTTCAATGTATTACTACGGTTGACTTCTTCAAAGTATCAATTGACATGTTCCTTGCAAGAAATTGAAACACATTTCCCATCTTCACCAAACTAGATCTTCTCTAGTCGCACTCTCGGAGAAAAGTATCAGCTGCTTTTGGTGAGCACCTGAAGGCTCAGTAACGAAAATGGATTTTAGGCAATAAGTCGACTAATTGACCATGGCGTCTTCCGGGAAGTTCTCCAGGTCCTGCTGAAACATGCTGTTGTTGTTGGCCTCTTCCGTCGGCTCACCATCTATGTTGCTGTCGCTCTCGGCGTCTTGAAACCTGGAAATTGAGATAAGCTGTGAAGCGAATTCGTGAGAGCTTTTTGGGGTTTTGCGATCCTGGCGAAGGACGCGGTTCCTGAGACGAGCGTCCCAGGAGCCCTGGCAGCCGGTCAAGCCGATTATTATAACACATTGACGGGGCATGCCGTCCATTTTATAGTCGTGCAGTAATAATTAATCGCTTTTATGGCCAATAAACGGCCTCTTTGGTGCTAAAACCGAATAAAACTAATCTCTTAATATTATATCTTTAATCTATGTTTTTTTTTTTCGAAAAGCGTCGATACTTAGTTATATGGCGCTATTACTTAAGCCGCTGCGTTATTTGCCTCGAATAAAGGGTAATCGTTAATGTCCAGTGTGTTACGTTTATTACAACGTTTGTCCGGTTGTCGGATATCAATAATAAGCGGTAATTATTGTTTAATTGCCCAATGTCCGATCTTATTTATATTCGGTCTTGCAAAATAGTCAACACGTTCACATGTTCGGGACAAGGTAATAAAATAAACGGTCTTCAACGGAATAAAAACCAAATTGAATTTTGAAATATGATAATTGCCGAGGTTTCAGCGAAGTAAATGTAGCTATCAAATTACCGATTCATGGAGCGAGGTGGTTTAGTTCGGCGCAAAAAGCGGTTTTCGGCATAAATTGACGGAGATATTCCTTGGAATAAAAAAAGCTAAAAAGCTCGCATAAACATATGTCCGGGATCGCTTCATTTCCGAAATACAGGGTGTCGGAGTTTAGTAATAAGTTCCACATGTTTTACTCTCTCTCTCTCTGATGCGGCGCCGGAAAAAAGAAATTTTCTTTCGATGATCCATCAAATGAATCAAAATCGCATTCCGTTGCCAGTGAAGCAAAACTGGCGCTTTTGGTTTTTCCTTTTTGAACTTTGACACAGTGAATTGTCCAGACATTCTCACGTGAAGAACATTGCTTAAAATGGCGCAAACTCACAATTACGAACGAAGGGAAAAAATCCATGGAAGTTATCGATAATAACAAAGACTCAAATGTTAAAACATAAAAATTCAATTCTACTTACGTGTAATGTTTCTCCTCTCCTCTCATTTCACATATTACATTCGTAAGGGCCATTATGTAATTTTTGGCTAGTGTGAGAGTTTCTATTTTCGAAAGCTTTCTTTCCATTTTTATATGTGGAATTACTTCTCTAAGTTGCTGAAACAAAACATTCCGATATAACATCATTCGCGGCTAAAGTATTAATTTACAGGCGGTGTGAAGAAGCAGTCGAAGCTGTAGCTGAATTGTTCACGGAAGGAGTTTGAAATCGAGTAAAATCATGTTTTTCAGGCTATCAAGTAGCGTCAAAGATTCTTTTTTTGAACTTAAGCTTCTCTGCTTCGGGCGTCGACTTCAGAATATCAAATGGGGCTCCGTGTTTTTTTTTTTACATTTTTTGATGGAAAATATTTTTCCGAATTGAATGATGCATGAAATCAACGTTGATGTAATTTTAAAAAAATCCAAACTTTAAAATTTCAAATAAAAATCCACATTTTTTGACTAAAAATTCTTCCAACAACAACTTGTCGCGCATCGTTAACTTCGGAAACCTATTATCCATCGAAAAATGTAAAACAAACATGGAGTTCTGCTAGAAATTCTGAAGTCGACGCCTGAAGCAGAAGTTGAGTTAAAAAAAGATCAACTTTGACGTTGCTTAGCAGTCTGAAAAACATAATTTTATTTGTTTTTTAGCTCGTGAAAATCCCTTCATGGACAACTGAGTTGCAGCTTCACTCGTTTTTTGAAGACACCCTGTACACGCAGACTTTAGGGCTACAGGATCAAAATATCAACATTTTTAGTTTAGTTCTGTTAATTCTTAGTTAAAGCAAGTGAACAGTTGATATGTATTGTGATCACATTTTATGCGTTAAAATGATCGTCTTGGCAAGTGGGCTCGATTTTAAGTAGGTGTTGCGTAACATCCTGAAAACGACTTTTTTTTTTTTTTAATTGAAATTCCGGTTAGTTCAGGTTATA
This sequence comes from Euwallacea fornicatus, assembly GCF_040115645.1. Taxonomy (NCBI): domain Eukaryota; kingdom Metazoa; phylum Arthropoda; class Insecta; order Coleoptera; family Curculionidae; genus Euwallacea; species Euwallacea fornicatus. The sequence goes on along the minus strand of NC_089567.1, from coordinate 676,650 downwards.
ATCGAATTAATTCGTTGCTCCGTTTCAATTGGAACTATGTCAGAGGTAAAACTCTGAGCACTTTTATAATTTGGAGGTCAGACCTGTTGCAACTTTTGCAATATTTTACAAAATTAAAGTCGCTGTTGTGTCGCAATAAACGGGCAAATTCACTAAGCGTTAGATACGAGGAGATTTATGGCTGGAAAATAAACAGCTCCAGAAACTTCAGAATTACTGTTTTACCTAATTAACGGAAAGAGTCTAAAGCGTTGTTAACTTAAGCTGGTGGGATCGAACACGCCGCATGGCTCTAAATATCCCCCGATTCTATTAACTTTTTAACCAATTATCTCTTTTAAAATATTGAAAAGCACCGTTTAATACGGCAAAAATGCTATATTTTTGAAATTTACTCATTTCTCTAAATATTGCTTACGTTATCGGTAAGGCAAAATGGCCGGTTTTAAAAAATTGAAACATGGCTCAAGTAACGACTCAAATTAAAGGCGTTTTAAAACTATATTCAATGGCTTAAGGCGATTCAAACTCAATCGATTGATATTCAAGAAAAACAGAGGTACAATTTAGAGGTGCACGGCACATTTATCATAACAAGTTCCATAACTGGAATATGTCCATAATGGTGGGTTCTACCCCATCTATCTCTTGCCCCGCATGCGCACGAAAATACCAACTTTATTTCCTTTTTTTCCACGGAATCATCGCAAGACTGCGATAATGATTGATAATTCCTTACTTTGATTTTGGTATCTCGTTTAATGTACGAGGCTGTCTTTGTCACTAATTCTTGTGTTATGCACCCCCGCATTCAGCGACGCTACCAGCTGAGTTTAAGTCTGAACGTAGCTCGAGTTGACTTTTACATCCAAAACTGTTAATCGAAGCCCCGTTTAAATTTAAACGTGGCTTAAAGTGGCAGTTTTCTTGTAAAATCTCGCATTACCGAACTCACAGCAGACCACCCTCGATGCTCATTCAGATTGGATCAGATAAACCTAAAGAAGCTGGCGGAGTGATAATCCATGTTACTGATTACGCAATGAAGTACTTTTCCTGTTGATGAGTAGGTCCTTCATCTGATAAGTATTTAAGATGTGATTTCCGCTTTACAATTACCCCGTATGTGGATCTCATAGAAATTGATATTTATTGAAAATCTTTTGTTCTTTCTTCAAGCCAAAAGTGGAATTTTTGAGGTGCTCATAATGATATCTCAAAAATCCTTTTTTTCACTAGATTCAGAATAATTTTTGAAGAATGCGGTGGAGGGTTTTCTTTTTGGTGAAAAAGTGGACGGTTAGGGTTCCGCATTAACTAAATATTTAAATATCGCGGTTCGATAGTGTTAATAGAGTAATTAACAGTTTGAAACGAAAATTATTATTAACGTATTTACTCTCTTCACCCGTCCACGATAGCTCCATATTTTACTACAGGACAAAGGAAAATTGTCCCTTTTTTAGAAAAACACCCTGTGGAATTTATCTGGACAAACAAGTGATTTCGCATGTTTTCCAGACTCTAAAGGGTAAAATATTTAGAGTTTTACCATACGCAAATCAAAGTGACACGTGTCAGTATCAGTTTGTGGGTATTTGTCATTGTACGCAGATATTTTATTGAATTCATGGAAAACAATAAAATTAACGCAGATGAGCTGGCAGGAAAAATTACACCTCACACATGCCAAAGTGTCTTTTCAACAGTTTATTGCTGTTCGAACTCAGTTTGGTGTCAGCGTGCGGCAAAGTATTTTTCGCACTCGTAAGGTAAATAATCTATTATCATGCATTGTGTGAAATCAAGTGAAAATGCTTACCTCGAACGCATCATTCAGTGAATGCATTCTCATTCTTTCTCTCTCGTTACTTTCCAGTCTTCGTAGATTTCTCTCTCTCGCGCTGATACAGGTTTTCCGCCGCCTGTATGGTGTTGTTGTGCTGGATGCGCTTCCACTGGATACACTTCCTGAAATATCGAATAAATATTGAATTATTTCTATATGCAGGATATGCGTTGGTGATATATACTATGTCGGTGCCCGTTGATGAGAGAGAAAGCTTTAATAAAGATCGCCCTAAAGGAGAGTTTTTCCAAAAAAAATTAACGGAGAGGTCAGGAAGTTTTTGCTTCTTAGTGAGGTGCTGTTTGAAGGTGACTTTTTTCCTATATATTCTCATATTATAAGTGTTTTTTTTTTAGTTTTTTAATTCGTTTGCCATGAAAAGCTCTTATCGTCGTGGCAAGGGTCCTATGAAGTCCTCTGGTTACTCCTCGGTGCAGATAGTGACCACAAATCATGGATTCTTCTAACTTCCACAAGTACTGCCGAATTTAATAATTAACATAGTTTTTTAATTATCTTTGGGTTGCCGGCATTTTCCTTCGATGAGGGGAGATTTGATCTGTCTGGCAGCAGCCATACACCGCAACCCTAATGTATGTATTTAGATACTTCTTCGCTGTATAATTTGTTAATTCAAGTGACTTTTTTTCGGAATTTGCATTTGAATTGATTAGACTAGAATAAATTATACTGTTACTCTAGAATTGAATATTGTTTTTGTTACACCTGAATTAAAGCTGTGAAACTTGGAAGACGTTCTATAGGTATTTTCATTAATGAAATAATTGAGCCCGACCATGCAAAGCCTGAAAAATTGCACTTATTTTATTAAAATTTGAATTTTTTTATCTCTTTGTAGCTCGACGTATCTAATATGTCTCTTATCTCAATGTTGACAAGATTACAAGTACGATGAAAAAATTTCCAGTCCGATACTTGTAAAATTCTATAATCAGTTAAAAGCGAAACGTCTGATCAAATCTATAATTGTTAAATCTCCCAATATTAACTTCACATCTAAATTCAATTATACAACTTTCCAGTGTTCCAATTCACACTTTAATTAACTTGGCAAAATTAATTGAACTACCAATTACATAATTATTACACGTACCATGTAATGCACTATGGTCGCATTAAAGAAATTCATACTGGCGGAATCATTAGAATACTTTTGTTTACCCAAACTGGGCTTTACAGGTTTTACAACATTAATATTCATTATTAGGCCGTTTTCCCCGTAGATTGAAATTCATGTGATGTAAATATGTTCCAGTTTATGTTTGATTATTTAAATGAATTCCAATCTAATTTTAGAAATTCGCTTTAACTGAGGATTTCAGGTGCATCAATATTTGTTTATAACCGGATACGAATTAGTTACGTTTTAAATTATTAATATGGTAATGGAGTGGTTTTTGACTTCAATTATACGGGAATTTACTAAAAGCTAAGATAAAGTTTTAGCGGGTCATGAGATGTAATTTAATAGAAAGTAAAATAGGCAAGGAAGTTTATCTCCTTTCTCGCATTAGATCAGTCGTGAAGCATCGTAAATATGTCGAAATGACACCCCCTTTGTTTGTCTTAATGGATCACCCTGTCTATATGTGTATAATAATAAATGAAAAGGCCCCATCGATTTAAGTCGTGGTGCTTATTTAAAAGAAGACGTCAGCAGGAGAGAGCTCTTGACAATTTGGTGACGTCAGAATCAGTATCATTTTCACTGCTACTTGTCTGGAAAAGATTTCTAAAAGGTGATGATCAAAAAAATTCAAGTGGGTGTTGACATTTTGGAGGAACGTTTGGTATAAATTTATCTCTTATCTCTGGTCAATGTCAGAAGTTTAATGGCAATAGTAATTGGCCTGATCAGCGCCCTTCGCTTACGGTTCCACTTTCGCTGCTCGGTTTTCAATTATCACCTGTATACATTCTCTTCATTTTTCTATCAGTTTATGTCTGATTTTCTGATATCTCAACATCGAATGCGGGTAGAAGGACGAGTATTTTCTGCGTACATACATGACGGCTAATATCGTTGGCGGTGCATATCTGTATTGATAATCGCTATCAATTTGACGAAAACGAATACAGGGCGTTGCAAAAAGGTAGCAACCCTCCGCCACGTCGTTTTCTCTCGCTCGCGGTAGAGCTGCCTGCTCCAAATATGTGGGGTTGGGAAACCCTCGAATAGCAAACGTTCGATGTTCGGCAAGGGCCGACTAGGATCGCTCTCGGCAAATACTCTCGTGGTGTAATTCGGCTGACCACGAGATTCCACCTGCAGCCGGCGAATAAGCCGAATTATCGCGAAAAAATAAATAAATAAATGAATTAAACATCGCATATAGATATCGGTTGTGTGTGTTGCGACCTCGACAATGTGAGCACTCGTCTGGAACTGAGAATTTTTGCATATATACAGGGCGTCCCAAAGAACCGCACGAACCACTGAATCTCTTGTTTTAAACACTTCCTGTTTTCTAATTGGTTAATTTTGGATTGTGCGCCGTCAAACCAACCAAAACATAAAATTTTACTCAATATGAACGAATGAACGCTACTGAATGCTTAATTGGTCCCAATTATTCAAAAAGCAGTTTAGAAATTTGGGGCATAAAATTTCAATATTCGAAATTGTGAAAACGTGACTTGAATGTTTGTGGTAAATAAGCAAACAACTCTGATGTCCATGCAGAACTAATATTAGCATTTAGGATGTGCACTGTAACGTATTACATCCGATTTGTTAAAATCCTCAAAACGCGATCGGGATTGGGCACGGTTTGTTTTGCATGGGGCCGATAAATCTTCCAATGAAAATAATTAATTAAGAGATGTGTTAATTAGCAACTTCTTTGCGACCCACTTCAAACAGCTTTAATCGAGTTTCAGGTAAGTAACACTCTTCAAACAGCGCAACCAAATAAGAGGTTTTAATTTGGATCTGCTCTAGTCCACACCTGGGGAACCAAAGCTTTCTATTTGCATTAGTTGAGGCGGGAATTCCAATTTAAATATTGCTCGATAATCGAATTCTTCAAACTTCTTTCTCAATAAAAGCCCAGTGTTCCATGTAATTCTGCTTACTGATAGACAAGTGATTCAATTATTGCCCTTGTTTCTATCGTAATCCGATTTGCAATCCAATTTACTGGGCATTAGTCCTTATGACTTTTATTGGTTAGAAATTTTTGTTCGCTCACGGGGAAGCTCATTGACAATTCTACTACATACAGTGGTGACCATTGGAATAGAGCCAGCTGATGCTTTTGGTAGAATTCAACGCTACGACTTTCTAGAAACGTTTCGATGAACCTCTATATAATTCCTATGAATGTTCCATAGAAATTATTTCAAATTCGCACCGAAATGGAAATTGTAAGTGAACACGATAAAAATTTAAACTTGTTTGGTCTTGTTTGGTCTCAATTTGTCTGGTCGCGAAAATAGAGACGTGAAAAATAAAATACGTAACACTAGTGTTCCTTCAAGTTTGGACTTGTCGTTCCCTTGAAGTTATCACCGCGATTTCCTTTTTAACATTTAGTGCAGTACTGAAGAATAACTCAGATAAAAATGGGCCGTGGCGTTCAGTGCACGGCGGAGGAAAGAGTGGCGATCTTAACACTGCGGAAAGCGGGAAAATCGCTAAGAGAAATTGCAAGACTTATCGGGTGCTTAAAAAAAATAATTGAAAATCCTATAAGAACACCACCGAATTGAGAAAATCGTGGAGCGAAGAGCGAAACAAGTCCTCATACAGAGAGGCAAATTCTTCGAGTCTTCAAAAAAGATCCCTTGAAGACGTCTATCAGTATTGAAACTGAACTAGATTTGGAAACGAGTACAAGAACTATTCGAAGAAGGCTTCAGACAAATAATTTACACGGCAGAACAGCCAGAAAAGGTCCTTTGTTATCCTCCAAGAACATCAAACGATTTTTAAAATTCGCCCAAGACCATTCGAATTAAGATGGTGGGGGGGAGAGAAGAAAAAAATGGTACTTTATTTCATGGAGGGATGAAACAATAACAAATAAATCTAATGGGATGTGATTTGGGGAGACACTATGTGAGAAGACCACGCAGCCAGGAATCATTACCAAGACAAACCATTAAAACAATATGGAGGTGGTAACATAAAACTTTGGGGAGCCTTTCCATGGTACGGTGTAGGAACAATTTACCGAATTAAAGAAATCATGGATCAACATGAATATGTCCAGATTCTTCGAGACATTATGTTGCCTTTTGCAGAGGAGACCATGCCGCTAATACGGAAGTACCGACAAGACAACGACCCGAAGCACACGTCTAGGAGAACGAGAACATTTTTAAATGATAATAATGTGGATTTGTTACCTTGGCCCTCCCAATCGCCGGACCTTAATCCTATTGAGAACTCACGGACCGTCCTCAAGAATGCTGTTGGCAAACATAAAACGAAAAACAAGGACGAACTCTGGGAGATGATCAAGACAGAATGAGAAGGAATACCACTAGACGTGTGTCAAAAGCTCTGTGCCTAGAAGGCGCGTCGGAGTTGTTAAACGTAATGGTTATGTAACAAAGAGTTTAAAGTTATTAAGAGTATAAAGAGAGTTTAAGCGTTATTTAATAATTTTGAAACTGCAAAATATTATTAATGTAGGATCCGTTTGTCAGATCGCTGCAATATTTCGTAAATATTAATTAATAAGTATAATTGTTGCCATCTGACCAAATCGAGGTGCAAATAGGAGGATGTACATTGTAAAGTAGCTATAATTTAGGCTAGGTTAGGGGAATAAAGAGTGAGGTGCCCTGATGATACGCCCATGTGTATGGTCACTGAGTTCATGTGGTTCGCAGCATTACTGGAATTTTCCCAGTAATTATCCTTGGTCGAGAGCCGCGTGAAGTAAAAGAAAGTCGAGCATCTCTTTGTTAGAACCAGGAAAGAGGGTAGAAGGACAGTCCACAACGGTTCTGATCAAGGATGGTTCATGATGTTCAGATATGGCTGGCCACATGGCGGATCGGGAATCGGTCTCTGGTTAGGATACGCCGCTGGTTTATTGCTCCAGAAAGTAGCATTTAAGGTATTGGAGAAACTGGGACGCTCTCTTTTTGGTGCTCGAGGTGATGATTCGGTGAGGTGTCGGGAGTGTCGCGAAGGAACGCAAGTATCCTCTTAGTTAAGTTAGTAAGTAAGCCCCTAATTGTAACAACTCAGAAATAAAACCCTAGACAAGTTAAGAAAAAGCCTACATTAATTACGCCTCTATCTTCGGCTGGCTCTATTTTTATGACCAACTCTTTGTGTTGATTTTATTCGTTAAATATTATGTTTATGCAATTTAAAAAAATTAAATTTGTTGTTAAAGTTTTCTTTCCTTATTATACAGGGTGTTTCCTAACTACGTGTAAAAAATTTAAAGGCGTAATCCTCGACTGATTTTGAGTCAAAAATGTCTAATAAACATATGTCCGCAAATGCCTTGCTTCCAATATACAGGGTGTTGAAATGTGACAAGAAAAAGAGATTTTATTTCCAAAATGACTCAATTTGGGTGTTTGAATTTTCGAAAAGACAATTTTTTGGGGGAATGCTTTAATGATTAATCATAAGAATTGCTGAAAATGACCACCATTACTCATGATGCACGCTTCCGTCCTTCTTGTTAGTGATTGTCTCACTCTCTCGAAAACTCCTGGTGTGTTGCGTATCGTTTCACATCCGGTAATTATACGTTCCAGAAGTTGATTTAGAGTGTTTATTGGGACAGCATAGACGAGTCTCTTCAGATCGTTCATTCATCAAGTTAGTAAGTACCACCAAACCTTTAGAAACCTTTAATACCTTTTTCAAGGTCTTTCAGTCAACACCCTGTATCTTGGAAACAAGGCATTTGCGGACATATGTTTATTAGACTTTTTTGACTCAAAATCAGTCGAGGATTACGCCTTTAAATTTTTCACACGTAGTTAGGAAACACCCTGTATATTTACAATATGCAATTTTTATACTAATTCGGTGTGATATTAAAACTTTATTTCCCAAGCAATGTATTTCTTTGAACTGGCTCTATTTCAATGGCCACCGTTGTATGAAATTGAGAGAAAAAAATTACCTCCATGCTTTCGCCTCTTTTTGCCCGTCGTTTCGTCGCTACTCGATTCTGTAAGATCATCTGCTCTTCCATTTAAATTGTTGTGTTTAAGTTCCATTTCTACTTCTACTTCAACGTCTTCTTCTTCTTCGTCGTGCCAAGGTGCCGTCATTTCCAACGAGCGCATTATCTATCTTGCTATTTCTGAAACAATACACCAATGCTCAAAACTTAAATTGCGAACTGCGTTTGGAAGTAAATAAGTTCCATACCAATTAAAAAAATATATATATGTAAAATTAGTCTAAGTTCATGCACTTGACTTGATATACGTAACTTATCCGCTAAACCCACTAACGACAACGATAAATTATTAAAAATATATGAAAATAAGTCGAGATACAAAATATTGACAAATACTTGCAGAAGATTCAATCGTTCATTTTCTTGATATCGTATCTTTGTACAAACATCGTTTTAAGTAGGATGTTTGCAGTTTATTCTAATCGGGCATAATTAATTCAGACTTTTTGTATTTAAATTCTGCCGTGATTCTACGAAATTCGTCGAATAGCATGCATAGGAAGTCCTTGAAACAAGTACCGGGAGCCTGCATTGTGGGGTTGTCACAACAGCGCAATGAATCAGAATGAAAGGAGAAGGGAATAAAATATAAACTAATAGGCAATAAAGCACTTAATGCAAACATAAATTTATATCCCAGTTATTACGGCCACGGCCTTAATGTGCGTACTTGCTCGCTCCGAGCCCGAACTAACCGTACATTCACTAACCTGATTTAACCCCAATTAATCGATTTGTATCAATCGCAGAAATGCTTATGTTCATAATGAGTTTTACCTATTTGGAGACCACGAGAAGTCAATGCAACGCCTGACGCTGTACATAGACGCGGTGTCCCAAGATCGGTGAAATATTGGCGTGCGGTAAAATTTCTACACGTGTGGCGTAAAGTTTTGCCGCACGCGCGTCAAATGTGTATTTACGATTTTTTAATGCTTCGAGTCGCGTGCGAAAACGCCGCTTTACGGCACGCTCGTGAGGAAAGCTACTTTAAGCCGTCGCTTTTAGAACCATACGAGGGTCGGCCGTTAAGTATCGAGACTAGTCTGTATAGCTAAAAAACGGTTTCGCGAAGCAATGCAAAAGTCGCGTCAAGTCGGCATCCTTGCCATTAGCTGATTAACAAGATTTTGTAAATGTAACCTATAAATCGGTCAGTTCGAGACGTTAAGTCCGATCGAGAATTGCATCGCGGAAGAAAAATCTGCTGTTGTCAGATTTTTAGCCACAGATGGTGTTAAAGATAGTGAAAATCACGTAAGGATGTTAAAAGTGTATGGGAAGAATTGTTTAAACCGTTCGTACATTTTCAAGTGGGTTGAACAGTTTAAAAATGGCCGCGAAAGTCTCGTTCATCAGCGGTGAAGCGGACGACCGATCGAAGTTGTAACTGCCTCCCTTGCATTTTGCATTGACGTGACTTGCACCAACACCCAATATTGCTCCGATATGTTGCTGCCTGCCATTCACACTGAAGGTGCACAGTTTACTGAAGAGTGCGTTCAAAACTGGAAGATTCTTCCGTACCCTCCTTACAGCCCAGATCTTGCCCCTTCAGACTTCCATATGTTCGATGCTCTTAGGGAGGCTCTACGCGGGAAAAAATGCGGCTTCCGCGAAGAAGTCCAGATCCAAGGATAAATATGGCTGTAATAGCAACCAAAAGAATTTTATGCCGGAGGCATTAGGAAGTTGGAGGCGCGATGGGACAAGTGTTCAAAGCGGGGGGAGGCGATTTTATGGAAAAGTAGCTAAAATGTTGTATTGATTAAGAAAATAGTTTTGGAGCTACACAGGGTGTTTCTAAAAATGTTGTCGAAAAATGAAGGGCGCGATTCTTGAGCTTATTATAAGAAAAAAAGTTCCTATCGACATGGGTCCGCGAAAGCATAGTTTTCGAGATACAGAATGTCGGAAAACAGTTTTTTTTAGTCTTTTGACAATATCTCAGAAATCGTTTGAGACACACAATTCAGATTTTGCGCGTCTATTATCATTAATAGTAGTCACGTTTTGGGCGCTACTTCAATTTTTTTCCACACCCCAGAGGCGGAGATTTCAGGGTTGCCTGAGATACTTTTGTACCTAATTTTTACGCCACTGGGAAATTAGCATTTTACAATCGCAACAATTGTTTAAAATGACCTCCTCCTGTGGTAATGCAGGCCTCCAACCAAGGCTTAGCGATTGACGTACCCGTTCGAAAATACCCGGCGTTACGAGCCGTGCGGCAAGATGCAATAATGCGATTCCTCAGGCGTAGTGTAAACTAAAGTTTTAAAGTGGTCACGCAAAAAACAATCTAAAATATTTAAATCTGGTTACCGAGGAAACCGAGCCTGTGGCCCAATTGTGATTTTTTGCTAATTTAAAGTGGTGCAAAAATTAGGAGCAAAAGTATCTCGCGCAACTCCAAAGTCTTCGCCTCCAGCATACGGGAAGAAATTGAAGTGGCGCTCAAAACGTAACTGATTTTAACGATAATAGACGTAGAAAGTCCGAATTTTGCATCTCAAGTGGATCCTTAGATATCGTCAAAAGACTAAAAAAACTATTCTTCGACACCTTGCTTCTCGAAAGCGGCGAGTTTTCCGATTCATGTTAACAGGGGCTATTTTTCCTATCACGAACCAAATAATTATTGCACCCTTCAATTTCCGACAGACGTCTTCAACACCCTGTATACATAATTTGTCTCGTTACTTATTGAACGACCCTCGTAGATCATATTTATTTTCATTTTCGACTTGCCGGATAACGGCATTAAAAATGAAGCGTTTCAACCAAATTTCTATGATATCTATGATTTTTACGGTATCTGTGATAGACCTATGATTGATGTCCACCGCTTAAATGCCACCGGGGCAAGGGTAATAAATCAAAAAAATCAGGGCTGTTGAACTTGGCCCTTCTACATTATCCACTCTTGCGACACTCCACAAGGGCATTCTGCGTATCGAATTTCTCATTCGTTTGAGATGAAAAAATAAACGGAACATTTTTTTAAGGCGATTTGTCATCTAGTCACTCGGAAATGAGGAACATTTCGGTAACACCAGCAATTCACCGTTAACTAGTAATTACTCAGCGGCACGGACACGCAAGCTATTGTTGCTCAGAAAGGTCGGAGAACGAGTCAGGATCGTTAATGGCGGGGGCACTGCTCATAACGAAGAATGCTTTAATGTTATGCATAGTTAAAACCGGGATTATGAGCGCTTTGATATGGTAAAGCTGTTCAAAAATTAAGGTGGAAGGAAAATCGTAATTAAACCGAATCACCGAAACATGTAAAATTTCTGGACAATATTCCCCTGCGATTTGTACTCTACAGCCAGTGAGATACGGCAAAGTTTTTAAATTTTAATTTTTATGCTGGAAATGGCGTGAAGCAGTAGGTGTGAAATAACAAAGGACGTGATGCCTTTTTCAAATTCGACTGGCGTATGGTGATGCTTATTAAGCGACTTTTAGCGTGCAAATGTTAATCAATTGGCTAGAGAATGGATAAATGTTTCCTGTAAATCCACCCTGGATCGCCCGAAAATTGGGCGACACCCAGTTTCCATGGTAAACTTATTTTAAGAAACGATGCGTTTCCAACAGTAAAACTCCCCGCACGATGACGCCGAAGCTCGTTCGGCGAAGCTTTATTGGGAAAAATTTAACCAGCTTGCTGAAGTATATCATTAACCGGTATTAACACATTTTAAATTTAACTTTGTTGTTTTTTTGCGGAAAGTAATTTTCACCTCATTACTGAGTCAAAGCGTATGTTTGGAGTGCGGCTCATAAATATTTTAGTAATTTACAAAAAAAAAAAAAATTGTTTTAATTTGTAGGCCGGAAGAAATTTAAATCTGTCCCTCCCTGGTGTCGCGAGACGCCTTAAGAGAGAGAGAGAGACGGTCTCGCTCAAATCTCTCTTTTTCGACAGGGAGCGTGAATCACTTCTCTACGGACAAAATGATAATGCTGGCACCTGCCTCAAGCATTTTCCATTGCTGTGCGCTGTTTATCGGAACCAAAAACTGACCAGGAAGAACTCTTTGAGGAGTTAATCACACACACATCGATCGAGAACTCCTGCAGGCTCGAAATCCTTCTCGAACTCAATCGGGCCGCGGACTCGCTTTCTGCTGCGTTCAGTGTTCCCGCTGAGCCTCCGCGGCAGAGCTCAGAGGCCGAACAGAGCCGTCTCGAGGCTCAAAAAGTAAACACAATTAAAACGAAAATATCATTTAACCTTTTTCATTTCAGGTTTCAATCCGATGTTAAACCGATTTCAGTTGAAGTTTAATACGCCTTGGGAAACGCTTTCCTCTTAAAATGCCAAATCCGGATACGGTTCGGTCTCAATCGCGTGGAAACATGCACTTAAATGAAAGGAAAAAAGTTTTTCTTTATTACGCAGGTACCTAAACCATCGGATAAAAACCGCAAATTACACATTTAAAATTACGGTTGAGTTCGACCAGGATCGCAAAATGTAACCGGACACCGGATCTAAATTACGTATACCTGCCTCTCTCATGTTTTCAATTGGATGGAAGGTAAACCATTCATTAAGTCCGCCCGGAGGTCACTTTTCGCATTTAAACTTAAGCTATTACTTTCCAAGTGAAAGATATATTCTGTAACAGTCATGCGACACAAGGAATTAATACATAATCGCTTTCACAAAAACTCTTTTACGTGCAGCAGAAATGGGAATTTCTTAACATTTTGTGGGCTCGTTTCTCTATACAAAAATTAATTAGATGCGTTTGTTGCAAACAATTATATTGTTGTTATAAAAAAATGATGGGTTTGGATCCCGTTTACTTTCGCCGTTGATACGTCCGAGTAATACTCCTTCGGTAAGATCTCCCTGGTCCCGGCAAGTTTCTTATTTCAGCACTGAAAGACGGGCAATACAAACGTGGAATTTGAGAGGCTTTTCGATATACCAGGTAAGGATTCCGTTAAAAGTACTTCTGAGAAAATATAAATATTATTTCAGCGATTTCAAAGAGTCGCTTTGGTAAGATATTTGTATTTGTCCGGTGAAAGAATCGTCGTTTATGGGACCGCGATTGGATCTTGTTCAAAATTACGGTATCGATTGGTCCTGCCGGCAAATTAGCTCAGCAAAGGGAGATGACATGGTTCAGTCGCCAGGGTCGTATATCCAGCTAAATTTCAATAAAAGAAATTATGGTTGACTCCGCGATCTCGTCTTTCAGAACAGTCAGAGTTGTTATAGAAAGAAGATAGAAAAAAGCTAAAAGAAGGCAAGAAAGACATTAGGAAAATATTAAAAAATTAAAATGTTAGGAAAAGTGTCGGGAAGAAACCCAACATAAATCAGCGGCATCGCTGAGCTCCAATTAGGCCCTGAAGACGTTGGAACAATTCCAATACACATCTGCAGCATCGCATCCCGCGATGCAGCACTTACCCCTACGTGCTTAAACCCGCCCAAGGTGATGGCACTGGTTCTTCGATTTATCGCTGCCCCGATTTATGGGGGGCACCAAATAGATCTGTCAAAGGAACCAGCGAGCCACATCTGGGCTTTGACCGTGGAGATTCTTGGGAGAAAACTTTCGACAAACTAGGGGGCGGCGTCGGTTGGGATTGGTCAAGGGCTTATCGTGGTGATCTCTTTCCAGCCCCACCATTCCTGGGAGGCAAAAAATCTAAAACTTCTTCGGAACATTACTTTCAAGACAGTACTCGCGAACTCTCTCTCTCTCTCTCTTCCGTTTCTCGGACACTTCTCGATCCCCGAACGCGGAATTCTATCCCAAATCTTTCTCACCACATTATCTCTAAAACAGTGCTCGCAAACTCTCTCTCCCGTTTCTCGGAGACTTCTCGATCCCGTTTCTCGGAGACTTCTCGATCCCCGAACGCGGACCTCTATTTTCAAATCTCTCACATAACTTAGCTCTAAAACAGTACTCGCGAACTCTCTCCCGTTTCTCGGACTCTCTCTCTTCCATTTCTCGGACACTTCTCGATCCCCGAACGCGGAACTCTATCTCGAACCTCTCTCATAACATTAGCTCAAATCTCTGCTCAGTAACTCTTTTACCACCCCTCAAACTGTCACACGAGAACTTTTTCAGATCTCGGGCAACCCAGTACCGACTCTGTAAATTTGAGGTGTATGTAAAGTTGTAGATCCGTAGTGTAAATTAGAGTGATATCTGTAGTGTGAAGTAAATTCCTTAATTCGTGCTACGGAGTTTGTCTTCCCCGAACCCTTGAACCCCATTTACATCAATTGACGCATCAGCGTCTGGTCCTTCGAATCACAACTCGCACCAGCAAAAAAGGAGGTACCTCTTCGGGTGCCTTGTGAGGAAGTTGATTCTGTTAGGTAGAGACTAAAAGCCCCTGGCCTAAACAAAAAGGTTAGAAATCGTAGGACGGAAACGAGTGTGAAGAAGGTAAAATCTGCAAACTGAAAATTTTCACTCAAACCTCCTTTGCGGCCGTTCTGTTGACTGTAATGAAAGATATCTCAGAAACCAATTTGAGCAGTTCGATGTCGGCGGGAGCATTAGCCCCCGTACGGTTTCCCTCCTCAGAAATCAATTGAACTCAAGAGTTGGTTCAATAGGTGTACATACCAGAAAGTGGGCAATTCACATGCTGGGTTTGGCAGCTTCAATATAAAGAAACTCACTGAACGATGACGGACACAGACGAACACTCCCCGTCTTTTGATTTTGAATCAGAACTTGTTACCGAAATAAAGGGTATTAACATGTGTTTTTCCTGCACACCTTAGGCTTTTTTACACTTAGCTTTAGATGCTAGAGGAATAGATTTTACAAATCTTTATTGGATTATATATGGTGTTAGTCTATTGGGGGTCAGGCCCGTCCTTTTACCTATAAAACCTGTTCTCTCTATTTTATGAACGTGACGAGCTTTTACGCATATCTTAATGTTCTGTATTTCTTCGTATTTTTTCTTCGTTTTCTTCCTTTTCTAATGCGTGTGAAAATACGGGGGAATGCGCGACATTTTCTGTTGATCCGATCCACACTCTCGGTGACGAAACACTTTTGACGCACAGCTACCGGATGTGCCACGCACGAGTTTCGGGGCACCCCGTATATTAGAAATACCATTCAGTCACGTTTATCTTAGATTCAGTTCAGGAAGTTGTCGTAGATTTTAAGATACAGTACCGCGGAAGACATATATCACTAACTCCAATCAATTACGTAATAAATGCTTACAATAATTGCTATTTATGTCTATTTTAAAATATTAATTAACAACATTAAATCACCCATCTCATAAAGATGTAATGAAAATTCAATTATTAATGTGATATTAAGTTTTAATCAATATTACAACTGAAAGTTTGAATGAATCGAAAAGGTGTTTAAGTGCTAAGCAGCGCGTTACCTTATCCATAGCACACACTCCACCATACTGACGTTATAAATATTGCAATATATGGACCGTGTAATTACGCATAAATATTGCTTTTTGACTTTTATTTTTGTTATCTAGAACTGCATGAATACCTTTCGTTTTATGGAACAACGTATTAATCGATCAAGTGTTACTGCATTGAGAAAGTTATACGGTGTGTCCCAAATTGATGACAAATGGATCATCTTGGAAATTGGAAGAAGTACTGCGATGGTTAAATGGGCGAAGTTCTAGAAAATTTTTTTAAAGAAACTTCGAGAATTGATTCACCTTTTGCCGTTCGCCAAGAAAATGCACTCAACGCGAAAAAGCTCCCGAATATTTTTAATTTTTAAAATTCCTTTCCGTTTCATTCAGGCATCATGCAAGACACAAGAGTTCGAGGGTTTTATTTCAAAAATTGAAACAAAAGTGCCATTGCGCTAATTAGCAACATACCCTCCTGACTCCTTAGATTACAGGGGACAAACAATATCTCATGTTAACACAGAGAACTTCGAAAAATAATCAAATTTCAGAAAGAGAAAGTGATTTAGACTGAAAACCACTGTATTCGAGTTTCATGGCACTATTGAATTTTTTAATTAAAATCAATTACGAACAATCCTGTGAATCGAGACGAGGTGACGAATGCGGTAGGTCCTGGTGGCCGTTCAGTCCCCGAAGGGCATAATTTTCATCTCAAATGTATCGTACTGAAAAAGACAAAATTCGTCGAAGGATTCTCACAGAATCCGAACGATCAGAATCTGACCGAAACCAAAAGGAGAGAAAAATTAGTAAATGACTCGATCGAGTAAAATGAAGGGAGACGAAGGGTTCGAAGCGCATCGAAGTAAAAAAAGAATAAAAAGCTGCTTGATAAAGCGTCGAAGAAAGTGGAGTAAAAAACTTGCTCAACAAGCATCAGTGTTAAGGTGTGAAGACCAAAGACCGCCAAATTTAAGAGAAAAAAACAAAGCCAGACTTAAGAATAGATTGAATAAAACTAGAATTGGGCAAAGTTTAAATTTTAGCGTTCGGGTTTTCGTAATTTTTTCCATTTATCGAAAAAACTGTTGAAGTAGAGTTATTTTTAGACCTGATGCGAGTTTATTGTTAAACTTTCTAAATCTGCAACCTTCGAATTTTCTCTGCATCTCTTCCAGTTGCCAAGATCCTAACATTGTTTCTCACGCAGTAACATATGTCAAAATCGACTTGATGAGTATCATGAAACCAGTTAGTGATATTATGAATTAATATGTTACTGAAGTTAGTAGTAATTCAATTATAATTAAGGTTTCCCGGCAAAGCAACGATTCCCGCACATTAATTACCAAGATTAACTAATTTAGGCGATGCCTGATATTGCAAGTAAAAATTTAATTATTTTCTTACACAATTTTACGTCAATTTCGTGTCTAATGCGTTCTTTTTTGCCATGTAAATAGAATTTTTATTTTTGTTCATTTATCAGCAATCATCAAAACGAAAGGAACAAATCGAAAAACTGGCACTGAGTATGGAGAGATATTGTATGGGCGGATAGTTTAATCTATTCATTGAGAATTGAAACTTTGATATTAGTTCCTGAAAAGTTTGCTTAGTGCTTCAGAATATCGCTGTGGCCAATCACTTAGAATGTCTGGAAGCAAACATTTGAATATAAAACTAGATATGTTACCATCGGGATTTCGTTTTTAAGAGACTCCAACTAATTTAAGAATTAACAAAAAAAAAAAAAAACGTGTTCAGGTGAATTAAAAAAATACTTAAACTAAAATTTTCTTTATTTTTAGTTTTTTTTTAAAATAAAAAAAAAGGTTTTACGCCGATTTTGCGTGCAGTTCTAGTGACGTTGTTACTTTCCTATAATTATGTCAAATTCTACTTTATTAATTTTTTTCAATTATCAGAAGGACAGTTTTCAGATGACTATTATTTCTCTATTTTGAATATGAACTAGTGGAAACAAAAACAGTTTTGCTCAGAAAAACTGCTGTACGGAAGGGAAGCGAATTCTGTCAAACATCTCTATGGTGAAGGATGCCGAAATCATCGAGAGGGGTATAAAGACAAATAGCACCAAGGGCAGATTCACCATTAGAAATATGAAAAGGTTAAACAAGGGATTTCTCGGTTTGAAATGCATACAACTTGATGTAACTACCAGGATCAATAAACTTTGTCACTGAATTTCATGAAAATTTAAATACCTATGTGCTTCATGGGGCTGGTTTTTTGAATCTAATTAATTTCAAAAGGGGAGATTCATTTATTAAACTGGTTTTAATCTATTTTAAACTAGTAAAAAACAATTTACAAAACTACGTTCAATACACACAACCGCAAATTAACTTTACGCGGCGATTTTTCTGGTCAAATAAAGCCTCTGAGTTTAGCACGTTTATTGGAAGCTACAGTGGGGAGGGGAAGTAATGTTGTCATTGAATCGATCTTGATTAAAAAAAATATATATATATATTAAAATTCGATTATTTTATGAAAAAAAAAGAATGAAAAAAACAAACACACAGACAATTTATTTTTTTTTATCGTAAACCCTTTAATGCGCACGCGTAGAACGCACATGAGAACACCTAACCCACGAGAATTGATTTTCAATCTCGGATACTTGAGACAGGACAATTTCACATTTTATTAACCCAACTAAGGGCTGAAAAATCAACATCCTGGTAACACTACGTAGAGGTTAATTGCGATATAAATTCTAAAATAAAGGTACATGATTGTACAGTTTCTTTGTTTCATGAAATTTATCTTCCAGTGAAGATTGTCGACATTTTGATCTATTAGCCCTAGGAGGTGCGCAATAGTCGGAAGGGCTGGTTTGATCAGTCTAAAGAGGTTCAAATCTAGAGAAATACGAAAATTAAAGCGATGCTCGTAAATATAAGTATAACTATAACTTCGGCTTACTGATATACGAATCCATCGATAGCTCTAGATGCTTAGTGAGGACCACTAGGTCAGTATAGAGAGTAGGCACTGAGGTTTGGTTTTTCGATGCCTTAGTAACTTCACCAGCAACATAGCTCCCAGAGAAGCCATTAAATCAAAGCAGAACACTGACCAATTTATCCATTTCTATCGAATCCAGATCTTGCTGGCGAAGTGACTAGGAGCTCTGAGCCTAATTTTCTAGGAGTGATGTAGAACTTGGAACTAGATTTTCATTACTCCTGGGAACTAGTTTTTCAAAGTGCTCAATTTTTTTGACAATTTAGAGATTCACATTCGTTGATTAGATTGAGAATTTGGAGACTAAGATTATCTCCGTACATATCCTTGGAGATGGAAAAATTGACTTGATTGATTGATAACTGGAGAGAAGAATCCCCAGGGAATGACAGTAAAATCATTTATCGATACGGAGGTCCCGCAAGTCCAAACTTAGTGCACATACGTCATTCTTCGGAAGCATCCTACCCTCCAGGACTCTTGTACTACTTCATTTTGACGTCATTCAGCGAAAACGCTCCAGAATTGTCGTCATTTTGATGTTTTTCTCCGGAAAACGTTCCATTATACCGACTCGAGGAGGGATTTTTGGGACAGCAGAATGACATCAATCAGACACAATCAGACGTGTGAAACACACTGCTATCTGGGATAGCAATCAATATCACTTATATTATAGGTGAACATTCCATTGTCAGTTTTGAGAATATTACCCTCGAAGGGTGAATTACCTTCTGAATCTGGAAATTGGAGAATGCCAAAAATTCCTACACCTTCAAACATTTGGAGGTGAAATATCCCATGCATAATCTCCAAATAGCTACTTTTATAGACGAGACAAAAGGAAATGATTTAGATAATGAAATACCTCAACTTCAAAGGAACGAAAAATTGCCCTTCTGTCACTTTCGCCCGTTATGTTTTGATTTAGGGTAAATCGGAATAAGGGTTTATTGATTTTCGAATTGTTTTTGCCGGGACTGAATGGCGTCGGCGGTTGACATTTATTTGAATAAGTTAATAGTTCGTTTTACCACAGTTTACATGCAAGAGTGACTTGACAGGGAAAATACTGGCCCATATGAACATTGAAGACGATTTGACTTTTATATTGGACCTATTGGACCTTGTGGACCTTGCCCATTTCGAGGATCCGAAGTTTTACAAGTGGGGGCTCAAAACAGAGCTTAGACGCTCCAAAAGCACGGAATGATTAAAATTCGTGGGGATGATTAGAGGTGGTCGTAGGTATAACGTGAAAATAATTAATAATATATGTTGGTAGTAATGTTGTTACGTGGTCCAAATCAAATGTTGGAAATTTTCTACTAATCTGGATGAATTAAGAACATCGAAAAAATTATTATAAAACTTTTAGCTCTTTTTGGACGGGAACTTAGGCATCAAGAAAACATTTCGGTTCTCCTGACAGACCGTATTTACCACTCTATCAGGCGGAATACATAATATCCCATTTATTTCTTTTTATCTATCTATGGGTAAATACAGTGCAGAGCATATTGGATTTTATTATTTATTGATCAAAAAAATAAACTACTTCAAACGTGAACGTCACTCATTGATTAGGAATCGTCTCTTGTTTCGTGTAGGTACTCGCAATGAGACGTTCTCACCATCGGCAAAGTTTACTTAGCCCACATTGTTGCTATTACATTTCTGCGAAGATATCTTAAATCTCGATGAAACAATGAAAAATGTTCATTTCGACACGTTTGTTTCTTGTTTCTTAATCGATAAAAATGCAAGGAAAGCACTTCGATTTGAGGTTATAAAAGTGCAGTCAAAGGGTCCCCTAGAGTGCATTTTCTCTCTCATTTTATGGTTTCGTCTGTATCAGTTAGAGAGGGAGATTAACAAATTCGCCCCGTCGGCAGGTCAGGGTGGTATAAAACGGCCGGCCAGATCTCCCGATTTGAAGCCTCCGACCCTTTCGCGTAATTTGACGTCAAAATATTTAGGGTTTTTTGAGATTGTTGACAGCACCACTGTCAAAGTGGAAATCGTTTTTTGGGCCTTGTGAAAGTCTACAATTATTTCATAATAAAAATGTTCACAGGTCGCAGAATTTCTTTCCGATGTGGCGTTTACCAGACTGTAAGACTCCACATCTGACCCTGCCGAGCTGAAAGCTCCAATTTGAACTTTGAAATAATGTTGCAATTTACTTCCTTTCTCCTTAGAGAAGCGAAAATATTCGAAACAATAATTAAATCAACATTTAAACGCGTAATTAAGTAAATTCACAAGATATTTTTGCGTTAATCTCACGTCAATACTCAAATTCGGAACTGGGACAACAATTAGATTAAAATTCTAATTGAACAGGTGTTGATTATCGCACGTTTGTACCTCGTTTTGAGGCAATAAAAATGCATGAAAAACGTTTCGATTTGAGGTTGTAAAAATGCAGGCGAGGCAGTTTCTAAAGTGCATTTTGCTACCTCGATGCCGTTTTCCGTAAATAGACAGTTCTTTCATATTTAGCTCCATATTCGGGTGCATAAATTTAAACTTTAACATAATTATTTTGAAAATTGTCACTTATCTGCAGTTTACTGCTCTGAAGGTCTAACAGGGTTAGACCTACTTCCTTGACTTTTTAACAGCATCTTGCCTTTTTAAGATTTTCCTGTGCTTCGCATCGAAAGGATGCATCGCAGATGCGACGCTGACAGCATAGTAATAAGCTATACGCAAATGTTGCAGAGCCGACAAAAAAATAAAAAAAATAAAAAAAAAATAACAGAAAAGTTGAAAGCTGCTTGAAAAATTAATGCGAACATGACATCTCATGGACAGACTTCTGCAATAAAGTTGCTCCTTCTTGATATAACAGGATTACTCATGACGGACGGATTACTCATGAGGAGTGCGAAAGTGTAAAAGTATGTTGCGAGAGTGCTATTGTATATCAGATATTTTATGTAACGGGCAATACGAGGTCCTCAGCTTAACCAGGTATGGGCCATATTTTGACAAAAATTTCAAGAAAGCGTGAAGACTTTGCTGGTCCTAAAGTGGCGTAAATTCCAAGAGAGCGGGAGACGGCAATAGTTGCCTGACTGCTCGGAAACGCGGAAAGTGTTTTTCTGTGCAATTTTCGCCAAACCGAGGTAATTTTTCTGCGCACAATAACTCTTTGTAGGGCGAGATGAAATATTTCACACAGCTCGATGCTTTAGGTGTTTGAGAAGTTCGTGTCGATTCGGCTCTCAGAAAAATTCAAACGCAACATATTAGTAATCACTCCAATGCCATTTTCGAGCTATTTTAATATATAAATTAAGTAATAAATTGACAAACAATAGATACCTACCGAGGTAAATTGCAGATCAACATTTCGAACCATTAATTCAGCATATCTAACCATTAATAAAATTCGAGGGGCATAATGATTATTACTATTGTGGAGCTTAGAAGCAACTTTTGTTAACTAAGTTAATTGCGTGCATTAAACGCAACTTAAACAAGCTCTTTAATTGTTGCCTGTGGAGGGTTAGACAGGGGGGGAATGAATAAAGGTGGAAGTTCTCGAACTAAACTGCAACATCTAATGTCATGTAGAAGAGGAAAGCGTTCCGCGCTTTAATCAGGTTAATTAGATCTAGTTAGAAATTAGATTTTTCAGTTTTACTATAATTTTTCGTGTATTTACTGGCCACGTTCACTGTTATTTAAATAACAACAAAGAACCGGCCAAGCAAAACCTGCATTTTACTTTTTTCCATTTCTCTTATTTTTTGTGCCTTGACGAGTTCAGGCATTAGCTTCCATGCAAGAGTTAATGGAAAAACGTATAATTTTAAGGTCTATTGATGGGGTGTCTTAAGGTAAACAGCCGTAAACAGTCTGAACCCCCGAAAATTCTAGCAAAAACGAACCTAAACGTTGTGATAAAATTTCGAAAGTCGACTGTCGTAAGATAAAAACCTTCGGATGATTTCTGCAAAAATTCGAATCGAAGTGAAAAGAAATCAGTTCTTCCCGAGCTAATTAAACGCGCGCAGAAATCGGCAAGTATGCTGCGCCTGTAGGAAAATATCCCGATGGCGCCATCTGCCGGATCGTTTTTGCCGCTCCTAAGCAAAAGCTTTGAACGTAAGCAGCAGGATTAAGTGCGTAGTCACCGCCAAGAGCAATAAAAACGAATGCAAATAATAGTGGGGAAAATTTGAAAAGTATATCGCGACCATTTAAAAATGTACTATGATTTTTTTTAGTTTTTTCCTTTGACCATTTGCACTCATCAATATCTTTCGACTAGCGTATTTCTCCTATTTTCCGTTTCTAACATCACGAAAGCATGGAAAGTCCTAGGGATAAAAAATAGGACAGCTGTATGCTTAACATGGATCGAAATTACAGCACCATTGCTCAATATCGGGCAAGCATGTTCCGAGATACTCTACTTCCTAAATCGCATCAAAAGTTTTAAATCCAGTTGAGCAATTTATAGCAATTAGATTCTTCCTCTGTATCAGTCTCAAAAGAGCCGTTCAGATATTTTATATTGGTACAAACAATTCCTAAAGCAATTTGAAAATTATAACGTATAGTAATCGACAAACGAATTTACCAAATTAACGCGTCACATAATTGGTCACAAATGTGCGGCAGCCAAAAAATTTGATGGAAATGGACTTTTACAACTAACGAGAAATAACTAAATTTTCAGCAGGATGGTGCCTTTTTTATTACCCCGTATCAGTTAAGTAGGATTACAACCGACGATTTCGCTATAACCGGTAGGGAAGGTGCTATTGAGTGGCCCGTCAGCTTTCTCGATTTGACGCCTCTGGACTTTTCGTCTAACCTCCAGCATGAACATTTGACGTTTTTTGAAGTTGTTGAGAGCACTGCTGTTGGAAAGGCCGCAATCATTGTTTCTACATTGTTCCATCACTGTGAATCTGGTTCTGACACGACCCTGACAAGATTCTAAATACTCGCACTTGATCGTATCGAACGGAAAATTCCATTTTAATGCTTAAAGATAACAAAAAGATTTGAAAAAAGTCGAGAGATAATACTGAAGTGAATACATGTTTTTACATATAGGTGAACGTTGTTGTGAACTCCGAGAAAGATTTCCAGGTGCTGTGTGTTCCTTTGAAGCATTGAAAGCGTCGAAAGAGCGTGCACGACGAATCTTGTTGATTGCCCTAGTTTCTCTAACTGAACAGAAAAACAATTTTACCCTCATTTTGACAGTTTTGGTTCGCAATTATTGTGTTTCGGCCCTGGTAGCACCCTGTATAACCAGCGAATTTCTACTTTTACGAATCAAGATTCGGTCCACGTGCCTTAATAAGCATTGGCACCCCGGTTAAGAATGTTTTGTATCGTAATTGAATCGAAGTCTACATAAGTAATTAACTTAAACAATTTCTGCGTAAGAAATACGGTTAAAAAATAATACGAAATCGTTGATGAAATATAATTTATGGTTATTTAATATAGATTATGCAATGTTAAATAACAAGCAGCGAGTTAGACCTCTCAAAAATGGGTATGGTATTTCGTCGTCTCTTATTATTTATATAAATAAATATTCAGATGAAGAGGTAATGAGATTATATTAATTTCCATTAGAGTTTTTTTATTTTTAGCTAAAAATATCTCCCTGGGGAAACATACTTTTTGTAGATTATGCGTTCCATTGATAATTCAAGTTCGTTCATTGAATAAACGCCAGGAGATGTGTAAAGTGAGAAAATAGATTTTTTTTTTCAATTTTTCCAACTTACATCCACGTTTTAAGTGACAGAAAAAGTGAATTAATTTCATTTAAGAATGTTGGACAAGCCGGACGTAGTGGAACATTCGGTTGAAGTAAAAGACCTGTCCGAGTAGTGTCTTTAACTATTTTTTAAATTTAAATGTTCTCCATGGATATTTGCTCAACTTGACGCTTATATTCTCAAATCAACAAAAGAATTACTTGCGACCTGTACGCAGTCAAAACGGCAACGAATAAATCCTCTTTTTTAAGTCTAGAGATTTTGCTGATGCGTTAATCGAGGAATGCTCGACATGATGCATTAATATTTAATTCATTAACTTTTGTTCTGTATATTTTCCAGTAAATTAATATGTTAATAATCGATATTACGTGCTGACGCTCCAAATTTTGACAAAACCTATTCTGCGAACGAATAACCCATAAATATGGAAGTAAGGCAATCGCTTATTATTGAACATTGTTATCTTTACTGCTTATCAAAATGCCATTATCGTTTATGTTGCAAAAACTACTAAATTTCACAAATGTGTAATACTTTCGTTCCATTTAATCGATTTTTATGCATTCCACGTAATAGCAGACCTAGAATTAGTTGATGCTAAGCATTTCTCGCATTAGGGAACGCTTTAGTTAACTCATCAAAAATTAGTTAGCTAGAAGATAGTAACTAATTGACAATGGCAATAGTAGATATTGCTAAAAGTGCTGATTCGGGGCCTCTTGTTTTTGCACAGTGGGGTAAAATAACTTTCACTTCATTGTTAAAGCAGCAATCGAGCGTTTCGAGCTCTGATGCTGGATGGAAGCCGAGCCACTGTCTTACGTTGCAGATTATACGAAAAAAGTGTAAAAATAAAGAGTTTGATAACATTTTTAAGTTTTGCTACATTTTATCCGTGCAATTTGGCGTGCACTCATCCGTGCAATTTGGAACATATCCGCAAGCGCCTTCTAAGGCAAATGAAATTAGACATTGGCGCCACCGAATATTTATTTTCTTAAACAATAATTGTCATGTTCAATAAAATAATGAAAGTAGTTTTCTGACAGAGAAATCATAGACACATTTTTTCCCAAGGGATAAAATGAATCGAAATAACCAACTTCTACTTTTTAATTTCTATTATTCGTTCTTCTTTAGTATTTTTTTTATTTAGTTAGTTTATTAGCAGTTTGTTTTTTTTCAAACTGACAACACTAACGACAGCTAGCCGAACACCCTGTATAATCTCCCTCACGTTTGGCTGGCAAACACTGATAAAATTCTTCAAAAAAACACATTTATGCAACGTTTGGGCTATTTGAAGTCAACTGATACCCGATTAATCAGACCTACAAGAGGTTTCAACAATATTTAGACCCACTGTTTAATGTTGAATTAGCATATTATTAATATCACTTTTAAACATAAACACACGGGTTATTAATAGCTTGATTTGCATTGTAAAGTCCGGTTATTTTTTTAAACATGTAAAATCCCATCAGTGTAATTCCTCGGTTTCTCAGGAATTCATAATTATTTTTATGGTAGATTTGATGAGATGGTACTCTACACTGATTTCTAATTTGGGAAATATGGAAGTACCTAATAGACGCACATCCACGATACATAAATAATCGCTTATTATTTCTGAAACTAATTATTAAATATTATTAAATATTATTTATTTAATAAATTCTTATACAAACGTCGTTACCATGCGTATGTTTACATCGGCAACGTAAGCATGATAATTTTCCACAAAAAATAACAGTCCGCACAATATTGATCCCTGGAAGCGTTATTTCGGTCCCTATCAGAGATAAAGTTTTATTACTGATACCCTTAATTTACATGGATTGTATGAGAAATTTCATAGGCGTTATTTTAATAAATTAATGTGTGGCTTTATTGTTGAACCATAACTGAAATTTGGTTGAGAAATCGATACAACAGTCGTCATTGATGAGAATCTAAATTAGATAGGTATAGTAGAAGCTGCGGATCTTTGCCTGCGCGTCATCGACATTTCGCCACTAATGTTCATGCGGTGCAATCTCTTGTCATTTCAGAGGAACCGACGCAGCATCCATTGTTGATTATAATGTTTAATAGTTGCCGCATTGTGCGCTAATACATATATAATTTTTCAAATCGCATTTTTTCCATGGAATTTTTTATTTTTATTTCTGTAGTTCCCTGTCGACGTCGGTGCTAATGGACTGAAAATGTGATGGTTGACACAAAGGTCAGAAAATATTTGTTGTTATTTGCATTATTTAACAAGGTAGACCCGAGAGGAATATCTTAAGCCTCTTAGAAGTACGTGACGTAGAGACATTTAACAATACTGCCGAAATGAATCAAATATTAAACGGACGTCCTTACTAGGTTCACACATTGTATGACACGCATGCATAGAGCGGTTGGGCTGACTATAAGGTAGAACATCTACGAGTATAATCGAGGAATATGCAGTTAAGTAAGTACTAACTTATGATGTTTCACTGGGATTATGAATGACATGGATTATTGGCTTTAATAGTGATGACTCCGCACATTCAACACATTCATTCACTACCGACGTAATAATCTAGCTGCTGCAAAGTGATCGTCCATGGACGTGTTCTGGATTGCGCTTCTACTCGCGCCCTAACCACTATACTGCGTGCCACGAAACCTGGAAACATCAGAGCATTTTTCCAAGTAACTCTTTGGAAAATCCAAAAATCGTTCGGTTTAAATGCCGCTTTGAAGATTTTTTGACGAATTTAAACTTCGCGGTACTGAAGCTTTATTTCTATTAACACCTGTCAAAGGTGTGACGTCATTAATTTTTTTTTTAATGATGGGATTGGTCGTGAAATGCACTAAGTAAAGGGGAAAATTCCAATGTTTTCCTTTGAAGCAACCCGTGACAGACAAGAACCTGCACTTTCAACCTAGACGTATCTAATCTACGAGTACTAAACATGTCAGCCTTTTAAATATTAAATGCAATATAGGTTTCCGGCGGTCACGATTGAAGGGTCCTTCTAGATGATTCGCAAAAATTCTAGATGCACCAGCAGAAGCGAAAGGACCGTTCGCTACCGAAACGTCCATAGTGACGTCTTGGCCGTTGCTGAGGTGATCTAGGTGGTCAAAATACGATCGAAGGAACGTTCCGGTGAAACGTTCGATAGGGCAAAAACCGAAGCAAAACAAACGGAAATGTTGCCTCGAAAACGATGAAGTGCAAATAACTCGAAACGTTGCTGGTGGGGGATAGAGTAAAGTTTAAAAGCTTTTTCCGGCCTTCGGTATTGAAAATAAAAAATATTGGCAGAACAACTGGACGTGCCTTCGTTAAAAACTAAGTCTTACCCCGATTGGAATACTAAAGGACACTTTTGGTATTATTGAAACATAACAGTCACCAAGCCAAACAATTCCAATAAAAACAATCCAATTTTTATATTACACACTGGCACGGTGAGCTGATAGCCCTCGAACTCGAGCATTATAAAACTGACGAGGTAAAATGTTTCTAATATTAAATTGACTAATATTTACCAAATAATAATACATTACAATTTGTTATCAAAATAATGTGCGCGACAATAATGCTTCATGCTGATAATATCGACAGCAATCTTTCTAAAATCCGTAAGATTAGATGTTATGTGGAGCGATTAAAGACTGCACATTACAGTAAGAAGCCATAATTAACGTTATCTTTCTAATTTTCTCACTAATTCCCTGGTAATCAGCTCTAATAAAAAGCTGCACGTTCAGATATTAAACAAATATTATACTTAGAATTTCACTTCAGAGTTCACATGATTATGGTCGTGAGCTGAGAGCCAGGAACCGAAGATTTATGACTGAATTTAATCACTGACTTGGTGGTCAACAATATTTCTATTAATTAATTGTTTGAAGTGTATTTGCCATCGCAAATTACCATACTGAAAAGGCTGGAGGCCTTCTTGGAACATATCGTTTAAAAAGAATTCGGATAATTTCCTCGTCAGACTTGTTGGTTGATTAACAAATAAACCAACGTGAAATTACAGTGTGGAGTGTTAGATAAATATTTGTTATCGAACTAATGAATGGAAAAAAAAACAGCCCGAAAGGTCATATTGAAAATGAAATTTTAAATCTGAAACTATCTACTTCTGATGGCGCATGCTCATCGATTTGGAGAATTCAGAACCGCTGGCTCTATTGGCAAACATGAACTTTAAGCGCGACCCTCGTGTGCCACCGTTACTCCTAAGAAACCATTTAATGTTACATTAACATCGACGTTTACCTCTCTTATAGGTATACGAGGGCCTGGCTTGGCAAAGCCGAGTTTATTTCACGCTGGAGTAAGAGGGCGTTAATCTTCTATTCAACGGGATGACGACAGAGGATGAAAAATGAGAAAAAAAATTAAATTTTTCGAGCACGAAGCCCGTGACGGAACACGATGTTGCCAAAATGCTTTTTGTTTAAGGGGTTTCAAGGAAAACGTAAAAAGGATGGAGACAATTAATTATATTCATGTATTCAGATAGCGAATGCAAAGGTTCGCGCGTTTGAAAGGCAGGTCCGGTCGCATGACACGAATGAGTCAGCATTAAATTTTTTCACAAATTTGATATGTGATTGATTTAAAATATTAAAGTATAATGAAGAAACGGTAGATATTTGACTAAATTCCGGTTGGTTACAATTTGGCTATTGTGCAAACCGAGAAGACCAGATGTGAGATTTTTTACATTAACATTCGGAAAAAACCTGCATTCCACTGCGGCTAGTTCTGTATGTTTTAAAAATACTTATAGAGGATGTCTCGTACTTGTAGATCAATCTGTTGACCGGAGATTTCTTATGCGAAACAATTAGACTTTCCTTATGGCACTTTATACTCATTATACAAGGTGTGGGAATTAAAAAAAAAAGACTTTTGTTAGCGACTTAGGTGATTCTGAACACATTTTAATGAAGTTTTGCAAGGATATATAATGCGACTACGCGCAAATTTCCTATGATTGAGGTAAACCAATTTGGAGAGACACTGGAGAACATGGGGGTCGGGTACAAGTTTTCCCCCCAACTTTTTTTGCGTAAACTAATGGTGCATATGTTTAGTTATTCAAGTTAGTTGCTTATTTATCTGCATACCTTCATTTTTGTACAATTTTCATTTAGAGCTTA
Source organism: Euwallacea fornicatus (assembly GCF_040115645.1). Classification (NCBI taxonomy): domain Eukaryota; kingdom Metazoa; phylum Arthropoda; class Insecta; order Coleoptera; family Curculionidae; genus Euwallacea; species Euwallacea fornicatus. The sequence goes on along the minus strand of NC_089567.1, from coordinate 647,278 downwards.
CTTTAGAAGATATTTTAGCTTATCGCCCCCCAATACGTAGCTTACGTTATTTATTTATTTAATTAACCACACCGGGAAGACGAAATTTAACAAATTGTCCATAACAATCCGGGTATCAGCACGGGGACGATTTATTTTAAAATGTAAAATCAAGACATTAATAAGTACGACGTAAAGCAAGGACTAAAGTGGCAATCACGTGTCTTTCGGAATTACGTTCTCGACATAAATAAAAAATGTAAGCCGCATGTTGGGGGGTTATAAGCTGAAATATCTGCTAAAGTACGCTGTAAATAAAAATTTGCAATAACAAAGATAAATAAACAATTAATTTGAATAACTCAGCAAATGCACTATTGGCGTACGCAAAAAAGATGGGGGGGGGGGGGGCTGTACACGACCCCCCATTCACCCCACTCGCTCTCCAAATGCTTTTACCCAAATCATAGGAAGTATACGCCTAATCGAATTATATATCACTAGAAAATTTCATTGAAATATGTTAAGAAAACCCAAATAATCAACAAAAGTATTTTTTTAAATAACTTCGACCCCCTCTGTAACGAGTATAAAGCGTCAAAAGAAAAAAATATCATAAGAAAAGTCTAATCATTTTCGCATCAAGGATCACCGGTGAGCGGCCCGGACTATTGACACAAGACACCCTTTATAGCGTAAAACTCGGCTGTAACGAGCACTCGGTTATAACGAATTAACAACGAAGTCCGGTCCAAGTTCCTATATATCTATATAATGAATATTATGATATTATTTAAATTTTTTAATTATTCATAATAATTCGGTTATAACGTACCGTTGAATGATGCTGTTGTGAGTGAGCTTTGGAAATTTATACGGAAGGCCTAAAAAATCAGAACAGTTCTAATTTTAAGCAAATTAACTTAAGTGAATATGACATGATTGATGAACACGTAGGAGCTGTTGAATTCCGTAATGATATTGATGTTGTTCGAGTAACTGGTAATGATCAATCTAAAAATGATTCTAGTGATGAAGAGAAAGTTGATAGGAATGATGAAGTTTTAGTCTCTACAACTTTAGAGGCCCTTTCTGCTTTAAAATCGTATATGCAGATGACGCATCTAGAATATTAAAATTTTTAAGTGCAACAGATCTTTCGCCAAAGTACCTGAGGAGATATTGAAAAACTGCAATGTTGCGTAGTCAAATTACGAACTTCTGTTCTACCTAAACTTCGATTTTATTTAGGGTTTTTTTTGTTTTTCCAATTTTTGTAATTTTACTCTCTCGCTTAATATATACTTATTTACTACAAAAAAAAAAATGTATAATTTGGCATTTGGTTAAAACAGAAATTTTCAACCAACCAGCTTTTTCCTCGTTCGCCTGTAACGAACGTCTGCATGTAACGAACGACAGGCAAAGTCCCCTGACGGTTCGTTACAGCCGAGTTCTACTGTATGTTAGGTGATTTCCGGACCGTTTATTCTATACTTTTTACTATAACGAACTTAGTTCGAAGTTCTCATGTAACAACCTTCACCAAATCCTACTCAAGGACTTAATGAAAAGGTCCCGTACAATCTGGGAGTGGGAAAATTATCACTCACTTCATGTTCATAGGTTTCCCTGATACTTATGCAAGAAAAAAACCTATTTCAAGCGTATAATAATTCTATTTATTCCAACATGTAGATATGCAAACGATCCTTTAACATTTTTCATTTTTTTCCTCATACATAATTTTGCAACCACATGCTTATTAGGCTATATATTATTTGCTTTCTATATGCACGTTTAAATATGATAATAACAAAATTAACTCAGGAAGTAATTATGTGGTAGCATTGATTGGTCGTCAAGCATAAAGTGAAAGGTGGTTCGCATAGTTGCTAAAATGCCAAATCTATAAAATTCCTTCATAAGGCTGTTGAATTGTTGAATTACGTATCTAATAAGATTTTTTTTTTCATTCCGAATGCCTCATAATCGAATTTCTATTCATGCTTCGGCATGTAAAAAGAGGATTTATGATGGATACTAGGGAGACAATATTATGGAAATTCCAATTTCGGGAGCTCTCACCACTTTGACTAGTTCAAAGCACTTCTTGTTGCCTAAAAGCGTCCAATGGGTGCAAAATTTCTGCTCATTCCTGTAATAGCGCATGCAGTAACTATTAAGCAGCATGTTTTGCAATATACCGCGCAATGCTTCAAAGCCCTTCTTTTACACTAATAATAAAATACGCCATTACGCGTTTGTAAGTGAAAAAATTTTTTTAGTATTCAATTCAGGAACCTAAAACTCTTCAAATTCAGGTATTGCCGAAATATACGAACCTTTCTCGACGTTATTCAGAACCGGAACCGCGCCTTTTTAACAGTGACAATGCTACATAGGAATTTCACGTGGTGCAATCATTTGAGCAACCACTAAATGCCAATTAAGACATAATAACTACATCAGTTTGAAAAATCAGGGAGTGTGTTAAATACCATTAAATACTAACCGAGGCTGTAACCGAACTTGAACATGTCAATTTGATTTTTAGTTATGTAATGTGAGTTAGATCGGTGCATAATGTTTGTTTATAGTCCGGCGGAAGATAAGTTCTGCATTATGACCTCCACTAGCCTGAGGCAGTTCGAACTTCCGACAGAGGAAGCTGGAGATGGATGGCTTTCATGTTAAAAGCCAAATATGACTTAAAAGTAATTAAAAAGAAGACTTTAATTGGATGCGATAATGGCTGACATGCGCAATATTTTATTATAATACTGGGTGTGTCTTGATGGATGGTAAAAACAGAAACGGGTGAATCGTGACATTTTAAGACAAAACTTATACAAAGGCATGCCCTACGAAATATCAATTAAACTATTGTTTCTAAAAAAAAACTGAAGAGGCAAAAAGTATAAGGATTTAAATGAAGTTAATGATTAAAATATAAAATATCATAAAAAAGTTCTGATTGAAAATACCGAGAACGATCACGAGAAAAATAACACCCTGTAAAATAGAGTTTTGGATAATTGTGATTTCAGTTTGTTTGTAATGCTGTAATCAATTTTGTATACATTATCTATATACACGAGAAAGAAATTAATGAAAATTAAAAAAAAAAGAAAGAAAATTGAACAACTTGTAAATCAAAATGGAAGCAATTGAGGAAGTGTCCTTTTATGACGTTTCCATCTTAAAATCAGCTCATTATTCACCCATTTCATTTTTCGCCATCCATCAAGAAACACCTTGTATAGCTGAATTCAGAAAATTTAAATTGCAAGTGCAGTTGATTTCGTAGCCCAAAGCAACTTTAAATCGGCGATTAATATTTTTTTTAATCATGAAAGACAAAATATTCATTCTCACGAGATACGATGTATTAACTCATTTATCATGGTTAATGACGCTTATACCTCACGAGTTACGTAAATGATTATTACAGGATTCACACAGATAGACTTATTTCGGTTCAGCATCATCAAGATTACTTATGTCTAAGCATTGTAACTATTTACACATGCTGTAACTTTGATGTAAAAGAATGAAAGTTGCAAGGAAATATCGCTGTAAATATACATTTGATGATTGCAGAATCGCACGCTTTGAGCATCGGAATGAAATAATTATGTATTGTACTCAAAGCTATTACTCTTCAGTTCCATCTCAGCAAGCTATTTAAGTCATTATAATAAAGGCATTTTTGATTTAGTGAAGAGCTTCGGCATAGAATTTATTGGCTCTAGTCGTAACTTACGACCGATAAAAGTAAACTCTATTGGTTTGACTAAGCATCAGTTAAGCCCCGGAAGGCAACACATAAAACAATTTTTGCTTGTCTGGAACAAGACATAAAATTACAAATATATTAATTTGTTCTTAGTTAATTTACTTAAATAATCTTGGACGAATAGGTAATGTGCTAAAATTGTTATACTTAATCATCAAAGAATTATACACGTGCTGAACCATCGTTAACATTTTTGCTGATAAAACCGCATGTCGGATTATCAAAAATCAAAACATTCCAAAATTCAACATGGAGCAATGCTTTAGCTCATGACGTCAACATTATGTCTGCTTCTTAACCGTGTCATTCCAGGACTATTTCACCCCGAGCCTGCTAAACTCTAGACCCCTCTAGAACAAATTCAGGCCCATAGGGGCTATTTGATACGATTTGGAACTGTTCCATGATGAATTGTATCAGAAGAGAGTTCAATAGAGTAAATCTGATTGTCCGTACATCCAGATTACTGCCGTGCTACTTAGGTAGCTAGGCAATCAGCAAAACACTTCAAGCGACTTTAACACCCGATGAGTGCATCTTAAAGAAATTAGATTGGGTATACCATATGGGCGTAAATGGAGGGGTCAAGTTTTTAAATTTTCCGATTGACGTGGGATGTAGCATTGTTCGATTTTACATGTACATACGTATGTTAAGAAAATTTATTCAAAATCTCCGATTAAAAATCCTTTTGTGAGATTAGAAGTGCAGAAGATTTACTAGGAATATACCCAGCTTCCGCATGTTTGACAGAAGTCATTGAGGTTAGAAATTTCTGACATGAAATTTGACATTAGCCGAACTTCTAACCTCACTCATTTGTCAAATTCAGCCACTGTCACTGTCTATTATTCACATAGGGGAAAAAGTGATCATAACAAATTGCGCTCAGTAATAAAAAACATATAATATATATCAATAAATGGGGCTACGTATAATTTTTCAGATGCACTAACTATAATACAATCGTAATTAGTTTATAAGCTTAAAATCGATAGTGAGGGCTTATCAGGGATTTCGGTAATTTTTTTATGGTAGATTGACATTTGCATATATTGTAAAAATACTGCTATACAACTTAAAATGCAGAGTTTCACTAACGGAAGTGCTATTCACGTTTCCAAAGCGCGCCATTAAGGTCGTGTATGCCTGGGCAGTTGGATAACATCTGGATTGGAAGTTTGTAGCAATAAAATGTTTTTTTTTTCCAGCGAAACAGATAAGAAGTCTGCTCAGAAAAAATTTTTGGAGTAGGTCGTTTAAGGAGAAGGCGTGAATGCTGTAAAAAAATTTTTTAGCCTCTTTAATACCTTGTTATTATACTTTTAATTTACATTAAATTAAGTTAAATTTGTTCCATTAAAAATTAAAAATTAAATTTAATTAAATATGATTTTTTTTTAATTATTAAGAGTCGGCGTGCCCCAAAACTCGAATAGAATTAAATTTTCACGTAAAATGCATTGCTTTCATTAAATCTTCGAAATGACAGATATGTCCGGCAGTGATACGCCTAGGAACCTATGTTATGTGACAATTTTTAGGCTTTAATGCGCAGCTTTAGGAAGGGCAGTGCGCACACAGTCGGAAAAATTGGTAAAAAAATGGTAAATTTTTACCTAAATCTTAGAGTACGTAAAGCAAAAGTTCACGGTCATATTTCCGTTCAATAACAGTTTATTAATTTTTTTGATTAAATCGGTAAAATTCGTTGACTCGCTTTATATAATCGCATTTAATATTTTCTAACAAATATACTTTTCACGTAAATAAATAAAAAATACACAATGCGAGCCGATTGAGAAAATTTCCGTTTGTCGCGTCTCTTGTCGGACAAAAGATTTTGGATGGCAATCAAGATAAGGACGTGCGAATATGAACATTTATGAAATAATCAATTTTCTCTGATTGATAAAACGACATGACAAACGATAAATCCTCGTGAGATCCAATGCCATAAATAGGTCCATCAGTTCCACTGGAAAATATCAGCTTGAGACATTTTACTTCTGAGCAGTCAAAAAATGAGTTACGATGTCTATTTGTCACGTTAATTAATTGCTATGTAAATTGCCTCAGTCCTAGACAGACAGGGACGTTTCTTGGCAATAACAAAAGTCTAATTATAAAAATATGCAAAATTAATCATTTACGATGTATTAGAGGTCATCCTAAACCGTACAGCTAAAAGGTATTTTATTAAATAGTTTCAAGGGGGAGTTCTGGACAGACAAGATCAGCATTTTCCTCTTCATCTATTTAACAGCTACTAGCATTCACCTTGGTGACACTACTCGATGGCATCTTCGCTCGCTCAATCTGACATCAATCGATTTTGATCTATGACGTCTTTCTCTTATTATGTAACACTTGTTAAGAATCATACAAATATCCCTGAAATTAATATCTGAGGACAATCGATCTATTCAAACATGATTTAGTTAAGGATAATTTAAGAATTCTGTAATGTATTTAGTTAGCCGGTCATAGTATGATCAATTTTGTTTAGGTTTAGTCTGGGCGATACTCTGAAGTTCTAATTTATTACTCTGGGAATATTTAGAACCCTTTGTTAGTTTTTCGTCAAGGAACGACGTGAGTGGACTTTGAAAGGACAGTTAGTTAGGACACGAAGGTCACGCATCGCAGCTCAGACGCTAACTCACAAATTATACCTGTCATTATATTATAATCAATAAAGTTAAGTGCAATAGTGAAGGTTACCATCACAAACAGTTTCTCTGAGACTGCAAAACTCAGAGTGGACCTCCTGTATTAATCCAGTCAGCCACCAACAAAGCGGTCAAGAGTTCTGCATCTTATAGGGCCAAATCAACACTTGTTATGCCGTTTTTGGTTAAATCGAATTCTTTTGAGGTGGTCAATCATCCCGTAAAAATAAAAGTAAACAATACAGTCGCACCTATGTTTTCCTTCTGCACTTCTTGGTGCATCGTAATCGTAGTTAAACTTGATCAGTGCTTTGCTGTAAAAGCTTCAAATGTACAATATTTGCAATATGCAGTCCAAAGTGGGACTGCGTGGGGTGTTCCTTTGAAATTTGTAATTAAAGCCGTGTCAAAAGAAGGAAATTTTTAGGGGACGTTCGATTTATTCCGGGGTGTTCCACTTAATGTTAAACTCTAAAAAAGTCGCTGAAAGTCCCTCTGAGCCACGTCTTTTCTGTTGTTTGATGGACTTTTTAAGCAGGTCTTAAAGGTGCGTTTATATTGCAAATTCGCACTGCAAAACTTTTAAAAAAACCTCACTCATTTCCCGCATCTCAGTCACGACGCACCATTAGCGAAACTAGTTTAAAAACTTTACAACCACAATGAACCTCTGGCGAGCGACCCATCGAAAATTTCTCATTCCTTCAGACATTCAACTTTCATGAACCGCAGTGGCAGGTTAACGGCTAAAAATATCTTTCACTCACAAAATATTCAACATCTTCGCTGTCGATTTTTTCAAGTCTTTAGTAGTCCCGTTTAACGAAAAAAAAAAAAAAAAACAAAAACAAAAATGTAACATGCGTTAGTTCGTCGCAATCGGAATCCTTACCTAGCAAACTATCGAAGTTCATTAAACCTCAATAATCAAATTCCATTTACATACACTACTAGTCACAATCACTAATAATTAGTTCGCCAACAATGCAGTCAAATCAATTTTCGGTAATGGTACGGTACCCGCGGTACGCTCACTCGCGGTACGATCAACAGTGAAACTGAATAACCGTCTCAAAAAGAATCCGAGCTTTCCCGTTACGTTGTTGGTGAATGGCTGCTGGCCTGCCAGCAAAAATCTGGGTCGACGCAAAGTAATATGTAGTTTGGAGTACCCCAAGGCTTTTATTGGAGCCCCCTGATAATACTGTGTCAAAATTGCTTGATATGTTGGCAATTTTCGCTATCAAGTGCTGGCTTCGTTAATTGATGATGTTTGTATATTTGGAGCTTTTGCACAAATGCAGTGATTAAGTTCAGTTACGATTGTGACGTAATATTGCCAAGTGCAGGCAAATACTTCACACATAAATTTATTGTGTGATTTTATTTTTAAGGGGTGAGTAATCATCTCTAAGGAAGTCGACCAAATCGAAAACGACAAAATAACACAATAGGCGTTGTATAACAAGAGAAAGGTTCTTTAAATAAAAATCAAGAGGTATCAGATCGGGTGATCGAGGAGGTTATGATATAGGACTGCAAAGCTGCTAATGAATGAAAACATATGACATAGCCCGATAAATGTGAAAAACTACTGATGCTCAATCAATAGTTCTGTAGATACTTGATGAACACTTCGTAAATATTCAGGGTGAGTCGGGAGGATCGTGCCAAACTTCAGGAGCGTGTTGTACATGAAAAATAAATGTAAAAAAAACTCAAATGTTGCTATCCGATTTTCGTTTGTTTACGAGTTATAGCGTAAATAAAATTAAAACATAAAGGTTAAGCAACATTTAGACGAAACGTTTCCTGGACGTTGGATTGGTCGTGGTGGCCCTATTAGTTGGCCTCCAAGGTCTCCAGACCTCACACCACTAGACTATTGTTTGTGGGGTTGGTTTAAAACTGAAGTGGACACTCAAGATGCACTAATTCAACGCATTAGAAATGCTGCAGCTGCTATTGAAGAAAGACATGAAACAATCAGGAGCGCAACGAATGCTCTTCATAGACGAGGCCGAAAATGTTTAGAAGTTAATGGCGATATTTTTGAACATTTACTTATGATATCCAAACGTTAATTTATGGAATTTCTTATGAAATTTATAATTTTTTAAAATTTTATGTTTTAATTTTATTTACGCTATAACTTGTAAACAAACGAAAATCGGATAACAACATTTGAGTTTTTTTACATTTATTTTTCATGTACAGCACGCTCCTGAAGTTTGGCACGATCCTCCCGACTCGCCCTGTATAAGGATAAAAAAAATTAATTGCTCAATTGCTTTGAAAATCGCGTGCCTGTTATTATGCGAGAAGAATTATGTCAATCTTAGTTCCATCGGTGTCTTTTGCGGTGGCTAATTACCCCTTGGAAGCAAAATCACAACATTTCAAACACCCCTTATGGGAAATACAAAAATCTACATATAGATCTAAAAAAAGAAACTGTGTAAATCAACATACGGGAACAATACATCACTGACTATCAGTGATGGATAATATTAAAATATACAGTGTTTTCTGGGAATATGTGGGAACAAGTTTATAAAATATACTGAACTGATACGCAACATAGGAAAAAAATGTCCTTATGCCTGTGGGAGGAAAGTAGCCATTTTCGACTAGCTAGACCGTAAATCTTGGGTTTTCGGTCGTGGACGGGGAGAAGAAAAAGTTTGGAAGCTCTTAAGCTCTCCAGTTTCCGAACTTAATATTTATTATCTTCATCGGCGCCACAAAGATGGTAATAATCGGAATTTTAGCTATGGAAAAAAATGGAACTTACCACTTGCCGGATGCAAGTTCCCTAGGGGCTACGGGAACTTTGGCCATGTCGCATTGTTAAAAATAGAAATTATAAAAAAAAAATTAAAATAGAAACTAAAAAAAAAATTTACATGGTCTCTAATGAAAATTTTAAATCGAGCCGGAAATTAACCAGACGAGCTGGAGTCTAGAACGCACTTGTCTGTCTTTATCGTATCAGATTCGCACTGGCCTTGTTCAGGAATTTCAACTATCTTCTTTTTGTGTGTTTTATGGAAATGCAGTAACAGTAATTTGTGACCCTAAATATTGTTAAAAATTTAGGGGAAAAGAAAGAAATTTCACAAATGAATTGAGTCGTGGTTGTGGGTAAAAATTTGGGTGATAAATTAAAAAAAAAAAAAAACGAATAAAAATTAACCGTGGACAATGCCGCATGATGCCCTAGCAATGTTGAAAACAAGATGGTCGAATTTAGTATCACAGATTACTTAGCTGGTGAAAGTAAAAGAGTAAGAGCATTTGCCCAGTAGCCTAATTGTTTCTCCTACGATGCCTCCTGTATGCCTATCTGAGGTAATTCCTTTGCTCTTGGGTGGGCAGCAAGTCAAAAGTATATACTATCGACAGTTTAGTGTTTTTTTTTTACCAAACATAGTTGTGAATGAAAATATAGTGATGGCTGGCGTAAACACATTCAGTCGCCTGGAGTGCGGTCTGCGGGGGCGCCAGGTTGCAAACAGAGAAAACATCTATGTAAGTATTCTCTTCTGTATATGGAAGACTCTCACAACACCCACAGACGAGAAATACAGGGACCTTAACACGTCAGCAGACATCAAATCTGCCAGCCTACGAATAAGATGATACAGGCCACTGAATCGGTTAAGAAGGGTTTCTTGCAAACTTTCTTGCGACCAACGACCCTTTTTTTTAATTCTCTCTGCTATCGAAAATAAATTCAGTTCATCATGCCGAATCGCTCAGGACTGCCGTGAATGCGGTAAATAATCTGCAGTTCAGTGGAAATGAAGTGCGGGCATATGAAAAATAATCTGAGGGCACATGCGAAATTACCTACGGGTCCGTAAAAAGACGGACGCGTAAAAAAATTTCTTGGGCACCTACGAATAAACTACGAACACTTGGAAAATAATCGGGGGGTGTGTGAAAAGTAAATTTCCAGCATGGATAAATAAATTACGCACACGTGATAAATAATAATGTGGAGGGGACGTTCGCTGAACCAACGCAGCAGCAATGAGGTCAGCGGCACTCTCTCAGCAAGGTAATAATTACGAACAGGAAATCGTTAGGGAGGGGACCACGATAATTAAACCAAAGGTTAACAAACCCCGAACATAAGGGTTAAACAGCGAGATCCGCTCAACACTATAGTTTCTCCATATGGTGATATAATATGGTGGCGAATGGAGGCAGATCTTGCTGCCTTGATGAGCGTGATGCCGATGGGTGTCACCGCAGGTAAGCTGGTGGCGTTGGGAGATGTGGAGAAATTCATTCGCCAAGACCTCGCTGTGATCTTCTAGATAAACCGAAGGTGGTTCCAAAGACGAATAATGGGTTTTTGCGCGCGTCGATTTTTTTTCAAATTTAAATAGTAGGACGAGGTACCATCAACAAAGGTAAAGAAGGTACCCGAGGATAAAACTTTGAGCCTTTGAGTCTTCGACACCCCCCTGAAACTTCTGAACGTAGGGGTTAAAACATTACCCCCTTTTTTTCTGATGCGCTCTGAATTCTGATGCGTTCTTAACTTGACCGACGATAAATCATTTCCTACACTTAAGGCGAAAGCCCCAAGAGAATGGATTACATAGCAAACATTCTGAAAATTCATACATACAAGTATGTAATTACGGTGGCTTGTAATGAAAGATTCTAAAGCACGCGCAACGTTACAAAATTTTGTAAGGCACAAGGGCTTTAATAGGTCTTAAATACGAACATTGCGAAATATTGTTCATTAAAACTGCAGCAGTATTACGATCTCTGCAGGTGACAAGAAGTGTTATGAATTTGTCAAAGTCGGAATTGAAATGTCTATAATGTTGTTCCTCTGGCAACCGCATACGCATCGTAAAGACCGTTTTATGCACGCTACGGCGTGCATAAAATGTTGTTTATTGTCGATTGATGATTATATCGAAGTTATTGGGACACCGTAGAGTAGTAATGTGTGAGTGTTGCGGCCATCATCTAGATACCATTCTGTTTAACCACCTAATAATCCCACTCGCACAGTGCATTAATAAACATAAAACGAATTACATTTCACCATTTCTCGCCGTAACAACGAACAAACCCAGCGACAATGAACCTGATTGCTTAGCCACGACAAGAACATTTTTCTCCTTATTCTGTTTCTTAATTGGCTCTCGATAATGTATCCTGATCTGCATGGTTTTCATAATAACTAAAGTAAGGTGTGGTTCCTACGTAAATCCGATCTGATGCAAAGCAGCTAACGTATTGCTGCTATAGGGTGGATATAATAAATTATTGAAATGTACCAGGTCTCTCCCAGCGTGGTAAAAAACAAAAAAAAAAAAAGAAAGAAATTTGCAGGCAGGGTTGAATAAATCCTAATTAAATTAGCTGCAGTTGTATGGTGCTGGGCATTGACCGAGAGACCCATATAAGTTAAAATAATTGTGAAGAACCGCTACAAGGAATTACATCATCTTCAAGGCCGGTTAACTACAGTTATAACCGTGTTAAAACGTGTACGGTAGCCTTTAAATGTAGAAAATACAAAATGCTGTACGAAAAAAGTACAATTTAGTCACACCTTCACGATATTGTTACAATGCAATTAGTCCTCTGGCAACAATCACTCTATATATTAATATTAATAATATAATACCGTTTTATGGGTTTGTTGAAGGCAACCTGGTTTTTATAAAGGTTACTAGAAAACGATATTTGGTCGATCTGTCGTGTGAGGAAAAGGGGATTGGTTTAGAAATTGAAATCGGAGAAATATACTGTCGATACGACACGCGGTCCTTGATCTAAATTTGAATGAAAGTTTAAAGCGTTCGGAATGTCTTTGAATGGGATCTGATTGTGGCGTTATGATCATATTAGAAAGGCAACGGATTTGTACAATAAACAAATTCTTAGTGTCCGAATACCCAACGACCCAGCAGGTTTAGTCACGCATGTAAAGGCAAATGGAGACTTCTCTCTGCCTCGCAGCCACACGGAAAATATTTCGATCGCGTTTTACTTTTACAGTCGCTCAAAAAACTATTCGTACAGCGGGAAAAAAATTCTGTGACCCATAATTTTCGACTGATTTTGTTCAAAATTTGTATAATGAAAAATCAATCCTAAACTCAGTTTAGGTGTTCGAGCAAGTTTTGAAAATTAAATTTTTAGAGTGCTTTTCATGGTCTTAAAAAAAACTCCATTTCGAAAACTTCTTGCGCGGTGGAAATTTTGCAGTAGGATTTTAATGATCCTGTAGAGGGGATTTTTCTACGTATACCCTGAAAATTTGATCAAAGTCAGACCACAAATAAGGGAGTTGCAGCTTTTTAAATTCGCCAAAAATGTTTAAATTTTATTATTTTGCATGAGAATCGTCACTTTTTGGCGAATTTAAAAAGCTGCAACTCCCTTATTTGTGGTCTGACTTTGATCAAATTTTCAGGGTATACGTAGAAAAATCCCCTCTACAGGATCATTAAAATCCTACTGCAAAATTTCCACCGCGCAAGAAGTTTTCGAAATGGAGTTTTTTTTAAGACCATGAAAAGCACTATAAAAATTTAATTTTCAAAACTTGCTCGAACACCTAAACTGAGTTTAGGATTGATTTTTCATTATACAAATTTTGAACAAAATCAGTCGAAAATTATGGGTCACAGAATTTTTTTCCCGCTGTACGAATAGTTTTTTGAGCGACTGTACCTGCTTAAAGAATATAAGAACTTTTAAGATGATACACAGGCAGTGACTAAAGTATTCGTACACCGCCCAAAAAGTGAGAATAACGGCTATTTAGTACTTAAACTTAATAATGACATAAGGAACATACAAAACGAGATCTAATTGCATCTTTTATATCGTTAAAACAATAATATTCAATCCAGATTTCATGTAAAAATTAAAAATGTCATTTTAGGCGAGTCACAAAAATATTCTTACAACCTATTTATATTGTTTTTATTGTTCTTTTATAAATAACAGAGCATTGAAAAATATTTATATTTTTGTTCACCGGTATTCCTAAAACAATAAACAACATGCTTTTACCAAATTGTGCATTAGTGCTGAACATGGGTCGCAAGGGCAAAGAGTGTTCCGAAGACATTCGAAATTTAATCATAAAATTATTCAATGAGAAAAAATCTCACAGTCAAATCAGTAAAATTGTTAATAGAAGTCGATCCACTATTCAGTACATTATAAAAAACTACAAAAACACCGGAAATGTTTTGGAAAAACCACGAAAGGGGCGGAAGAAAAACTTAACTCTACGAGAAGAACGCGCACTACTTGTTCGGAAAATTAGAGAAGACCCGAGACAGAGTGCCCCTATGTTAGCAGCGCAAATGTCAGAAGCCACTGGGAAGAATGTACATCCCCAAACTGTAAGAAGGGTTTTACAATCGGCAAGGTACCATGGCAGGGTTCCTCGAAAGAAACCCTTTATATCAAAAGTCAACCAGCAGCAGAAACGTTTAGCTTTTGCACAGAAGTATCTGGAAAAAGACGAGAGCTTTTGGGCAAAGGTGTTATTTACTGATGAAAGCAAGTTCAACTTGTTTGGGTCAGATGGTAAGGGAAAAGTGTGGCGTAAAAAAAATGGAGCTGTGAATCCTGAAAATCTGTGTCCAACAATCAAACATGGCGGTGGCCATGTTATGGTTTGGGCAGCCTTGGCAGCATCTGGAGAGGGTACTTTGGCTTTTGAGGGCAACATGGACCAGTACAAATATATGGAAATTTTGCGGGCTAATCTACCAGTGAGTGTTGAAAAACTGGGATTGGAAAACTGGATTGTGCAGCAAGACAACGACCCAAAACATAATGCGCGGAACGTTAAGATGTGGATTGGCATACAATGTACCACGACTTTTAGACCATCCACCTCAGTCACCAGACCTCAACCCAATTGAACATCTCTCTCTTTCTCCGCGTTCCTGAGGTTCAAAAACGAATTAAAAATAGAGAATCTCTTAAGGTCGTTTTAGAAGAACAATGACAGAAAATATCTGCAGAGACAACGGCAAATTTAGTTTATTCAATGCCGAGAAGGCTCAAAGACGTTATTTTAGCCAAAGGAGGCCCAACGAAATATTGAATGTACTAAAAGTGGGAAAAGTTAATTAGTTTTTGTTAGTGTACGAATACGTATGTGACCTGCCGGAAATGATATTTTATTTATATTCTTAGAATCTAAGTTAAAATTTAATGTTTAAGTTGAAATAAACGAAATAAATAGGCCGTTTTCACCTGTTCCATATGTCAATTTTTATTTATAATATAATAAATTTATTGTAATTATTTGTAATATAAGTAATTGTAATATTAACAATTCAGGTGGTGTACGAATAATTTTGTCACTGACTGTATGGGTGGTAGTAAATTGGTATAACAAACAAAGTTGGTTTTCAGCCCGACATCCAACTTCCCGAAAACCTAGGAAGTTTACTAACGCGCTTAGAGGCAAACGTTGAGTCCCCCTGCTCTCCACCCGCGCACAGAACAGCACGATCTCGGAGATTAGAGAGAAACGAGAATTTCTTGAATTGATCACTTCACACCTCTCTTTTATGTTTACCACCAACGAAATGAGCATGTCGAAATATTTCGCTCAGAAAATTCTAAGTATGAAGGTTTCCTGTCCTTGTCGCTGAGGAATGACAGAATCAAAGTAAAAGAAGAAATTAACAATCCCGCTTAAATATATGGAACATATATAGAAAAATGGTATCTGCCTAGTTGCAAATTGTGACGTGATTTGCTTTTCCAGCGTTATTAAAGCTTTAAAATATTTATTCAACCCATATATCATTGTTATGTTGAACAAATAATGAGACAAAATTTTCACTGTAGCTGGCTTTTTTTGCAGGTCAGTGTATTTATGTCGTATAAAGAAGGCCTTTCGTCGAGTTTATCGCAAAAAAAGGAAGATGTGCGATAATTCATTTTCATAAAAAGAGTTTAATTGACATGTGGAGAAAAAGCTCGACATAAACATGCGAAGCCGAATTGTCTCAATAGAAACCGTTCTAGGACGAAAGAAAAACGAAAAATACAAATGGAGAAAACGAGTCTTGTCGCACGAGTTTCAAGTGTTGCGCGCGAGTCGCGGGCGAGGTCGGCGTTTACGCGAGGTTGTTGTAATTACCTGTAATTGGCAGCGTTTGTAATTATGTTTAATTTTTTATGAAAATTGTGCGACATTAATAAAAGAAATATCGGTAGACAGCCTTTTTGTCCGCTTTCGACATGTCGCCGTTGTTGTAAATATTCGTATTCTTATAACTTTCACTGATGAGCATAACATTTTTTAGATTTCCAGTTAAGTACCAATTTTATAATCGTTCTGATGGAATGCTCACCTAATTAGTATTTAATGTCGGTTTAATATTTAATAAATATTAAGTACCTCCATCGCGTTAATAGCTATGTTTAGCATTTGCCTTTAGAGTCTATAAAAGCTTAATCACAGACTTAGCGGTCATCCGCAAATAGATATACTTGGTCAGCAATTTCCCATTAAACTCATTTGCCGACAAACACTTATGGTATTTTAGTTAAGAAGCCGGAGAATTAATCAAATAATGCAAGAATAAGTACAGAATTTTATGTCAGTATACGTTCGTAATTAACTCTCAAAATCGTTGAAATATGAGAGGACATACACTGCTACTAAATAATACAGGAAACATGAACAGAAACTAACAAACAAGTAGATTTTTCATCATTTTTAAGGCGTTATGTTCGAGAGAAGGGCGAAGATTTGTACCCTGAAAACGATTTGAAAGCGCTTCCTTTAGGTGGTACTTGTGCCACCGTTTAATTAAAGGAATTTTTTAATGCCATACAGGGTGTGGAAAATCTACTAAAAAAATTCAAAACAAATTTCGGTTGTAAGACTGCATTTAGCACTCTATTTGAATAAAACACAGGCAGAGAAATTAAATCTAACGGCATAGCACTGAATCAGTGGCATAGAGCGTTTGTGGGTAACACGTTACCCAAGTAAAAAGAACAATCTGCTAAATGTTTCGTGAATTCAATTACAGCTCCGGTATTGCGATATGAAATTACCAATTTCAATTAATTCCATATCAATAAAAGTTTTGTAATTACAATACGAGAACTGCGAGTGAATTAACGACACATTTAACAGAGAGTTATCCCAATTTGTGGATTTTCTATGTTTTACCAACAAACACTCCAAGCCATTGATTCAGCTCTCCATAGATATTTAATTCATCCAAATTAGGTGGGACGCAGAACTTCCGCCACACGGTCCAAAAAACCGAAAGTGCAAATTTTTGAAAATTTTCCGGATTTTCGTTTGCGCGTCAAAAAACCAAAAATTCGCCCGAACCGATCCGAGACATCGAGTAAAGTCGTTTAACGATGCTTCACCGAAAATTACGAAGTTTAGGCAACTTAGATGAAAATTGATTAATTAACGATTTAACTAAGTTTTTACTAATGTATTTTCGGCCCTGGTAAAACGTGCCGAAGTAGAGTTTCATAAATTATCGCTCTATGCAACTGATTTGGAACTCAATGAACTTTTAACTTGGCTTATCTTACTGAAATGTGATATCAAATATGTGCTATATAGGGAAATTGAAATTCGCTACTTGCCATTAGGCTCTAGAAAATCATCAAAGATACGAAGTCGCTTAAATCGGGGTAAAGATTTTGGAGCTTTGTCACGTGCCGTTTTAAATTTTGAAAAATTCCGATTAGTTCCGAAGATAATCGAAAAAAAACGACATTTTCACGAATAGTTTTTTTTAATATGAATTTCACCTCTTTGGGGACGCTTTCGCTCCCTTATAAGATGGTGTTGTTAGATTTTAAACAGACGTTTTGGATTTCGGGAACCATCATCAACTTCATTTTTTTACTGTTTTTTTGAAAGCCTTTGACTTTCCGAATTAAACGCTGTGCCTCGCCTGCAGTAAAAATAAATTTAATAGTGCGAAACGTATATTAAATAAATAAAATAATGAAACGATACTCAGAACAGGGTTACCATGGAAACAACAAAGTAAATCTCCGTAAGACGCCAGCCTTCAGATGTCAAAATCTATTGCGTAGTTCTGTGACACAAGACGATTAACAGCGTGTTGAATTTGAAGAAAAAACCATTTTACGGATTACTCAGATGAAGAATTTAGTGCCATGCAGCAACTTCATTTTCTACAGTACAGAAATTCTATGCGTGCCAGTGAAGCATATTTTTGAAGGATCAGATTGTCGTCTCCATGGTAACACTTATGAGTAGAGTTTTATTTTTTCTAACACCTTTTTATTTATTAAACATTCATTTAACACCATTACGTTTCTTGTTGCTACAAGTGTGACAAATCACTTAACTCGGCAAATTAAAAGTTTTCCAAAAATGCAAAAAAAATCAGGTCCGTATTAAAAAAAATGAAGTTAGTGATGGTTCCCAAAATTCCAAAACGTTCCATTTAAAATCCTATAACGCCATCTTATAAAGGAGCAAAAGTGCCCACGAGGAAGTGAAATTCATTAAAAAAAATCCATTAAAATAACTTTAAAAAAGCAATTGTTGAATATTTCGTAGTTTTCTTTTTCGATTATCTTTTGAAGGAATTGGAATTTTTCAAAATTTAAAACGGCACATAACAAGGCTCACAAATGCGTAATTTTGTGCCAATACAAGCGGCTGCGTGTCGTTCATACTTTTCGAGATCCCAACGATAAGCAGCGAATCTGAATTACCCTGTATAAAGCAAGAAATAAAAAAGTGCCCTGTGATTTTTATCTCTGGCAAAACTTGCTAACATATATGTCTTGAGACATAGACCGAAGCTATTAAATGACATTATAACAAGAGTTTAAGATTTACCATAAGTACAAAATGCAGTGGGTTGAAATAGTGGTGATATACGGGGTGTTAACTGAGTATGGGAACAAACTTGATCTTTGAAGAGGTTTGAGATGAAAGTTCAGAGATAAAATCGAAAGAAGAATGACGTTTTTCATTGAACAGCAACATACTATGCGCTATAAAAAAATTATAGCGTATCGAACTATACATATGATTGAGTAATAGTAGACAAAAGACGCAAATAAGATTGATAATAATCTGCCTTAGTAACATAATGGTTTATTCATCCATCCTAGTCAAAGTTTTATTACTTCTTTATTTTACTTAGATTTTTTTATGTTTTATTTTAATTTATCTCAGATTATGCAACAATATTCAGTTACTTCTCAGTTACGCTTAATTAGGATACTGCGATTGATTAATTTGCATGGATGCACAGTGCAATGTTTGTACGAAGGATACAATAAACGCTTATTGGCGATTCACTAGTGTGGTAAACCGTCGATTTTTTATAAAGTGAAATTTTCTTGGCGCTCCCATCTTTGAATTTTTTTTTTTTGGGGGGGGGGGGGGAGTTTCATAACCCGGGAGCAAAATTCAAAGTTTCATTATTGACGTTAAATTTCCTGAAGTTGGGAACGGTGCAGTCGTTGACGAAGTGGTCCATTGTTGCCAAAGTCCACAGCCGGAAATAAGTAAAAAGAACTGCGGTCAAATTCCCTGGTTTTCCGGGTAGAGCTTTGCACAATTTTGAACATGTGGCCGTGAAATGAATCATGAAGCGAACAGAACTGCGAGCAAAACGCTAATCTGGACAGCACGGCCTTGCGAATCTTAGAGTTCTGTTCGGCTGTTCGGTACGGCGGTCGCTTCGCTGTACGGTAGAATATTCATATCCGCATTAAGTTTTACGCGTATTATTTTTTAAGCAGGGCAGGTCAATATTAATTGCCTCGCACTGTATTTCTTGACTTTTTCCGATTATTTGTGCAGCCTTTGAGGCGGCACGATCGCTACGGTCATAAAGATTTTCTTTTCAGAAAGTCGTGAACCACGTGAGTGGAAACTACCACCAGAAATGATAGGCGAAGAGTAGGAATTATAATTTAACACAATCCTTTTATTATTTTTAACATTTACGGGTGAGTAGATTTCGAGATCTACTTGGGAACTCAACGATTTCCAGGTTTTATTTAAAAGCTCGATGTTGCCGTTGGGTTCCGATAGAATCGGCAACGCTGACCCGGAGGAGCTGCTTGCAGAACTTACACCATGACCCACGTGGCCATGAACGACAATTTTTTTTTCTGCTAATTCCCCAGGGTTGTACTAGGACGCCCAAAGCACAAAAATCGTCCAAAACGGCGATTTTATATTTCAAAGAGAAAAAAATTACGTAAGTTTCTCTGCAAGCAGCATTCAAACCCGATTGATTATAATCGATTGCATTTCGATAATCCATAACAGTCTTGCCCCATCCAAAGACTCAAAACCGAACTAAAGATTAATGTTCTTGTTGAATTTTTTCAGGTGTGGAAAAACCAGATCTAATTCATTAACTTCAGCATAATGTAATGGGATATTGGTTGTGATCTGTACGGACAGAGTGATGCAACCAATCAAAGGCGTTCGTGCTAGTTATTGTTTCGCAAAATGAAAAATACGGATAGTAATTTCCTTCGTAGCTAATAACCCTATTTAGTATGTGTAGCACTTGAAATTATTCAAAAAATATGTCGGAAAAAATCCACTGATATGTGTTGCTGCCGTAATTATTATTTATGGTTATTTATGGTGATACAGCTATAAATATTATGCAGAAAGGTTGGGTCAAAAAAGTCCGTGTATTATGTAACCTTAAGCTTAGATATCTATAATGGATAAAAAAAAATCCGCTCATTGCTTGCGCGACCTCTAACGATTTTTTGAGTTCAAAAACTTGAAACGGATTTTTGCGTTGGAACAACTCTCACTGATCACACGTGAAAGTAATTGCAATCGCAATTTAATTAACAGTTTTCATTTTGCCTAATTTCAAAATTTAATTAAATTGCGAAAATACTAACATTAGCAGTAGGCATTGCTTCCGAATGCCTTTCTCCATTTTTTGACCGATTTAGCAACTGCAAAGTGCACGTAAAACGAAAAAAAATAAAATAAATATTACCGAACTTGGTGGATTTTCATTTTTACGATCTGCGAAGAAACTTGAAGACCACGCCTAAAACCCCACAATACTTCAAATGCGCTTCGAGGAAGCAGTGTTAAACCCACTTCTTAAACATTTACATCTTTCTGTTATAAAAACCACATATTGTTAAACTTGTGGGATTCTTCGAATGCACCTTTCTATTGCCATCTCGTAATTAGCATTACTTCACGTAATTCGCTGCCATTTACGCTTCGATGAAAAATGGTAATAGATAAAAAAATTGAAAAAATTATAAAGCGCGTTTGAGCGCTTTGTTTATTTTGTATTTTCTTTGAAAACTTCCAATCAATTTGCAATAAGTCCGTATTGAAGCTTTTAATTTGTGGCTATTATGACGCAAATAATTATGTTTACACTCAGTACTTATCACCATCGTTTAAATGTGTATGTATAGTAATTATTGTTATTATGTAATATTACGATAAAATATATCCAGCTATAGTTGATTTGTATGAGGTCCATTGCAATGATTGTTTGCATTAAATTTTCCTGCTTTTCGAGTATTTTCTTAAAATTTTATGCGTGGAATTTAGGTTAACAAAATGTTACATCTGAAAATATGTAGTGTGGGTCCTGTTTCACTGAGCCCTTTACTCAGACAAAAACTGAAGCTGAACGAAAAGCGGAAGGAAAAACTCATAGAGATTCGAAGAAAGAGAAGGAACTCCAAGAGATACAAAGATGATTCGATAGGCAAAGCTGCAACGAATTTAATAAAAAAACTCATATCCGGTTTAAAAATTGCTTCATCTTTTATTGCTTCCTGAGAAATGTGTTACTTCCCGACACGCCAACGTATCCCCAATTTTACATTACATTCGAGATAACTAATAGAACACATTCACACCACCTTAATGTGGCTATTGAAAAACTCTATTATACTGAAAAACGTTTAGAATTTAAAAGCTCCATTTTATGCTTAAAAAACACTCAGATGGGAATAGTATCAACAATTAAATACACCTCTGGCAGTAGAAAAATCGATAGACGCCATTGGCGTGCTCTTCGTTTTTTGTCGGTAGATAAAATTTATGATTATCTAGCAACGCATTCTGGGAGTTTCAAGGCGTAGTTGCAACTTTGAATTTGAAGTTGTCAAATTTTGACACGATTCCACGAAGTTCAAAAAATGTTAATATTTTCAAATCCCCTAGAAAGAGAAGAACTTGCAAAAAAAAAGTGATCAATATAACCGTTTTCGGCTCAAGTGCTAGTTACGACGTAATTTCTACTTCTGTACATGAAAAAAATCATTGTTTAATTTAGCTGTTTTTTGAGTCGTTACAGCTTTCGAGATCCCAATACTACCTACATCACCAATTTGGGTCACACTGTATAATAGACTCTTGCAGTAAACCACGCATGCGCTCAAAATAATATAATCTTCGAACGTAAACGCAAATTATTGCACTAAACTTGTTTTAAACATTTTATTTTGTTCTTTTTATGGTCTCATGATTGTTTATTATACAATCTTCAGCTCAGTGTAACTATAAAAAAATTGATTTCCGCCAACGGGGCCGAGTATAAACCGAAATTTATAGATTCGAATCTCCGCTCTGAGGTAAAGAACCAAGTTTAACATCGTTTTATATGGAGTTTGAAGCTTGAAATTTTTAGCATTTACCCAGAAGTAGGCACAATGAATATGAAGTAAGTAATAAAATTATAAAATGGAAATATGCAAGTATTCTTATCTTTATTAGATACACAGATTGCTTGCAAATTTCCATTTTATAATTTTATTACTTACTTCATATTCATTGTGCCTACTTCTGGGTGAATGCTAAAAATTCCAAACCTAAACTATTTCTCACAGAAAATAAATCTTCTATTCAATTAAGTTTTAAATTCTCTTTTCATTTTACTTCGAAAGTTCCGTAATTACGGGAATAAGTTATGTTCACGTTTGATCGTTCGCCGACTAAGAGTGTTCCATATATATCGTTTTTTTCTCATTTTGTTCCATTTGCACACAATCTATGCAGAAATTAAGGATTAAGGCCATGTGTCAACACAGGTGCAAGAGAATTAACTGGAAAGTTAAATGGAACATATTTAACCGAAACGAGGCCTAAATATACACAGGTCGGCACGTTGTAAACATTCAAATATTTGCATGTCACTTTTTTTATTAAATTTTAATTAAATGCTAAAAAACAGCGAAGCTTTAAGAAAGTAATTTTAAAAAACTGTAAAACTACCTATAACCTCCTTGCAAAATTAATTCAGTGCTGGCATCACAGCTAATCGTGAGATGCCTAAACAAGTAATATTGACAGTGACAATGACAGCTTTGATACGCGAGTGAGGTTATAAATGTAGCAGTTGTTTACTTTTTTATGCAGCAATCAAAATTTCTAACCTCAATCATTCGGCGTCAGACATTCAGCGCGCGTGTAAGAAAATTTGACAATTGCTCAATTTTTAACTTCACTCATCTGTCACTCTTTATTTGGTTTAATTTTCCATTTAAGCCAAAATTCTCTCAAAAAATCCAGAAATATACTGCACCTCTCGACATTCACAGTTTGGTGATCTGCCTATTTTCACCCTGCACAAATGTTTACTTGTTATAATTGCACGTTGCTTCCTTTCGATCTATCTCTGTTTTAGCCCATAAGTTCAGAGTGGACCCTGACAACCCCCTCTTTGCTTCTTGTTAAACTCAAAGTGGGCTCAGATCGTAACTGCATTTTCTGAGCTGAGTAAACCTCCAAATGCTCTTGTGAAAGTTATGATCTAGGAAGTATACATTAACCATCACGTAAAGCGTTACCTCTCACTGCTCGCCCATTATATTAATGAGTAAATGAGAGATAAAAAATGAGATCTAATTAACGGGTGGCAAAATAGCGGACAAGCCCGTGAAGAGGAAAGAAGAGCTATTGATTTTTGGATGAGACGAGTTGTTAACTCAACGCAAAATAGTGTTTGGTTATAAGTGAGTGTTACTTGACCTTGCACCGACTTGTTTTTTACTCAATTATCGACCAT